>NW_012108030.1:1350438-1356598 GCF_000951045.1 Mandrillus leucophaeus | reverse complement strand
CCTGATGAGGAGGGGGCAGACACTGGAGTCGGGGTCCCCGGGGCGGATCTGTGAACTGAGTTGGGGTGGGGGGCAGCGGATAATGCCCTGTCGGGCCTAGGGGCGGAGGTCTGCTTCCCGCAGCAGGCAAGAGGGTCACAGACACCTAGCCCGGCCTGGGGGCCGGAGTCTGCGGCCCCTGATGAGGAGGGGGCAGACACTGGAGTCGGGGTCCCCGGGGCGGATCTGTGAACTGAGTTGGGGTGGGGGGCAGCGGATAATGCCCTGTCGGGGGTCTCCATCTGTACGTGGAGAGGGTCCCTGAAGAGGTCCTTGCCGGGGGCTGGGGTCAGGGGATGGATGTCTTCCCAGGGTCAGTAAGAGGAGGGGACAAGGGTGTCCAGAGACCTACGTCCCAGGGTCAGGAAAAGAGGGGAAGGATCTGAAATCCCCCAGCAGGGTCATCTAGGTTGAGAGAGTGTTGGTACTTGAGGGGTTGCAGTTATGTGGGGGAGAAGGGAGCTGGAGATACAGGAAGTTGGGGTGCTGGGCTGGGGTCTTGGATTCCAAAGCTCTGATTGAATGTCTAGGTTCCTGGGGCTAAACAGTGGAAGAGCGATGGGCGGATGAAGGACAGAGGGAAGGGAAGGGTTAATGCAGAGTCGAACCCTGGCCCTCCCAGTTGGGGAGAGGGCCTGGGTCAGGTTTCTGCACTGAGGTTAGGTACCTGGACCTTGAGTCTTCCCAGTAGGGCCTGGCAGGCAGGGAGTGGTCAAGGAGATTCCTAGATCCCCCCTAAGAAAAGGGAGGAGAGCGCAAGGAGGCAGGAGGCTGGAGGGTGGACGCTCAGTGGGGCAGGGAGCTGGGTTAATTCAGACCTTCTGGAGGATTCCCCCAGGCCCTCCCCTGAACAGAGTTCCAGGGATAACTAGGAGCCCTGACAGAGTCCCCAAGAGTCTCAGGGAGGCCGCCCACATAGACCGAGTCTCGCACAGAAACCCCGTCACAGCGTCCCACACGAAGCAGCACCTGCAGACACCAGTCACACACACACAGCCCCATCCACGCAGGACACGGGGACCCAGTGGGCCAGAGCCTCAGTCCCTTGGTGGTCCTCCCCCTGCCACCTGGCCAGTCTGAATTGCCCTCTGACTTTCTGACTGCCTGTCTCTGTCTCTGTCACGCATCTCTTTAGGTCTTTGTGTCTTTGCCATTTCTGGAGGCTCCCATCTCTGTTATCCGCTGCTGACTTTCCACCTGCCTCTGTCTCTGGGTCATTGTCTCTCCATCCCTGCTGCTGACAGCACAGTTCCACATCTGTCTCTCTCTGCTTTTCAGACTGTTGCCCATTGCGTGATTCAGTCTCTCAATTCTTGCCTGCTCCCTCACTTGTGCCTTAATCCTCATTCACTTCTCTCATTTCCTTCTGTCATTCATTTCCTTCCTGTTCTGACTTTTCCCTTTCCTTCATCCATCCTTCCTCTTTCTTTCTTTCTTTCTTTCTTTCTTTCTTTCTTTCTTTCCTTCTCTTTCTTTCTTCCTTTCTTTCTTTCTCTCTTTCTTTCTTTCTTTCTTTCTTTCTCTCTCTCTTTCTTTCTTTCTTTCTTTCTTTCTCTCTCTTTCTCTCTTTTTCTTTCTTTCTTTCTCTTTCCCTTCCTTCCTTCCTTCCTTCCTTCCCTCTCTCTCTCTTTCTTTTTCTTTTTTTTTGAGACAGAGTCTCACTTTCTCACCTAGGCTGGAGTGGAGTGGTGCAAGCATACACAGCTCACTGCAGCCTCAATTTCCCAGCCTCAAGCGATCCTGTTACCTCAGCCTCTGGAGCAGCTGGGACCACAGATGCATGCCACCACACCTGGCTAATTTATTATTATTATTATTATTATTGTAGAGATGGGGTTCTCACTATGTGGCCCAGACTAGTCTCAAATTCCTGACCTCAAGTGATCCTCCCACCTGGGCCTCTCAAAGTGCTGGGATTACAGGCATGAGCCACTGCACCAGCCACCTCTTCTTTCTTTCTCTCCTTGTCCTTATGTCTTTTCTTCTTCCTCCTCCTTTTCTTTCCCTGCTCCTTGTACCCTTTGTGACCTTTCCCCTACTTTCCTGTTTCTTCTCTCTCTCCCTCCCCTTCTCTCTCTCGCTCTAACTTCCCACTTTTCACATTCACTATTTTTTTTTTTTTTTTTTGAGATGGAGTTTCGCTCCTGTTGCCCAGGCTGGAGTATAGCGGCATAATCTCAGCTCACTGCAACCTCTGCCTCCTGGGTTCAAGTGATTCTCCTGCCTTAGCCTCTCAAGTAGCTAGGACTACAGGTGTGTGCCACCACACTGGGCTAATTTTTATACTTTTAGTAGATACAGGGTTTCACCATGTTGTCCAGGCTGGTTTTAAACTCCTGACCTCAGGTGATCTGCCTGCCTCTGCCTCCCAAAGTGCTGGGATTACAGGCATGAGCCACTGTCTGGCCCCTACATTCATTCTTAAAGTCCCCATAAATCATTATGGGGCTAGACTGGGGCAGGAAGCTGTGGCAGAGCCAGGAGGTGGCCTGTGACCCTGGTCAAGTCTTTTCCCACCTCTGGTCTTGGGTTCCCCATTTGAGAACTGGGGACGAGAGGGGATGGAGTGGGGTTGAGACAGAACGAGATGCCAGAAAGACACTCCCACCCACCCATGGACAGTTTGAGCTGTCTGGGAAAAAAGCTCATGGTAAGATATGCAAACTAGCATCTTCTCTCTTCTTTTATTCATGATCTTGTCCAAGTCGCAAGAGTAATGAACTACAAAACAGTCCACCTCTGATAAGGGCAAACCCCACTGTGCTCCTGCCCCACCACCACTTTCACAACCTCTATCTTGAGAGAACCGGTGTGTGGCTGGAACACATCCTTCCATAGCTTTCTCTCACTTCTGAGACTCAGACCCGACACACAGAGGTCAACGTAAGTGATGGATTGGTTGATTTGTTGATTTTTTTCCCCAAAATAGAAGCAAAATAAGCCCATTTCTCTGCAATTGGCCTTCTCCCACTTAACCATATCTCCCTTGCATCCATAAATATTCATCTATCTTCAATTTTTTTCTAACTCTTTTATGCCAACACACACACATCCCCTTACATATACACAGTTATTTACAAAAGCAGCTACATTGTGGTATTTTAAAACAGTTCAACAAAATCAAATGGCAGCTTCTGCAGCAGCAAATGAGGTGGGTGATTCCTTTGCTTCTGGGGCAGCTGGCAGAGTGATGATGGCCAGGAGGGGGCAGGAGCCCCAGATGTGAGTCCCAGCCCTGCCCCTGACCAGCTAGCTAGCTCTCCTCAGGACCTCCGAGCTCCGGGTTCATCTTGCGGGCTGTGCTTGGTTGGTTTATATAGCAGAGCCGCTATTCTAGACACTGGATATGTACATATGGCGGTGAGTGAACCAGGCAGTCACTGGCCTCACGGAGCTTAGATCGTAGTGGGATGGAGAGAGATCAGTGGGATGGAGAGAGATCAGTGGGATGGAGAGAGATCGAAGGCCAAACCCAAAACCTAAAAACAAACAGATAAAAGGTAATTTCAGAGAGTGATGAGTCATGTAAAGAAGATAAAAGTGACTTGGCCTTTGAAGCTCAGGTGGTTGAGGAAAGCATCTCTGAGCAGGGGAGAGTGGAGTTAAGACCTGAAGGAAGAGGGGAAGTCAACCTTTCAAAGTTGACAGCAGAGGCAAAGACCTTGAGGTGGGAACAACAGAAAGGAGGGTCCACGCTGGGCGCAGGGGCTCACAGCTGTAATCCCAGCACTTCAGGAGGCCAAGGCGGGTGAATCACCTGAGCTCCGGAGTTCAAGACTAGCCTGAGCAACATGGGGAAACCCCATCTCTTAAAAAAAAAAAAAAAGCCAGGCGTGTTGGCACGTGCCTGTAGTCCCAGCTACTCAGGAGGCTGAGGCAGGAAAATCACTTGAGGCTGGGAGGTGGAGGTTGCCGTGAGCCGAGATGGTGCCACTGCACTCCAGCCTGGGTAAGAGAGCGGTACCCTGTCTCATAAAAAAAAAGATAAAGGAAAGGTGCCTCTAGTTTCAGGATTCTTGGCGCAGTGTCTGAACTCCTGGACTCTCCTGGCATCAGTGACGCTAATGCCTTCAGATTTCTTCTTGTTTTTTGTTTGTTTTTTTTTTTTTTTGAGATGGAGTCACCCAGTCTAGAGTGCAGTGGCACGATCTCGGCTCACTGCAACCTCTGCATCCTGGGTTCAAGCAATTCTCCCACCTCAGCCTCCCGAGTAGCTGAGACTACAGGCGCCCGCCACCACGCCCGGCTAATTTTTGTATTTTTAGTATTTTTATTTTCACCATATTGGTCAGGCTAGTCTCGAACTCCTGACCTCAGGCAATCCATCCTCCTTGGCCTCCCAAAGTGCTTGCATTACAGGCGTGAGCCACCATGCCCAGCCACTGAGGTCAGCAAAGGGAGGAGGAGTCTCCTGGGGGCTCCTGGGTGCCAGACATACCAGGCCCAGCCCCCTCTCACAGCCTTTCCCAGCCAGAGCCGCACCCCCTCCTCCCTGCTCCAGTCTCATGCCCTCCCCCTGCCACTCCCTATGTCCCAGGTTTCCCACCTGTGTCTTCTGAGACTGTGGAATCAGTGTGTCACCTTCCCGACCCCTGCCAACCATTTCAGGGTCTTAGCTTTGCCTAAGTTGCTTGGCAGGGCGGCAGAAGATTCTCACCCCCAACCCAAGTCACTCAGCTTGTTAGGGATCTCTTTCTCTCTTAAGAAAAGTCACCTGTCTACCACCTTCATTCCAAGGTTTATCAAACACGTATGAGGCCTGTGAGTCTGGACTGTAAATCTCACGAGGGCAGGGACCAAGTGAGCCCTCTGATCACCGCCAGACACTTCCCTTGCCACAGGCTGGTGCCTGCCACATAATCACCCTAACAGCCAGCTCACAGGTGGCTGTTTGCAAGCACTTAACTGGCAGGCACTGTACTGGAACCTTTACTTGGATTACCTCTTGTAATCCTCCCCACAACCCAATGAGGAAGGCATGATTATCATTTCCATTTCAGATGGGGAAACTGAGTCCCAGAGAGGTGAAGTAACTTGTGTGGCTCAGTGACAGAGCTGGGACTTGAACCCAGCTGCCTGGCAGCCACATTGCATTCCCTGGGCCCCCTGGTTATGCAGGGTTGGTTTTATCAGTAGATGCTTACCAGGGTGTCTGCCTGGGAGTCAATGACTCAGAGCAATTGACAGCCCAGATACAGCCCTGCCTTCCAGGATCCCCTGAGCGGAGCATCTAGGGAGACCTTTGCCAAGCCAGGGATAGCAATAGATGATTCCTAAAAAAGAAGGTGCTGTTAGGAACCGCTAGCATGTATTGGGTTCTTTCCGAATGCCAACAGCTGAGCTAAACACTTCTGCTTGCATATTCTCACGGAATCCCTCACAGAAACCCTCGCAGGGAAGAACTACTATTTTTCACCTTGTACAGTTGGAGAAACTGAAGCTCACACTGGCCAGGAGTTTGGATCATCCAGCTAGGAAGTGGTGGGATAGACATTTGACCTTCCAACTCAAGGTCCTCAGGGATTTATTATCTGGTCTCTTGAGGACCATCCATGCCCTTTCCACAAACACTTCCCAGTTCTGAGGTTGACCCAATCCTGGGGGAACACAGCTAAGATTCAAGCCCTCACAAAGCTCCTCATCTCTGTCTCAGCTAAGTCAAACAGTGCCCAGAAAAAGGTGTGGGGGCTCTGCCTTGAACAGTCAGAAAGGTCCTCCTGGGGCAAGGGACATTTGCACTGGGGTCCTGAAGAATGAGTAGGAGTTCTAGAGTTGAAGAGTGTTGTAGGCATCCATTTATATTCATCCATTCAGCAAATGTTTCCCAAGGCCTCTGGTGGTCCAGGCCCAGTGCTGGGAGATGCTGGGGACAGAGACTTGAGTCAGAACCAAATTTTACCCCCAAGAAACTTCTAGTCTGATAGGGAGGCCAGACACAGACGATCATCAGAGTGCAATGGACAATCCCCAGAGACTAAACAGTAAAGTCCTGAGGCACCCGGAGTCCTGCCTTCCCTGCAGGGTCCACTTACCACCCCAGTGACCAGATAGTAAAGCCCTGGCCAGGCACTCTGGCTCATACCTGTAATACCAACATTTTGAGAGGCTGAGGTGGGAGGAT
>NW_012108030.1:1341883-1350023 GCF_000951045.1 Mandrillus leucophaeus | reverse complement strand
AAAAAAAAAAAAAAAGTAGCCAGGTGTGGTGGTGCACGCCTATAGTCCCAGCTGCTCGGGAAGCTGAGGTGGGAGGATTGCTTGTGCTGGGGAGGTTGAGGCTGCAGTGAGCCATGATCATACCACTGCACTCCAGTCTGGGCAACAGAGCGAGACTCTGTCTCAAAATAAAAATAGAAATAAAAAATAAAGCCCCAAGAAGCCTGGACTGGTATGTGGGCTCAACTCATGGGGGCAGCACCTGCTTCAATCAGCGGCTGAGTTCAGGAGCCCTGGAGCCCCTGAACCTTAGGGTAGGCACCTTGGACAGCTCCCTCTTCCCCCTTCTTGGTTCCTGTAGGACAAGGGCTCTCAACGGGAAGTTGAGGTGTGATTTTGTCTCTTATGGGGCATCTGGCAATGTCTGGAGGCATTTTTTGGTGGGGTAGGGGGAGCTATTGGCATCAAATGGATCCAGATCAGAAGCGAGATGCTGCCGACCTCCTATGTTGCACAGGACAGTCTGGCCCCAAATGTTAGCCATGCTGAGGCTGAGGAACCCTGGCCCAGAAGATGGGTCAGCAGCAGCATGGCAAATCCTGTTTGTGTCTGGGGGATAGGGCAGGGTACGGGCCTGTCTGTCTCCACCAGCCTGGGAAGGGATCTTGGTGCGTACATGTGACTCTTTGGCCACACTGAATGTGGCACTACCTGTTGTTCGGTCCAGGTTTTTGTTGGTGACTTTGCAATTTTCCCTGCGTGTGCATGTGTGTGTGTGTGCGTCCAGCCGTGTGTGATCTGATCACAGGTGACAACATGACCTGATTCTTGGCCCAGTGTGGCCCCTTTGTGCTTGAGGGGATGTGACAGTGTCGCCGTCTCGTTACACGGGTTGTAGCTTTGTGTGCGTCTGACCCAGGGCCTTCCAAAGTGCAAAGTGGGAGGGGAATCGTGGTGCTCGCGCCGGTGGTGTCTGTGTACCCAGTTAGGTTAGTAAGCATGTGTGTGTGTGTGTGTGGTATGTAGGGATGGAATTGTGTGTGGACTTTGCAGCCATGCGTGGGGCTGTTGATGTCGATAGAACCATGTGGGAACTATTGTATATGATGGGGTGACTCAGGGTGCAGCAGTTGCTTGGCCTGGGACCGACCCTTTTGACTGAATGTGACAATATGAGTGCTTCTGGGACAGATCCTCCTTTCCAGCTGACCTGTTGCTGGGTGCCTGTGCGGAGCTGGGCATGTCAGCGTCACTGTATGTATGCACCTGTCCCTCTGAGTGGGTCCACAGCCATGCATGTGACTGAGAGAGTGGGACTGTCTCCTGTGTTTGTATGCGTGTGACTGTATGTGTTTGTGTGTGTGTGTATGGGTGTAGCTGAAGCTGTTTTGTGTCTGTATGACTGTGTGTGTACCTGTCTGGGTAAGGACATAGCAAGTGTGGGGACTCTTTCTAGGCCTGGAGAGGTCTCTGTGCCTTGTCCAAGCCTCTGTGTGTACGTGTGTGTGTGTGTGTGTGTACGCGCGCGTGCGTCCATCATCCATCCCCGAGCTGTCTCCTGTTGTTCCCAGGGCTGTCTGTAGCAGTGTTCACTGTGTTTAGCCCAGGGAGGGTGAGCCCCCTCTCACCATTCTCTTCAAATCCCAGCAGTAACTCTGGCATGAGGGAGCCCAGGGTGACGGGCTGCAGGGCCCAGCCCCAAGCCCCAGAGCCTGGCCAACCCACTGCACCTGGCTCTGTCCTGGCCCCATCCTGTGGGGCTGCTGATGGAGAGGGCCCCCGGGAGTCCTTGGGGCAGCACGGGCCATTAATTCATTAGATTAATTAGCTCTTCGCCTGGGCTGGGGGCAGGGCAGCCCCGCGCAGGCCCCTCCCGCTCCAGGAGTCCAAGGTCATCCAGCCGGCCTTCCTCCCTCTCTGCCTGGTGCCAGCTCCACCGCCTCCGCATGCCCAGCCCCCACTCCCTGGCCCTGGTCCAGCCCACAGGCCACGGTCTACAGAGAGATGACTGCGTGGGGGTGATGGGGCCTGCCTGCTGTGCTGAAGTGTGGGAGCGGGCATGGGCTCACACCTGCAAGCATGCCCTGACGAGCTTGGGCACACAGTGTGCCTGTGTAGATGTGTGTGTCTGCGAAGGTTCGTGTGCGTGAGGGTGTATTTGTGCATCTGTGACGGATGTGTGTCTGAGCATGTACACATGTGGATCTCTGTGTGTACGTGTTCGTATTTGTGTGTCTGCATGTCTGTGTACGCATATGTGTTGAGTTATCTACGTGCATGTGGTTTTATGCGTATGTCTTCGGTGCGTTTCTGAGTTAATGTATGTGTGCATCTGTGTGCTTGTGGGCCTGTGTGTAGATATTTGTGTGTATTAATGTATATATGTGTGTTTCTGGGTGTATGCATATATATTATACACTCATCTGTGCATAGGTACATGTGTGTCTGTACGCTGTACCTGTGAATGTTTGTGTGCCCCTGTACATGTGTATTTGTGTGTATGTATGTGTGTATATATGTATCTGTGCATATGTATTCTGTGTATTCAAGTATCTGTGTGTCGATGTGCCTGTGTACATATGTCTGTGGGTATAGACCGTGTGTGGATGTGTGTACACATCTCTGCATATGTATATGCATCTACGTAATTGTTGGGTTTTTTTTTTGAGACCGAGTTTCATTCTTGTTGCTGAGGCTGGAGTACAGTGGCGTGATGTTGGCTCACTGCAACCTCTGCCTCCCAGATTCAAGTGATTCTCCTGCCTCAGCCTCTCGAGTAGCTGGGATTACAGGCGCCCGCCACCACGCCCGGCTAATTTTTTGTATTTTTAGTAGAGATGGGGCTTCACCATGTTGGCCAGGCTGGTCTCAAACTCCTGGTCTCAGGTGATCCTCCCGCCTCAGCCTCCCAAAATGCTTAGATTACAGGTGTGAGCCACCTTGCCCAGCCGTATCTATGTAATTGTTAATCTGCTCATATTGGTACGTGTGTCACTGTACTCTGTATCTGTGAATGTATGTGTTCTGTGTACACAGGTATCTGTGTCTGTGTATATGTGTCTGTGTGTATGTCTTATGTGTACAAGTGTCTGCATGTGTTTGCACACGTGTTTCTGTATATATATATGTGTGTGTGTACACATGCATCTGTGTGTATCTGTATGTGTGTGTGTTTGTGTGCTGCGATTGTCTCTGAATCTCTGGAGGTGTGTAGGTTTCTGTGTCCATGGGCGCCTACCCATCTGAGTCTGTGAGTCCGCGTGGCCTCATGGGAAGATACATGTTGCATGTATCTGCTCTGATTGTGTCTGCTGTGTGTGTATCTCTGAAAACATCAGCGCATGGGTGTGGCAGCACGTGCAGGAGATGTCTTTGTCCGCAAGGACGTGCGTGTGCACATGTGTGCAGGTGCCACCATGCCCGGGCTCTGCCTGAGCTGCCAAGGCTGAGCCACCCCCACCTTCCACAGGGCTGCTCTCCCAGAGCCTGGAGTTCAACTCTCCTGCCGACAACTACACGGTGTGTGAAGGTGACAACGCCACCCTCAGGTACCTCCCTCGGTGGGTGGGGACTCAGATCTCAGGGAGCCATGCAGTCCTGCCCGTTCACCTTCGGAGCTTCACCTTCCTGGGTGGGGATCCTGGTTACAGGAACAGCCTGGGATGGGAAGACTTGGGCTCCACGTTCCCCCTCAGGAGCGACACAACTATGAGCTGGCTCCCCCTTGGCTTCGGTGTCCCCATCTGTCAACGGGGTGGGGAGACGGTGAACTACCACTGGGTTATTGTGAGGATTCAGGATGCACACACCATGCTTAGAGAGCGTGACATAGTACGGCTGCTTAAAACACGACAGCCAGGGTTACTGTTTCCCCAGGTCGTCACCTCTCCTCTGGTCTCTGTTCCCCCTCTCTCCACGTCTCTTTGTCTCTCTGCCTCTGGGTCTCTGTCCCTCTCTCTCTCTGGTCTCTGTCCCTCTCTCTCTCTGGTCTCTGTCCCTCTCTCTCTCTGGTCTCTGTCCCTCTCTGTCTCTGGGTCTCTGTCCCTCTCTGTCTCTGGGTCTCTGTCCCCCTCTCTCTCTGGGTCTCTGTCCCCTTCTCTCTCTGGGTCTCTGTCCCCCTCTGTCTCTGGGTCTCTGTCCCTCTCTGTCTCTGGGTCTCTGTCTCCCCTTCTCTCTCTGGGTCTCTGTCCCCCTCTGTCTCTGGGTCTCTGTCCCTCTCTGTCTCTGGGTCTCTGTCTCTTTCTCTCTGGGTCTCTGCCTCTCTCTCTCTGTGTGTCTCTGTCCCCTCTCTCTGGGTCTCTGTCCCCCTCTCTGGTCTCTGTCCCCCTCTCTCTGGGTCTCTGTAGCTCTCTCTCTCTCTCTCTCTCTCTCTCTGGGTCTCTGTCCCCCTCTCTGGTCTCTGTCCCCCTCTCTCTGGGTCTCTGTAGCTCTCTCTCTCTCTCTCTCTCTCTCTGGGTCTCTGTAGGTCTCTCTCTGGGTTTCTGTCTCTCTCTCTGTCTTCCTCTCTCTCTGGGTCTCTGTCTCCCTCTGTCTCTGGGGCTGTCTCTCTCTCTGGGTCTCTGTCCCTCTCGCTAGATCTCTGTCCCCCTCTGTCTCTGGGTCTCTGTCCCTCTCTCTGGGTCTCTGTCCCTCTCTCTCTTGGTCTCTTTCTTCTTCCTTCTGCATCTCTATTCCTCTCTCCCAGATTCTCTGTTCTCCCCTTTTTGTGTCTCTGACATACACGATCATTCAATGACCATGAGCTATTGCTCTGTTCTGCACTTGGGCTCACAGCTTTCCCCCCCTGAGGCTCAGCTTATCCCCAGCTGTATGGTGGGCACAGCAGCATCCACCTCACAGGGCTGTGGTGGGACCTGGAGATGCGGTGGCCTCCCTCTCCCACCCACCCCCTCGGTGGGGGAAGGCTCAGGCTGGGTGGGTGGAGAAAAACCTTCCCACTCTCTTGCTCCCTGTAGCTGCTTCATCGATGAGCATGTGACCCGCGTGGCCTGGCTGAACCGCTCCAACATCCTGTACGCTGGCAACGACCGCTGGACCAGCGACCCGCGGGTGCGGCTGCTCATAAACACCCCCGAGGAGTTCTCCATCCTTATCACCGAAGTGGGGCTTGGCGACGAGGGCCTCTACACCTGCTCCTTCCAGACCCGCCACCAGCCGTACACCACTCAGGTCTACCTCATTGTCCACGGTGAGCCCTCAGCCGGGGCCTGGCTGGGTGGACGGGTAGAGAGCGTGGGGGAGACGAGGCATGATGACAGATACCACATGTTCCCCAACCCCAGGGATACATAGCGAGAACGACAGACACAGCCTTGTCCTTGGGGATTTCAGCCCAGCAGAAGGGGGCCAGTCACACAGAGAGTGACACATCAGCAGGATCACTTCTAGGGCAGGAGAGCTACAGGGGTGAGGGGGTGCTTGGGGGAAGACCATGTTCATTTGCTCAGCCCCATTCCTGGAGTGCCTACTCTGCAAGCATTGATCTAGGCACTGGGGCTACAGAATAAGGCAGGCTGTCCCCACACCTTGGGAGCTGATTTTCTAAGGAGAGGCTCAGAGAGGACTTCCCAGACATGACGTCTGAGCGGACGCCTTTGGCTGGGCACAGGGCTAAGACTAGAAAAGAAACAGTGTGTTCAGGGCCAGGCGAGAAAATGAACCAAGTGTGCGAGGGAAGTCCCAAGAGGCTGGAAGTGCCAGATCCAGAGCAGGAAAGATGGGGCTGCAGAGCTCCACAGTAAGGCAGGAGGCAGAGGGAGAGACGCGGAGAGCAGTCAGGAGCCTGCCTCCTGAGCCATCCGAAATGGTGGAGGGCAGGGAACACCTGGAGAGACGGGAACTGGAGACAGAGAGAACCCAGGGGGATCCTGGCAAGCTCCAACTCTGGAGCCAGACTGCCTGGGTTCCAACCTCAGTGCCACCGTCCACCAGCCCAGGGACCCTGAGCAGGAGGAGAGACCTGGGACTCCTCCTTTGCAAAATGGGGATGGTGCTGTCATAAATCCCAGACGTCGTCAATCGGAAGAGCTACTTTTATTTTATGCCCTGCTAGAAAAGAAAAAAAAAAAAAAACTACTGCCAGTGATACCCTGGCATCCTGTCTCGAGGGCCATCTTGCTTGGAGTAATGTTCAAATGGGAGAGGGGGGCAGAAAGCACAGATATGTCTTAGAATTGATGAAATCAGGAGGCTGAGGCAGGAGAATGGCATGAACCCAGGAGGCGGAGCTTGCAGTGAGCCGAGATTGCGGCACTGCACTCCAGCCTGGGCGACAGAGCGAGACTCCGTCTCAAAAAAAAATAAAAATAAAAATAAATAAATAAATAAAAGAATTGATGAAATACAGTAACATCCACCCCAGAGGCTGGGAGTGAGCATCTGATCAGTGGATTTTGGTAAAGCACTTAGAATAGAATCTGTTACACAGAAAGTCCCATGTGGGTATTTGTTAAATAAATTAATTTAAAATAATAATAAATACAAATAGAGAAAGGGAGAGGAATTCAGACCCCAAGATGGAAAACCAAGTTAGGATGAAGGTGGAGAGAGAATAGAGACAAGACCAGCAATTAGACAAGAAGATGCCAGGCCCAGACAGAGGGTCCGGAGAAAGGGGCAGAGACTCCTGGGTCTGAGGGAGGAGGGGCTGGGGGACTGGACTCTTGGGTCTGAGGAAAGAGGAACTGGGGGTCTGAACTCCTGGGCCTGAGGGAGGAGGAGCTCTGGGTCTGGACTCCTGGGCCTGAGGGAGGAGGGGCTGGGGTCTTGGACTCCTGGGTCTGAGTGGGGAAGAGCCGGGGGTCTGGACTCTTGGGTCTGAGGGAGGAGGGCCTGGGGGCCTGGATTCCTGGGCATCCATATTCAGCCTCTCCCCCTGCCCACAGTCCCTGCCCGCATTGTGAACATCTCGTCGCCTGTGACGGTGAATGAGGGGGGCAATGTGAACCTGCTTTGCCTGGCCGTGGGGCGGCCAGAGCCCACGGTCACCTGGAGACAGCTCCGAGGTGAGGATCCCATCCCAGGTCAAAAGCCCCGTCCCCCACTGCGCAGTCTGGGCCCCTCCTTTCCCCATATCCCTAGCTAGTTTCCCAAGCCCCCTTCTCTCTGGCCCCTTGGCTTCCCCTCCCACCCTGCTTCCAGTTATTTCATCCGCAGACCCTAGACCGAAGAGCTTCACCACTGGCTTTCCACCTGCCATCCTAGGCCTGGGTCACTGCTTCTGCGTCACTTGCCAAACCCCAGCCTGCTCCACTTCCCCAACCCCAATGTCCCGGACGTCTCCCCACGCGTTCACAGCATTCTCCTGGGCTAAGATCCCCTCCTGCTAGATGCCCTAAGCCAGGCTGCACCAGCAGTCCTGTGTACATCTCTGCCTTTCTTCTGCTGGATACTCTAGCCCAGTGGGCCTCATGGTGTGGACCCCAGACACGAAGCATCAGCATCCCTTGGGAACTTGCCAGGAATGAACTTTCCCAGGCTCCATCCAAGACCTGCTGAATCCAAAACTCCCTCCCCCCTCCACAAGCCCCAAGAACCAGTGCTCAAGGCTACCCACAAACAGCGCAGGGTGCCCGTATATGACAGTCCAGGTCCTAGACATCACCCACCAGCCCTTTTATGTGGGTCTCCACCACCAGATCCCAGATCCCTGGATCCTCATTCTCAGGGTCTTTGAAGACCCATGGTGCCAATCACTAGATCCCATGACCATTCTGAATCCCTGGATCTTACCCGACTGGGTCATCTGAGCCCCATGATCCTGGTCTTGAGATCTGGGATCTCTGGGTGTCCTAAGTCCCAAAGGGTCTTCTGAGACTGCTGCTGTGTTATGAGACCCCCATATACTTGGATTGCTGATCCCAATCACCAGATCCCGATTCCCCAGACCCCACGAACCAGATCCCAGAATGAGGGACCCTGCCCCACTGGCTCTGAATTTGCGAGGTCCTTCTGAGACCTAACATCCTGGGATCCCCCTCCCCATTGGGGTCCTCCGCACGGAGCCCCACGATCTGAGTCAGATTCCTAGAGGGATCTCCCAAACCCTTAGATTCTCTAACCCACCCCATTGGGTTCCAGGAACTGAGTCCTAGACCCTCACTCCTTCCCCAACCCTGAGCTGGAGAGATCCCAGGTACCCCCGGCCCCGCAGCCCCTCCCC
>NW_012108030.1:1338659-1340503 GCF_000951045.1 Mandrillus leucophaeus | reverse complement strand
GAACTTCGGAGACGGACGCTAAGACTGAAAAGCAATGCAAGAAACCGATTCATGCAATCAATATTCATTGAGCGCCAGCTAAGGGTTGGGCGTGGGGGACATAGCTGTGCACAAAAGAAACAAGGTTTGGGGATTCCCAGAGCTTATAGTCTGGTAGGAGTAGAAAAGCAAAAAACAAGTGGACATGTAGATAAACAAGCAAACACATACAAACAAAAAATAATTTTGGAGGCCGGGCGCGGTGGCTCACGCCTGTAAATCCCAGCACTTTGGGAGGCTGAGGCGGGCGGATCACCTGAAGTCAGGAATTCGAGACCAGCCTGGCCAACGTGGTGAAACCCTGTCTCTACTAAAAAAAAAGAAAAATAATAATACAAAAATTAGCCAGGCGTAGTGATGGGCACCTGTAGTCCTAGCTATTCAGGTCAGGATGCTGAGGCAAGAGGATTGCTTGAACCTGGCGGGGGCAGAGGTTACGGTGAGCCGAGATTGCGCCTGGGTGACAGCGAGACTCCGTCTCAAAAAAAAAAAACCAAAAAAACAGTCAGAAAAGCAGGCAAGCAGGCACACCCAATGAGAGATCCAGAAAGGTCCCTAAAGAGGTAGGCTCAGAAGAGACAGGGCTCCTAGAGAGACACACATGGGGTCCCCCACTCTCAGCCCTCCCTCCATGACCCCTTCTCTTCCCCCAGGCCCAGGATCCCTGGAGAACTCAGCCCCGAGGCCCCCAGGGCCCCTGGCCCTCCTCTCCGCCCTGGGCTGGCTGTGGTGGAGAATGTAGGCGCAACCCAGTGGAGCTCGCCTCCCCCTGCAGGGGGCCTCAGGCCAAGAGTGAGAGAAAAGGGGGAGCAAGAGCCGTGGGTCTCGTGGGGGCAGAAGAGCTCTCGGCCACCAAGGAAGAAAAGAAGAGGAGAAAGAGGAGGAGGCAGAGGAAGAAAGATCTTTAGAGAACCCATCACTGTGAGGGATAACGCAAAATTATGCATCTTTCTACAGCCATTCTCGCCACCCGTTCACGTTTCCGATTGTGACCCACTCCCGCCACCCCATACCCCTCTCTCTTAGCTCAGGCTGTCAACTGGCTCGTGTGGGTGTGGGTGTGTGAGTGTGAGCCTGCATGCGTGTGTAGGTGTCTGTGTCTCTGTGTGTGTGGGTGGGTGGGCTGGGGGAGGGGACTCAGCCGTCCTCCCCGCCCCGAAACCCCCATGTCCACTGTCCCCAACCCTACTGCCTCTCACCTCTGACTGGAGGTAGGTATGAGGCTCTGCAGTGGAAGCTGTGAAGAGAGGCTTACCAGGCTCCCTGCTTCCCCAATATATGCACGCACACTGACCCCTCCCCCTGTCGAAAGGGCAACTCCTGGCAGGTTGGGAGTGGAGAGGGGTGTCGCACTCACCTGTCAAGCTGTCATTCAGCCTTTGTGAGTAAGTGGGGGACCTCCATCTGGGCTCTGGGCTTCCCTGCCGTCAACCACCAGCTTCCTGTAGCCAGAGGCCCCATCGCTGGCTCAGTGGCCTGAGACCTTCCCACTTTTCCTGTCCCTCCCTACCTTGGATTTTCTGGCCCCCTCCTGGGCCAATCGGTGCTTCCATCCAACTGTCAGACTGGTGGCAGGAGTCACTTGTCTGTTTCAGTGCTTTGCCCTACCCCCGCCACCACTCCCCTTGGCCTTGATTTCCCCACCTGTGGCACCAGCCAGCTGCCCTTGGGGCCTTTGCAGCTGGCCCACAGGTGTAGGCTTGCTGGTCTATCACTTCCTGGCCTCTCCACCAACTGTACCTCCCAAAGGCTACCTGACCGCCCTCACACACTCAGACACACCACACACACACACACACACACAC
>NW_012108030.1:1334101-1335124 GCF_000951045.1 Mandrillus leucophaeus | reverse complement strand
CCCCCATTGACCCGGGCACTCCAGGCCTTGCCGTGCCGCCCCGCTGATGTGTGTCCGTGTTGTGCCCGTGTTGTCCCGTGTTAAGTGTTTGTGTCTGGCCCCGCCCCCTCCTCCTCCTTCCCCCCACAGATGGCTTCACCTCGGAGGGAGAGATCCTGGAGATCTCTGACATCCAGCGGGGCCAGGCCGGGGAGTATGAGTGCGTGACTCACAACGGGGTTAACTCGGCGCCCGACAGCCGCCGCGTGCTGGTCACAGTCAACTGTGAGCCCCCCTGGCACTGGGCACGAAAGGGTGGCGGACCCCGAGTCCCTGGGGAGGAAGGGTCTGCGGGAGGAGGAAGCGGGGGCGAGACTTCCGGGCCTAAGGGAGGCGGGGGCTGGGGGAGGGACCCCTTCGTCCCCACGCGGCTTGGAGAATTCGCTGACCCTCGCCCCTCGCCAGATCCTCCGACCATCACGGACGTGACCAGCGCCCGCACCGCGCTGGGCCGAGCCGCCCTGCTGCGCTGCGAAGCCATGGCGGTGCCCCCTGCGGATTTCCAGTGGTACAAGGATGACAGACTGTGAGGACAGCACTGAGAGGGGCCGTGGGAGCGGGACGGGGAGGTCCTTGGTCCCTTGGATTGTGAGGCAGGGGGACGGAGCCGGGCGGGGGAAGGCAGCAGAGCTCTGGGTCCCGGAACTGGGGCGTCCAGCTTCTGGGTGATGGGATCTGTCCAGCCTCCGGAAACAAGCTTGGGCCCCAGGATGATGAACGCTGGAGCCCCGTCTCCCTGGACTTTTCAGGGAGCTGGCCAGGGGTCGGGGGTCAATGCTGAGGATCTTTCGGGCAAAGTTTAGGGGACCAGCAGAGGGAGTCCCTAACGACTAGGGGTGCACCACGGGGGAGTCCAGGGTCCCTGAGAGGCCAGGGTGCCTGGAGAAGGGCGGCGGTGGGAGTGACCCGGGGTCCATGAGGTGCTAGAACCCCAGGCGATGGGTCAGTGGGGTAGGGGGCAGAATGCTGGGTCTCCGGGGAACG
>NW_012108030.1:1327740-1332081 GCF_000951045.1 Mandrillus leucophaeus | reverse complement strand
GTAGGCTTGCTGGTCTATCACTTCCTGGCCTCTCCACCAACTGTACCTCCCAAAGGCTACCTGACCGCCCTCACACACTCAGACACACCACACACACACACACACACACACACACACACACCAGCGACTGTGACCAGCAATAGCCCCCTGGCTGCAGCTGTCCTGTAGCTGGTGACTAGCTGTATTTCCCCCTGGGTAGGCATCTGTTGTCAGGAAGGGACGCTGAGAGGCTGCAGCCTCAGCTCTGATTGCAGGAATACTCCACCCTGGTACACCACACCACACAAAGTGGGGGACAGAGAGGCATCACACAGACATCCTGAGCCCAGACAAAGATGCCATGTCACCAATTCCGACTCCCAGGAGACCCGCTCTATAAACACCCACCCCAAACCACACCACCCAGAGTCTGGTGGAGAAGAGGAGAGGGCAAGGCGCAGTGACTGTACCTCAGACGGGGGCATGGGCCCCATCCCACATTGTCTTCCATTCCCAGGGTCCAGGGGATGGGGTGGGACGGGGGAGGGATACCAGGGAGGGGGTGGGGGGCCCTGGGGGCCGTGTGTTCCAATTCATGGGGAGTGTTGAGACCACCACACCAATAAACGCCTTTTTCCAAAGTCTGCCTGCAGGTGTCAATGTCCTTAAGAATTCGAGTTAATGAAGGGCAAAGGGTAGCAATCAACTGATGGTGCCTCTCCAGCATCATTCCTACCACCTGCTTTCTCATTGGTAGACTTGGAATGGACTCATTACAGAGGTGCCCTGTGATTGGCCTAAGCCACTCAGCATAGCCCATTTCGTGATTGGCTTGGAGATGGGCACGTGACCTGGTAAGGCTAATGGGAGAGTGAATGGATTCCCAAGAAGAGATGCTTTTCTGCTGGATATTGTGGCTCCGTGATGTGAGGTCTACATCTGTAGGTTGCTTTTCTCCATCACATGGAGAGATCTTGGGTCTGTGGGGATAGCAGTGGTGGGGAGGGCTGCATATGGAGCCTGAGAATGATAAGAACACTGTGAAGTGCAGAGTGGAAACCTTAGAGAAACTGAGTCCATGATGATATCATTTGAGTAGCTGGATCAAAACTTAACTGATGCCCATCTTCACTTGTATAAGCAATAAAGTCCCCTGTATATTTAAACCAATTTGCATTGGATTTTCTATCTCTAGTAATAAAAAAGAACGCAAACCCTGAGAGATACAGAAAAGACATAGAGGGCCCAGAACCTCAACCCTCACCTTTCCAAAAGGATCCAGGGGTTCTATTTTCCACTGGCCTTTTCTACCCCCCATCATGAACCAGAAGTTCTCTCACATGCTTTCCTTCCCTGAGACAGATGCTGGTTACCCACATTTGTTTGGTTCCCCTTTCTTCTTTGCTGGAAGATCTACCTGTTATGATACAGGCTAGATATTTGGTTTCTCAGCCTCCTTTGCAACTAAGTGGCCAGTTTGGGCCAAAGAGACATAAATGGAAATTTGCTTGTAGGTTTCCAGGAAAGCTTCCCTCCCACCCCATGAGAGGGAAGAAGGCAGTGATAGAGGGAGGTAGGGGGTGGGGAAGATGTAAGAGAGGAAGTTCTGTCCCCTTCCTTTTATCTTTGGATACAGTTGTATGAAGACGCGATGACTGGAGCTGCAGCAACCATCTTGCTACATGAGGCAACATGCTTAGTGTCAATGTGCCAACCCACTGAGGGTGGCAGAGCAGATGGATGCAAAGGGCCCATGTTTCAATGGCATCACTGAGCTGCTAAGCCAGCCTGAAACCAGCCACCTTCATATTTCCTGCCACCATTTTATTTTGTTACTTGCAGTCAAAAGAATCCTCACCAATGCACTCTCTAAATTCTCAATTAGAAACCCAGCTGAAAAAGCAAGACTTATGCTGAAGACAGCAGCGGCAAGCCCAGCTCTTCACCGGCACCAAAACATCGGATCAGTCAACAAGTATTTATTGATTGCCTGCTGCGTGCCAGGCTCTGGGTTAAGTGCTGAGATAATGATGTGGTCTCTGCTTTCGTAAAGCCCTTAGTTTAGACAGAGAGTCTCAGGCCACACAAGTAATTACATATTTATGTATCAGAAACGGCAAATTCAAGGATTCTGGGACTTAACCCAAGACTAAGGGAGGGGTAGGGGAATGGTTGTCTAAGATGGCAATTGTTACTCTTAGACTTGAGAAATGAATGACATACGGGAAAAAGAAGTGCTACAAGCAGAGCAAACTCTAGGGGCAAAATAAATTGTGGCTGAGAGACAGCCTGTGATACTGGAGTCAGGGGGCAGAGAAACAACTGGGAGGGGAGGTCAGGGAGGCCAACAGAGGCCAGACCACAAGGTTTCTGAAGGTCACGACAAGGAGTTTGGATAATATCTGAAGGGAAATGCACAGGCCCTAGAAGGGTTTAAAGAGAAGAGGGACATGATCTGATCGGTTTGAAGATGAAGATGCTGGGAGCTGCATGGGGTGTGGCCTACAGGTGGCAAAGTGAATGTAGGGGGACTGTTTCAGAGAGCATGGCCAGGCTCCCTCTCTAGCTCAGAGCAACACAGCAAGCCCTGCCTGTCTGCTGCAGAGGCTTGGAGGCTGTGCAAACCACACAGTTCTATCAGCAGGAGTTTCCCAGCCAAGAAGTCACATCTCCTTACTTGCACAAATACAGGAAGACTCTTCCTCTGCAGCAAGAGAGGGAGACAGAAAGTCCCACTTTCAGGGTCCAACCCTCAGTCATAGCAGGCCCTGCCTGCTGCTGGAGTGAAATAGGAAGTTCTGGCCCAAAATGCCCTGTGCAGGGCAGGCCACTGGCTCTGATCACACCTGTGTGGCTGTCCGAACAGTCTTTGAGCTTTCGTCTACAGAGACGACTGGACTGGAGTCTGTGGCCTGGAAGAGAGAGGTGGGGTGCGGGGAGAACTCACTAGTACCCTGGATGTAACATGACTCACCCCCCGAACTTTTTCCAGCTCTTGCTTGAACTTTTTAGAGATTATCTGGGAACCCTCCATTTGGAGAGGGGAAAAAAAAAATGTCTGGCTATCGGTGGAGTGAAGACAGCCAACAACCCAACCCAGTTTTGTTTTTTTTTTAAACCGGGTCTCGCTCTGTCATCCAGGCTGGACTGCAGGCTGGAGTGCATCCAGGCTAGAGCTCACTGAAGCCTCGACCTCCCAGGCCCAAGCAATCCTCCCACTTCAGCCTCCCTAGTAGCTGGAACTACAGGCACATGCCACTATGCCAGACTAATTTTAAAATTTTTTGTAGAGATGGGGTATCCCTATGTTGCCCAAGCTGGTATCGAACTCCTGGGCTCAGGCGATTTTTTCTCCTCAATGTCCCGAAGTGCTGGGATTACAGGCATGAGCTACCACGCCCGGTCACAACAACCCCTCTTTTATGGGGAAACGAGGAAACTCCACCCCACTTCATAGAGAAAAATGGGTCTTGCCTAACTTTTATGGAAAAGAAAAAAGGAGGGGCCAGGCATAGTGGCTCATGCCTGTAATCCCAGGACTTTGGGAGGCTGAGGTGGGCGGATCACTTGAGGTCAGGAGTTTGGGACCAGCCTGCCTAACATGGTGAAACCCTGTCTCTACTAAAAATACAAAAATTAGTCAGGCATGGTGGCATGTACCTGTAATCCCAGCTACTCAGGTGGCTGAGGCAGGAAAATCTCTTGAACCCAGGAGGCGGAGGCTGCAGTGAGTCGAGATGGCGCCACTGCACTCTAGCCTAGACAACAGAGTGAGACTCTGTCTCAAAAAAAAAGAAAGATCCTATCTCATCCTGCTTTGTAAGAGAAACTGGAATTCACTCTTTCACTCTAATTTTAATATACATCAAAGTTAGGCGGGAAGCTCTGTCCAACTTTGATGCATTTTTAAAAAGGATGAAGTTATACAGACTGTAAACTAACAAGTAAAACTGGAGTTAGATAATGGAGACCCTCTCATCTCCCTGACTATAATACAAGAAGTTCCGCCCCAATTCTAGGAGGAAAAGAGGGCACCCACACTCACTTGGTAGGCCCTAGTTGAGCTGTGGTCCTCCAGCGGGACTTTGAGGTCCAGAGGCCATGAAATCTCCACTGGGGTCACACTGTGCATCTTCTTTTCTGAGGGGGTGGCCACGGGGACCAAGGTAGAAGGATGCTTCTTTTTCTCAGGAGTCTTTCCTGATTGAGAGGAGGAAAAGAAGCAGGAACACCTGATTAGTTGCCCCAACATGCCAACCCAGCCAATAGCAAGGGAAGCTGGTCTGAGAGGCGGAGCCTTATGCTGATTGGCAGGATGGATGACCTATGATGGTGCTGATTGGCTCAGTCAGGTCTTCCACC
>NW_012108030.1:1325719-1327040 GCF_000951045.1 Mandrillus leucophaeus | reverse complement strand
GGACAGGTAGTGAGGATTCGCTGGTGGGCCAAACAGGAAAGATACCTACCCTTGTGGGCTTAATTCTAGGAGAGAAGTCAGAAATAAATGAGCAGTACACAACATAATCACAGATTGTCCCGAGAAAGAAAAAGTTATGTGATAGAGATAATGAGGGTCAGGTGTGGTGGCTCACACCTGTGATTCCCAACACCTTGGGAGGTCAAGGTGGGCAATCACTTGAGTCCAGGAGTTGGAGACCAGCCTGGCCAACATGGCGAGACCCTGTCTCTACAAAACATAGAAAAACCAGTCAGGTGCGGTGGCTGGGCCTGTAGCCCCAGCTACTGAGAAGACTGAGGTAAGAAGATCACCTGAGTCTGGGGAGGTTGAGGCTGCAGTGAGCCCAGATCGTGCCACTGTACTCCAGCCTGGGCAACAAAGTGAGGCCTTGTCTCAAAAAAAGAAAACAAACAAAGAAAAAACAAAAAAGGAATAATGGGAAGGGATGTGACATTTAGAAACAGTGGTGAGCTAAGGTCCCTGAGGAAGTAACATTTGAACAGAGACTTGAAGAATAAAGACCAGAGGCAGTCATACTAAACCCGGGAAAGGGTATTCCAAGAGGAGGGAACAGAAAATGCAAAGGTCCAGAACTAGGAAAGAGTTTTCTCTGTTCAACAAAGGCCAGCGTGGGTGGAGGATATGGAAGGAGAGAGCTGGAGGTGGAGGGTAAAGTAGAAAAGGTTTCCAGGAACCAGATCCTAAAGGGGTCCCGCAGAAATTAATGGAAGGCTTTTATGTAGGGCAGCCTCATGATCTGATTTGCATAACTCTGGCTTCTACATGGAGAATGCATTATCTGAGAGCAAGAGGGAGTATAAAGATACCAAATAAACAGCTGTTGCAGTCCACGCAAGAAAGGATGCTGTGTTTGACCAGAGCCTTGGGGTGAAGACGGAAAATATTTTAGACGGAAAATGGACCGAACTTGCTGGCAATTAGGATGTCAGGGGTGATGCGGCCTATAAGTAGTGACATTTATGAGTATGGGGAAGACTGGAGGGTTCGGGGATGCAGTTTTGAGGGAAAACATCAAAAGATCTGTTTTGGGCATATGACATTTGGGATGCTAATTGGACATCCAAAGTGAAGATCTTGGCTGGGCTCAGTGGCTCACACCTGTAATCCCAGCACGTTGGGAGACCGAGGCAGGCAGATCGCTTGAGGTCAGGAGCTCAAGACCAGCCTGGCCAACATGGCAAAACCCTGTCTCTACTAAAAATTCAAAAAAAGTTAGCTGGGCATGGTGGCTCACACCTGTAATCCCAGCTACTTGGGA
>NW_012108030.1:1319377-1321359 GCF_000951045.1 Mandrillus leucophaeus | reverse complement strand
CACGGAGTAATTTCCCAGGTCCCAATCCAGGCTGAAGTTGCCGATGTGGAGCTTCCGCCCATCTTGACTGAGCCGCAGGCGACTCCCGCCTCCTGGAGCCAGGGGCCGCCCTTCCCGGGCCCAGGATGCCCGTGAGGGTGGGGGACAACCAGAGGCCTCCAGTGCCACCTCTGCCTCCCCCAACCGTGTCTCTGCCACCAGCGGATGCAGCAGCACCTCTCGGGGGGCCTCTGCAGGTGGGAGAAGCCCAGTTAAGAAAGTCGAGACCCTACCTTGGATTCAAAGAACAGGTCCTATGCCCTACTTTAAATCAGATGGTGGTAAGCCCCAGCGCTTTGGCCACCTGGGAAAGAACTGCCAGTTTACTCACTCATTCGCTCATTCATTCATTCATTCATTCATTTATTATCTGATTTCCTCATCAAACACTTATTGAACACATACCCTAGGAGCAGGCCCTGTACTGGGAAACTCATATTATTCTCGGCTATTCATTCTTCTTTATTAGAATAATAATAATTATTATTATGTAGCAATAAGAATTGTAAGACTGGGTCTTGCCACACTGCCCAGGCTGGTCTTGAACTTCTAGGCCCAAGCAACCCTTCCGCCCCCAACTACCAAAGTGCTGCGATTACTGCGCCCGACCTCATTACTCTTTAAAACATCACTGCTTTATCTCACTGAACACGTGGGAAAGTGATGGCCTTCTTCCTGTGTCCAAAAAATACCCCTATCCCTGCACGCCCTCACCATGAGGTATAGGGAAATCTTTGTCCCTTTTCTCGTTTGAAGACAGTGAAGTCCTGCCTCTTTCTTGGACTAAGGACGTACCCCAAACCCCTTCAGAATTTTCGAAGGACCAAAGAAAAAGTCTCCCTCCTCCTGAGAAACAGCAAAAAAGCCCCGCGCAGTCTCACCCGGCGTGACTATGCAGGTACGCGTGGCCACCAGGTGGCGAGCAAGGCAGGTGATGGGGACGCCGCTGAGCCGGGGGTGGGCGGGGACGGCAGCCAGCAGCACAGAGGACACTGGCCCCGCGCGGATGCCTTCGGGGAGACCCTGGAACTGCAGGGAGGCGGCAGGGACTCCGCCGGGCCACGAGCAGCGGAAGCGGAGGCTGCGGTCCCCGGGACCCCCTTCAACTGAGCACTGTGGGGCCCCGGGGGGCAGGTCTGCGGAGAGAAGGCAGAGAATGAAGACGTAGTCCCTCTCTCATTTCTTCTCCAGCCCCGCCTCTCTGCGCAGTAACTCTCTTCTTCCCTAGCCCCGCCCCATAGGCGCTCACACTCCCCACTTTTCCTGAGATCCCGTTCCCAACTTCCCCGCTAAGTGGGTAGCCGGCAGCCCTGATGACTGCCCAGCTTTCTTAAGAAAACTGCATCTTCACACAATGATATTTCTCTTCCCAAACGTAACTCATCCCCTTCCTTTCCAGCTCCACCACTTCTGCCAGGTTACTTCGCCCCCTCCTGGATTGCCCTCCGAGAAGCCTCCCCTTTTCCCAGATATCTTTGCGGACCCCATCCCCTTTCTAAGATAATTCTGCCCGCTTTCCAAATGACCTCGCCCCTTTCCCTGGTGACTCCACCCCCTTCCCAGGTACCTTCTCCGTTTGCTGATCCCACTTACCCGCCCAAGCAACTTAGTTCTTTCCCTTTCTAACTCCCACTCTTTGCCATTTAACTCCGCTGTCGACTTTGTTGAGAGTGTTCCATGCCCCGGAATGTCCGCCTTCTCAGTGCTGGGCCGGTTCGTCAGTCCTGGTCAGCCCTGCCACTCCATTTGGCTCCTTCCCTTGTCCTCTTTCTGGCTCCGCCTCTTATCCTAGGTATCCCAGCCCCTCCGCGCTGGCCCCGCCCCACCACGGGTATACCAGCTCCTTCTTGGTGATCCAGCTTTCCCGCTGGCCCCGCCCCCCTCCGGTATCGTGCTCCTCCTCCCTGGCCCCGCCCCTTATCCTAGGTATCTCCGCCCCTCCT
>NW_012108030.1:1313140-1318820 GCF_000951045.1 Mandrillus leucophaeus | reverse complement strand
CGCAGCGCAAGGTCACATTGCTGCCCGCGGTGACAAAGCGGGCAGGCGTGGCGTCGCGGTCCGAGGAGACCGTGATGATCGGCGGGTCCGGGCCGTCTGGAGGGAGGAGGGGTCGGGACTGCGAGTGTCAGGGTCACCTGGGACTCCGCTAGGACTCCCGGAGACTGGTTCCCCAGCCCCCTTCTCCCCAAGGACCCCCTGTCCCCGTCCCGAGGTACCCCCACACTCACAGAAGACGGTGACGTCGGCGGCAGCCTCCCTGCGGCCGAAGGGGCTGCGGACGCGGCAAGTGTACCGGGCGTGGTCGCTGCGCACAGGGCGCACGATGAGCAGCTGGTCGCCCTCTGAGCGGATCCGGGGAGGCTCGGCTCCCTCGGATTCCGACGCCTCCAGGGCGCGTCCGTCCCTGCTCCAGCTCAGCTCCCCGCGACCAGGTCCCCACCCCAGGCAGCGCAGCCGGAGCTCGGCCGCCCCCTCCTCTGTCTCTGGAGCCTTGGGCTGAACCGACAGCTGGGGTAGGGGCTCTGGGAGAGGGAGAACGGGCTCAGGACACAGTCCTGGAGCCCATCTTTGGTCCCCTTAGAGGGAGCCCCAGCCGCTGCTCCCTCTAAGCCCCTGGAGTCCCGGCCCGCACCCCTCTCCTCTCATAAACCCATGAGTTTGAGCCCCCAGACCCCTCCTCTCCGGGACCCAGGAGTTCGACAGAAGAGGCTCCCAGCCTCCTCCTCCTCCCTCAGACCTGGGAGTCCAGGCCCCCCGGAGTCTCCATCCCAAGTCCAACGTTGCTCAAACACCCCTGCCTTGACCTCTAGCTCTTTTCCTCCCTTCCTCAACCCAGAAGCCCTCTTCTGCCATCCAGGGACCCCACAGCACCGTGACTTGCCCAAAGCCTGGCAGAGCAGACCAGCCCCTGCCGCCTGCACTCCGGATGCCAGGGCGCACTTACCATACACACCCACCGTGAACTCGCGAGTCTGCCGGGAGACCCCTGCCCGGATGACCTCAGCTGTGTAGACCCCTGCATCGTCCAGCTGGGCAGAGGCGAGCTCCAGAACCCCCCGGGCCTGGTCAAATCGCAGGCGGTCTCGGTGAGCAGGGTCCAGGCTGATCAGAGGTGCCCCTGGCCCCAGGCCTCCAGTTGCCAGCACCTTAGAGCCCCGACGCCAGACCACCAGAGGGGTGGGGGGCCCAGGGCTGGGGACTGGGACCAGGGGGAGCCGGATGGTAGTTCCCACCAGCACAGCCAGTGGGCCCCCCAGCTGCTGGGGGAAGCTTGCAGCTGAGTGGGTCTCTGCAGAAAATTCGGATTCAGGGCTCTGGGCAGAAAGTTGAAGATCCATGTCATCAGGGGAGAATTTCGAATCTGGGGCCTCAACAGAGAGTTTGGTGTTGGAGACTTGAGTAGAAATGTTTGAAGCTGGGGTCTTAACAGAGAAGGAAGGCTTGGGGTCTTTGGCAGGAACTTGAGGTTCCGAAATATCAGGAAATACTTCAGAACCAGGGGTTTCAGAGGAGGAAACCGGGCTCAAATGTTGGCCCTCAGCAGAAACATTTGACCAGAAGGACCCAGACATGTTGTTGGAACTCAGGGCCTCAGGAAACCGGCTGGAATCAGAGATTCCAGCAGAGCCTTTTGAATCCAGAGACTGATCTGGAAATTTCCAGCTGGGAGGTTTGATGGAGGGAACTTCTGCACCCAGCCCCTGGGAAGAGCTCTTTGAGTCCGAAGAGAAGGCAGAGGAGAAGTTGGTTTGCTGAAGTCCAGAAGAGGCTCTGAGGGTGAGGACCCCTACCAAGGAGGCTGCAGAGAAGAGGGGAAAGCGTTGGGGGAGGCTGCTCAGGGGGACTGGAGGGGAGGGGACTGAGCAGGGAACTTACCCAGGAGTAGGAAGAGTGGCAGAGCCTGTGGGGTGTCCATGGTGCTGGCCTCACTGAAAGGACACTGGAGAGAGACCCAGGACTGCACCCATCCCTCCTGGGTCAGACGAGTCCAACAGGACTGGTAGCTTAGCTTCCTGGGAGGGGAAGGGAGCCAGACCCAGCGGGAGGGGCCAGGATCCCCAACCCCGATGTGGTGGCTGAGCTGCCCACCCCACCCCACTCTCTTCATCAGCTGGTCCCATCTGCAGGGAGGCCCAGCCTGATCCCTGCACTCCCCATCCCCAGGGGGCAGATGGAGAAAACATTCCTAGCTAAACATGTGGTAGCAAGTTTGTGGGACAAAGCCAGGAAGACTTCCTGGAGGAGGGTGAGGTGACCTTTCTGAGAGCCCCACCTCTGATGGCCACAGCTTCAGAACAGGCTTCCTCCTCCCCAGCCTCCTGGCCCCTTCCACTCTGTCTTGCCTGCAGCCTCAGATACACCTGACCCTGCTCCTCCTCTGCTCCAAACCCTCCTACGGCTCTCTCAGAACCAAGTCTCCAGGTGCTATCTCCTGCCAGGGCCTCTATCCTGAGACCAGAGCTGCATTTCTGCATCCCCGAGGCCCTCACATGGCCTGTGTCCCGCTAAACTCAGAATCTTTCCTCTAACCCAAACTTCCTCACACCTCCGGGATGGCTTCACCATCTTCGCAAATGCTGGGAAACATTCCCAACCTCCTCCCTCCTCGTCACCACTGTCAATCTGAGTCCAACCCTCCTCACCCTAGTTCTCACTGGCCAGGCCCTGTCTTCTCTTCCTGCCCGGTCTCCCTCCTCTGCCCAGTCTCCTCCAGTCGCTGCCAGGGTCTTTCTACACCCAGAGCCCAACCTGCCTTCCCCTGCTCACAGCCCTCCCCTGGCTCCCCAGCGCCCTCTGGAGACATCCAAGCTTCAAAGCAAACCCATGCACAACCCCCAACTCCAGCACTTGAACATCCTGCCCGCCCATCTCACCTCCCAGTCCTCTACCTGGAATGCTCTCACACTCTCCACCTCCCTCCAGCCTGGCTAAACCACAACTTGTCCTTCAGGTCTCACCTTATTAAGAACCATAGTAATTACCACTTAGTTTGAGCCAGGAACTATGCTAAATGTTTCCTATGCGTTATCAGGCTGAACCCTTCTAAACACGCTATGAGCTGAGTGTCATTATACTCACTTTGCAGGTCAGGGGACTTAGGCTCAGAGAGGTCAAGGGACCTGCAGGAGGTTGCACAGCCAGAGGGAGAAGCTGGACTTGAGACCAGGATGGTCAGACCGTTGACTCCTTCTAATAGCTTTTCCCACCATCCCATGCTGAGCTTAGGGCCTCTGCTCAGCTCCCAGTCCTCTAAGCTTACCTTGGCCCAGTTCTCACCAGTAATAATATTGGTAATATATGTATTTTTTGAGACGGAGTCTCGTTCTGTCACCCTGAGTGCCTCAGCTCACTGCACGCTCCATCTCCCAGGTTCCAGTGATTCTCCCGTCTCAGCCTCTGGAGCAGCTGGGAGTACAGGCACGCACCACCACACCCAGCTAATTTTTGTTATTTTTAGTAGAGATGGGGTTTCGCCGTGTTGGCCAGGCTTATCATGAGTTCCTGACCTCAAGTGATCCACCCACCTCGGCCTCCCAAAGTACTGAGATTGCAGGCGTGAGCCACCGTGCCCGGACTAACACTGGTAATAATATATATCTAGCATTTTTTGCACAGCAGGTGTGGTTATGGGGGTGCTACATAAATTAACCTTTCAAAGCTCCATGGAATAGATTATGTAGCTTAAAGAGGGCTGCACATTTGAGGATCCTCCTGTTAAGATGTGGGGTCTATCTCCCCACTCCTTGGATCTCAGTAGGCTTTGTGACTGCTGGACCAAGACGTGGAAGTGACCCTGTGCCAGGGTCTGCATCTAGGCCGGCATGTGCCACTTTCTATATCATAGGACACTCCCTCATGGAACCCAGCCGCCACACTGGGAGGAAACTCAGCAGTCCCATGGAGGGGAATCATGGCCCCTGGTCAGCAGCCCCAGCCAGCTTGCTGGCCATGTGGCTGAGCCCTCTTGGAAGTCAACCCCCTGGCCCCATTCGAGGCACCTGAACTGATCCTGCACCAAGGAGAGACAAGCTGTCCCTGCTGAGCCCTGCCCAGATTCCAGACTTAAGAGCATAATAAACAAGTGTTGTTTTAAGCCACCAAGTTTTGGGGTGGTTTGTTATGCCAGACAGACAACCAGAATATAGGTATCACTAATTCCACCTGACAGAGAAAGAAACTGAGGCTCAGGGAGTAGCTGCCTATCTGAGGTCCTCCTAGAGCCAGGAATGGGTCCAGTGGGATTTGACCAGGGCCCTGGGACCCAGAACCCATGCCCTTAACCCCTACATGATGCCGTTACTATTTTGATCTGCAGAAGAGGCAACTGAAACTCAAAAACAGGAAGGAACTCACCCAAGATCTAGCTGGCAAAGGTGAGAGTGAGCATATGAAATCACATGCTGTCAGAAGGCCAGAGGAATGGAACACAATTTTTTTAACAAAAAATTAGGCCAGGCGCTGTGGCTCACGCTTGTAATCACAGCACTTTGGGAGGCTGAGATGGGCGGATCACTTGAGGTCAGGAGTTCAAGACCAGTCTAGACAACATGGTGAAACCCCGTCTCTACTAAAAATACAAAAATTAGCCAGGTGTGATGGTGCAAGCCTGGGCAATAGAGCAAGACTCTGTCTCAAAAAAATATAATTGAAAAAAAATTAATCTGACTCTAGACCCAGGCTGTTCATCGCCACACTAAGTTTCGATTCTCTGTGGCTTGTCTCTGTCTCACACCAGAACCACAGCTTCTGGCCTCATTCTCTCCTGTGTCCCTGCTGAGACTGGGGACACAAGAGAGAATGCGTGTCCTGAGTGTTCTGCAAACATTGTGCATAAAAGCCCTTCTCACCCACCTCACTGATATTTGTGTTCCAACACTCAACGTGGCAGTCATCTCCCTGGGAAATCTCTGAGCCACGGGCTGGGCCAGGTCAGCTCCCCCAGTTGGGTTCCCAGGGGCCCAGTGTGCCTCCACGTCTAGCATACTTCACCCCGAATTACAGCTGCCTTTGTCCTCATTGTCCCCTGCATCAACACAGAGGCTCCTCGTGGGCAGGGACTGGATCCACAGGGCCTGGCACACAAAAGACTCAAGTAAATGTTGAATGAACCAAATAATGGGTCTCTAGGAAATGAGTTAACAGAGATAGACGTTGAGAGTCAGTTTTATTGCCATCTCTGGGAGGGGCTCAAATCCGCCCAATCTCCTTCAGCTTGGCCACTAGGTCCTCAGTGGTTTCCACCTTGACGCCGGCCGTGCGCTGGGGCGGGTCCTCCACGCTGATCACGGAGAGCTTGGAGGTCAGGTTCACGCCCAGGTCCCCAGGCTTGATCACCTCGATCTTCTTCTTCTTGGCTTTCTGCACATGGGAAGCCACTGTTCACAGGGCTGTGGAACCCCTGCCACCCTCCTGCCACCTCCTTCCCGTGGGTGCCATGCCTGCAGACCAGTCCCATGGGCTGAACCCTCTGGACCCACCGACTGGCCAGGACACACAAAACTTCTCATAGGGCCACACCTGGTGTGGAAAACTCCTGCTGGCTTGGAGGCCCTGGGAGGCCCAACTATTGCAGCAGTCCTCCTTTAGGTAACCAATGCAGGAAGCCCTTCACGGGCTGCAACAGACTGGCAAACCCATCCTTTTGGTAGTAATGACTCTGGACTTTTGGTTGAGATGA
>NW_012108030.1:1299424-1312276 GCF_000951045.1 Mandrillus leucophaeus | reverse complement strand
GATGTAGTGAACACTCTGTAATGGCTGAAATGACTCATTGAACCTTCCTCATTGGCTGAGATGATCCAATGAACTCTCCCTGTTGGTTGAAATGACCCACTGAATATTCTCCATTGTCTGAGATGACTCACTAAACTGTTAATATTGGCCAAGATGACCCAGCGAACCCCTCCTACTGGCCATGATGATTAGTGAACTCTACCTGTTAGCCAAGAGACCCCATGCACCCTTCCTAGTTAGCCAAGATGATCTACACGATAACTTCGCATTGGCAAAAATTACCAAGGGGACCCTCCCTAATGAACCAAGATGACCCAGTGAACTTGTTCCACTGGCTGGAATGACAAAGGGAACAATGTCTGCTACCCAGCGAAGCCTTCCTACTGGCCTAGATACCAGCAAGCCCTCCCTGCTAGCCAAAGCAGCCCCCGTGAACTCTCAGCATAGGCAGAGATGACCAAGCAAACCCTCTCTATCAGCCAAACTCCAGGTGAGCGTACGAGACCTCCCTTGGATCCTTCCCTCCCCCGATGCGACCACCAGGGGGCACTGGGCTGGCAATGTGCTTGCCAATCCCAGGCCCTCAGTGCCTGCTGGCCAGGGACTCACCATGATGTTGGGCAGCGTGGCATAACGGGGCTCGTTGAGCCTCAGGTCAGCTGTCACCACAGCTGGCAGCTTCAGGCGCAGGGTCTCCAGGCCCCCGTCGATCTCCCGCTCCACTTTCAACTTGTCCCCCTCCAGCGTCACCTGGGAGGCGAATGTGCCCTGGGGAGGGACAGTGTAGGAGAAGAGTGGGTGAGGCTAATTCAGGTCCGATCCGAGCAGTCCGCTTATGACACTACTGAGTACATGCACGAACAAGTGAATGAAGGAGGGAGCAAACAATGCAGGGTCCCATGAGGTTTAGAATCGATCCTGTACACCTGGGAGAGCGTGTCTTTCCTTTTCCTGAGAGCCACGGTGTATGTCCTGATGTCCTACGTCCTGATGCTGCCAGTGAGGCCTCCCTGTCTTCCTGACAGTGAACATGTACTGAGTGCTGGGCCCTGTGCTAAGCATCTGATGGGTCAATCATCGAATCCTTGTAGGAACTTTATGAGGTAAATGTTATTATCCCCACTTTACAGATGAGGAAAACTGAGGCAGCGAGATGCTGAGTTACGTGTCTACTGCCACCCACAGCTGGTAAATCCAAAAGCTGACAATCTGACTCCCAACAGCCCCCCGTGAGGCCCCTCCACTGGGCCGACAACAGAACTGTGTGTGTCCACACCGGTCCTTAAACCACCTTCTGGGACCCCATCCTCTGGCCAGGTCCCTTTGCCTCTCAGTCCTGAATCAACATTTCCTCCCCTGGTAACTGATGCCACCTATACTCCTCTTTGTCTAACGACCTTTCTCCCTGTCCACTTACTAACATCTTTCAGGTCTTAGTGTGAACATCACATCCCTTCGTTCAGAACTTCCTCCTAGTGCCCTTATGAACCTGTCCCTGGAGATACACTGTGAACACGACCAGTGAAGCACCAGCTGGGGTGGGCTCATATTCTGCCAGGGAAGACAACCAGTCACCAGGGAAACACACACACACACAAATGAGATCATTTCAGATCAGAAGGAATAAGAAGAAAATAAGACACATGATATGAGAGCAAGAAGGGCGCAATGTTAGAGAAGCTGGTCAGATAGTGATAAATGCTTTGAAGATAAAACAGGATCATGGTTTTGAATGTGCTGTCCCATCCAGTAGCCACTGGCCGCGTGTGGCTGCCCAGCACTTGAAATGTGGCCAGTGCAGCTGAGGAATGAATTTTTAAATTTTATTTAAATTTAAACACTGACAATTTGGCCAGGCGCAGTGGCTTATGCCCGTAATTCCAGAGCTTTGAGGGGCCAAGGCGAGTGGATCGCTTGAGGAGTTCGAGACCAGCCTGGCCATCATGGTGAAACCCTGTCACTACTGAAAATACAAAAATGATCCAGGCATGGTGATGCAAGCTTGTAATTCGATCTACTTGCGAGGCTGAGGCAGGAAAATCACTTAAATTCAGGAGGCGGAGGCTACAGTGAGCCGAGATCGTGCCACTGCACTCCAGCCTGGGGACAAAACAAGACTCCACCTCAAAAAAATATAAATAAATAAATACTGAGAATTCAAGATACGTTACCATGATTGTGGTGATGATTTCATGGATGTAACACATATCAAAACTTATCAAATTTTGGAGGGCTGAGGTGAGCAGATTGCTTGAGCCCAGGAGTTCAAGACCAGCTTGGGCAACATAGTGAGACCCCCATCTCTATCTAAATAAAAGTGTTTAAGAAAAGCAAACTTCACAAATTGTGCAACTTAGATATGTGCAGTTTACTGTAGGTCAATAACTCAATAAGGCTGTTTTTTAAAAAAACAAAACAAAACAAAACAAAAACACAGATACCCAATGCAGCTACTGGAAATGCAGTTATTGGAAAACTTTTTGTTCTGAACAACTTGGGTGTGTAAATCTACTTCAACTGTCATCTTTAGGAATGTGTTTCTCATAGAAATTTGGCACCTGAATTGAGATGTGCTGTAAATATAAAATGCATGCTGAATTTTGAAGATTTAGTACAAAGAAACTCCAAAAAACATAAAATACAGATGGTCCCTGGCTTACGGTGGTTTGAATTAAGATTTTTCAGTTTTCCGAAGGTGTGACAGTGGTAAGCATTCAGTGGAAACCACACTGCCAGTACCCGATACAACCATTCTGTTTTTTTAGTTCCAGTACAGTGTTTGATAAATTACATGGGATATTTAGCACTTTATTATAAAATAGGCTTTATGTTAGATTATTTTACCCCACTGTAGGCTAACATAAGTGTTGTGACATGTTTAAGGTAGGCGATGATGTTTGGTAGATTAAGTTTATTAAATGCATTATTTGAGTTATAATATTTTCAATTTATGATGGGTTTATCAGGACATAACCCCACTGCTGGTAAAGCATATGTATCTCAATATTTTCTATGTTGATTACATGTTGAAATGATAATATTTTAGATATAATGGGGTGAAATAAAATATAATTTTATCTGTTTCTTTTTACTTTTTTATGTAGCTGTGAAAAATTTTAAATTTGTCTATGCGCCTTTCTTTCTTTTTTTTTTTTTTGAGACAGGGTTTCCCTCTTTCACCCAGGCTGGAGTGAAGTGGCATGATCCCAACTTAATGCAGTCTTGACCTCCTGGGCTCAAGGGATCCTCCTACCTCGGCCTCCTGCGTGGCTGGGACTACAGGCATGTGCCACCACACCCGGCTAACTTTTCTTTCTTGGTAGAGATGGGGTCCCACTGTGTTGCCAAGGCTGGTCTCGAACCCCTGGGTTCAAGTAATCCTCCCACCTCGGCCTCCCAAAGTGCTACGACTATAGGTGTGAGCCACTGTGCCCAGCCTGCATTTTTTTTCTTTTTTTGAGTCGGAGCCTCCCTCTGTTGCCAGGCTGGCGTGCAGTGGGGTGCGATCTTGCCTCCCTGCAACCTCTGCCTCCCGAGTTCAAGCAGTTCTCCTCCTTCAGCCCCCTGAGTAGCTGGGACTACAGGCACACGCCACCACACCCAGCTAATTTTTAAATTTTTAGTAGAGATGGAGTTTCAACATGTTGACCATGCTGGTCTCAAACTCCTCCTGACCTCAAGTGATCCGCCTGCCTCAGCCTCTCAAAGTGCTGGGATTACAGGCGTTGAGTCACCACGCCTGGCCCCAGCCTGCATTTATATTGGACTGGCATAAATGGGGATTGGGGAACCTGGAGTTGAGGGGGTGGGCATGAGTATTTCACGTAGGATGGCAAGAAAGTCCCCTTTGAAGAGGTGATACCTCAGCAGAGATCTCAAGGAGGGGAAAGAGAAAGCCCTGAGGCCATCTGAGGGAGCAGTGCTCCAGGAGGAGAGAACAGCGAATGCAAAGGCCCTGAGGCAGAAATGAAGTTTGAGGGATGAGGGCCTGGCCCTCAGCGGGTGCTCCCTGCTCCAGCCTCACCTGTGGCCAGTCCAGAAATCCAGCTGTCATCTGCCCTGTCTGGTTACAGTCATCATCGATGGCCTGAATGGGGAAAGAGAGGAAACTGTATGACAATCAATGGAGCTCGTGGACCATTCGGGCCTCTGTCTAGAACAGGGCTTGGCAAACTTTTTCTTTCTTTTGTTTCTTTTTGAGATGGAGTCTTGCTCTGTCACCCAGGCTGGAGTGCAGTGGTGCCATCTTGGCTCACTGCAACCTCCGCCTCTCGGGTTCAAGCAATTCTCCTGCCTTAGCCTTCTGAGTAGCTGGGATTATAGGCGCCCACCACCACGCCCAGCTAATTTTTGTATTTTTAGTAGAAACGAGATTTCAACATGTTGGCCAGGCTGGTCTTGAACTCCTGACCTCAGATGATCCCCCAAAGTGTTGGGATTACAGGCACGAGCCACCGTACCCAGCCGGGTTGGCAAAATGTAGTAAATATTTTAGGCTTTGCAGGTCATACAGTCTCTGTCACAGTGACTCAGCTCTGCTGTTGTAGTGCACAGGCAGCCATAAATAATATGTACATGAACGTATGTGGTGATGTTCCAATATAGCTTTATTTACAAATCAGAGGTCGCTATGGACCATAGTTCACTGATTTTTGGTCTAGAACGATCCCCTCACTTGGGTCCAGAGATAAGCAGGCACTTGTCCAGGAACATGTGGGGCTACCTGGCATTCCTGTCGCCAAGTCTCTGCCCTCTGAATAAAGCCTCTCAGGAATCCCGCCCTATGTGGCCCCTGGGCAGCTGCATGAAGAGGATCTGGGCCAGCGAGGACATTCTAGCCCCAACCCCAGTGATTGGTTCAGGGAGGGGCACATGACTCAAGCTGCACCAAAGAAGAGTAAGCCCTGGGAGTTTGCTGGAGCCCTTGGGAAAGAGGCTCCTTTCTTTCTGCTGGGGTCACTGGGCCGGTGGGATCTGAGCTTGGAGATGCAGACAGTGAAGCCAAGGTAGAGGGGAGCCTACAGCTCATGTGTGACCCTGGATCAAGCTGTGCCTGAAGCCCCTGATTTACATGAGCTAATAAATTCACTTTCTGGCTTAAGCCAGTTTGAGTTGTGAATCTGTTTCCTAGAACAAACAGCATCCTGACCAGTTCATCCGGCATTTCCCCAGCTGGAGGTCCTGGCCCCAGGAACTGTCCCTGGCCCAGGACAGGTAGGACATCAGAGTCTGAGAACCACCAGCAAATGCAGGGGACTGCTAAAGCCATGCTTCCAACACCTCGACCTCTGCAGCCCCACGCAGGCCCTGTCTTTTTGGCCTGTTCTCCAGGTAGGCCCTTCTGCCACAGTTGGTTGATCTGTACTCTGATGCCCCTGCTGTTGGTAATCTCTCGTTTTCTTCGGACTTTCTCAGGGCTGGGCAGGACACCCGATGACCTATCTGGACCCACCAGCCTCCTTTTTGTCCCAGAACTGACCTGGCCCTGGGATCTCCATCTCTCTCCGGGGGCCCCAGCTCTACCTGAGCCTGCTGTGCTCTGCTGTCTCCGTGCCCTGCTTGACATACCTTGCCATCTTTGGTCTTCCTTCTCAGCCTCCATCCCTAATTCCCTGCCTCTTCTCACTCCCATCTGCCTGTGGTTCTTCTGACGTCCCTCTTCTGTCTTTCCCCTGGTTGAGGCCATGAGGTTTGTCCTCAAATGAGATGAGCTACCCCTGAGGAGAGGTGGTGCCCCAGGGTCTCCTGGGGAAACAGATGAGCCCCATGTACCTGTCTCAGTGGGGAGCACCAGTGTGGCAGGGAAGGTGCTGGTCCGGTCCTCACCCAGCCCTAACCTCCTTCCCTAACTCCTGGGCTCCAATCTCCCCTTCCAGTCCATTCTCGAAGCCCAGGGAGGCTTTTTCCGCACCTAGTGCTGATCCCACCCCTCTTCTGCTCATAGACCTCCCATGGCTCCCTGGCCACCTGCTGTCTCACCCCACATCTCCACCACCCTCCTCCCGAGCAGGGATGAGCAAGGGGGCACAGGGAGAGCGGACCACAGCTACCTGTTTGCCCAGCAGCACCAGGTCCACCTTCTCCTGCTCTGCCAGCTTAGCCAGGACCCAAGCCACCTGCAGTGCCCTCCAAAATTCTCAAGTCTCTGTTTCAAGCCCAGGTCTGTCTCCTGAATCTGCATCAATGTCTCCTGGGCTCCTCACACTCCCCGTGTAGGATCCTCCTCTAACCTCCTGTTCTTCCTGGGTTTCCCACCTGTGTTACCAAGGCAGACCCAGGCACTGTCCTTGCCTCCTCCCTGCCCTCCCTCCCCACGCTAAGCCCAGTCTGTCCTGCCACATCATGTCTCTGCTCTGTCCCGACACCTTTGGCTGAGGCCTCATTCTCCCCACGTGACCATCACCTCAGCCTCCCAGCCTCTAAACTCAACCAAAAGGATCTTTCTTCTTTTTTTTTATTTCTTTTTTTTTTGAGACACAGTCTCGCTCTGCTCCCAGGCAGGAGTGCAGTGGTGCCTGGAGTGCAGTGGTGCGATCTTGGCTCACTGCAACCTCCACCTCCCAAGTTCAAGTGATTCTCACGCTTCAGCCTCCCAGGTAGCTGGGATTACAGGTGCACACCACCACACCTGGCTAATTTTTTTACTTTTAGAAGAGATGGGGTTTCACCGTGTTGGCCATGCTAATCTCAAACTCCCGACCTCAAGTGATCCGCCCGCCTCAGCCTCCCAAAGTGCTGCGATTACAGGCATGAGCCACTGTGCCTGGCCCAAGAGGATCTTTCTAACACGCAGAGGGACTCTGTCCTCCCTGCTCAAACTCTCTGTCAGGAGGGTCAGCAAAGTCCCAAGCTGCTCAGCTTGGAGTGGCTGAATGCCCTGGGCCTGGCCACCTGCTGTCTCACCTCACATCTCCACCACCCTCCTCCCAAGCAGGGATGAGCAAGGGGGCACAGGGAGGGCTGACCACAGTTACCTGCTTGCCCAGCAGCACCAGGTCCACCTTCTCCTTCTCTGCCAGCTTGGCTAGGACCCGAGCCACCTGCAGGGGACCCAAGCGTTCTGCTTCTGCTGGGGGCACCTCCACGTGGATACCTCGGTCTGCACCCATAGCCAGGGCTGTACGAATGGTCTCCTGCCGAGGACAGAGGGGCTTGACTTGGCTATCCTCAGGGCAACCCAGGAGTCTGGCCCCAGCCCCTCCTCCCTCAGACCCAGGAGTCCAGACCCCCAGCCCCTCCTCCCTCAGACCCAGGAGTCCAGGCCCCCAGCCCCTCCTCCCTCAGACCCAGGAGTCCAGGCTTCCAGCCTCCTCCTCCCTCAGACCCAGGAGTCCAGGCTATCAGCCCATCCTCCCTCAGACCCAGGGGTCCAGGCTTCCAGCCTCCTCCTCCCTCAGACCCAGGGGTCCAGGCTTCCAGCCTCCTCCTCCCTCAGACCCAGAGTCCAGGCTTCCAGCCTCCTCCTCCCTCAGACCCAGGGGTCCAGGCTTCCAGCCTCCTCCTCCCTCAGACCCAGAGTCCAGGCTTCCAGCATCCTCCTCCCTCAGACCCAGGAGTCCAGGCTATCAGCCCATCCTCCCTCAGACCCAGGGGTCCAGGCTTCCAGCCTCCTCCTCCCTCAGACCCAGGAGTCCAGGCTTCCAGCCTCCTCCTCCCTCAGACCCAGGGGTCCAGGCTTCCAGCCTCCTCCTCCCTCAGACCCAGGGGTCCAGGCTTCCAGCCTCCTCCTCCCTCAGACCCAGGGGTCCAGGCTTCCAGCATCCTCCTCCCTCAGACCCAGGAGTCCAGGCTATCAGCCCATCCTCCCTCAGACCCAGGGGTCCAGGCTTCCAGCCTCCTCCTCCCTCAGACCCAGAGTCCAGGCTTCCAGCCTCCTCCTCCCTCAGACCCAGAGTCCAGGTCCCAGCCCCTCCTCCCTCAGACCCAGAAGTCCAGCCCCCTCCCCAAGACCCTGAGCACCTGGCACTGTGCAGGCCCACAGCTGACGGCGATGACCTCCTTCACCAGCTTCTTCTCCTTGAGCCGCACAGCCTCCTCCACTGCGATCTCACAGAAGGGGTTCATGGAGTGCTTCACACCATCTGTGACCACACCGGTCCTGTCAGGTTTCACTCGGATCTGCTCAGCAGGAGGGGAGGGGGCGGGGTCAGGAGGAAACAGGCAAGAAGGTGGGGGCCTCAGCGCCAACCCTGTCCCAGGCTGGATGAGGACAACAACAGCCTGGAAAGGGGCAGGGCCTTGTCCGGGGTCACACAGCTTCAGGGACAGAGCTGGGTTAGAGCTTGTAGGCAGGGGCAGGTCACCCTGTCTCCTTCTCTCATCCAGCCATTCCTGGGTACCAGGGACATCTGACTTGATCATCCCTACTGTGTCACTGCTCCTCTCAGGCCTGAAAGAGTGTTTCTCAAATTTACAGAATTTATGGGAACCCACAGTGAGAGGTGCATTTTACCATATCTCCAAGTGTATATAAATACGTAACACACTGACACAGAAATACAAAAGACGAGAAGAAAAGGAAAAATCAGTTAGGTAGACAGTTAAGGCTGGTCCTCAGAGAAGCAGCCTGCCTGAAAAATCACAGCTACCGGCAACAATAGAGCAGCCAGAGGCAAACTCAGCCTGCACGTGCACAGACAAGCAGGCAGGTCCCGCACAGAAGCCTTTTGTTCTCCGTGTGATTGACAGGCTCCCAGGAAAAGTTCCCTCCCCTTTTCAGGCATGTACCTTGTGGTCTCCGTGGGAACTTGCACAGGGAGGGGCGGAGCTTACCTAAAACAAACCCAGGGTTACACAAACAAGAGCAGCAGAGCTTTGTGCTTGCAAAAGGACATACCCACAACTACACAGAGTTATGCAGCTAGCTTTACAGATAAGATACTCAAACAGCTACAGAGATGAGAGGAGTTTCTTATAAAAGCTTTTGGAATCAACTGTAAAAATGGCAACATGCTTGGGCTCCCCTCTCCTCTGCGGAGAGCTTTCTTCTTTTGCTTATTAAACTTTCGCTCCAACCTCACCCTTTGGGTGGTCTATGCCCTTTAATTCTCTTGGTTGTGAAACGAGCTCGGATAACACCTTAGACAATGTGACCGGTGACCCTGACCTGTTTCACAGATGCCACTGCAGTGTAAGGGTCAGTCACCAATACTTACCCTGGCTACACACACTCCATACCCTGACATTTTCTACCCTTTTTCAGAAAAATGCCAGCCCTTTGCCTGGATGTCATGATCACACATGGTCACAACCTGATTTGGAAAACACCAGCACCAAAGACCTCTTTGCTAAACAGACAAGGGAGGTAAGAGAGGTGGGTGGCAAACCCCACCCATTTGCTTCTGCACATCGTTTTTGTCTCTCCTGGGCCCTATTGTGTGCCTGGCACTAAGCTGGATCCTGGGGGCACCATCATGTGCCAGGGAGAGAGGCTTCCGGTGTGGACCAGGGTGTAGCGTGAACCACCAACTACTTTCCTATTAGTTTCTCTCGGCTGCCATAACAAATCACCACATACTTGGTGGCTTAGAATCTTACAGCTCTGGAGGCCAGAAATCCAAAGTCAGTTTCACCAGGGTGAGACCAAGGGGTCTGCAGGCCCTGGGGAGAGCACGTTTCTTGCCTCCTCCAGCTTCTGCTCTGACACCCTCTGGCTTGTGGCTGCATCGCTTTGTCTTCAGTGCCAGCATCCTCAGCTCTGTCTTCATGCGGCCTTCTCCTGTCTCTGTGTGTCTAGTCTCCCTCTGTCTCTCTCTTATAAGGACTCTTGAGATGGCATTTAGGGCCCACCTAAATAATCCAGGATAATGCCCCCATCTCAAGATGCTTAATTTAATCACATCTGCAAAGACCCTGTTTCTATTTTTTTCTTCCAGATGGGCTCTCGCTCTGTCACCCAGGCTGGAGTACAGTGGTGAAATCTCGGCTCACTGCAACCTCTGCCTCCCGGGTTCAAGCAATTCGCATGCCTCAGCCTCCCAAGTAGCTGGGATTATAAGCATGCGTCACCACATCCGGCTAATTTTTGTATTTTTAGTAGAGACAGGGTTTCACCATGTTGGCCAGGTCTCAAACTCCTGACCTCAGGTGATCTGCCCTCCTCGGCCTCCCAAAGTGCTGGGATTACAGACGTGAGCCACCACGGCCAGCCTGCAAAGACCCTGTTTCTAAGTGATTTTCCCTTCTCAGGTATCAGGGATTGAAACCTGGCTGTTTTAGAGGGCTATTTCTTGGCCTACCACAATCCTCTTTTTTTTTTTTGAGATGGAGTCTTGCTCTGTCATCCAGGCTAGAGTGCAATGGCGTGATCTTGGCTCACTGCAACCTCCGCCTCCCCAGTTCAAGCCATTCTCCTGCCTCAGCCTCCGGAATAGCTGGGATTACAGGCGCCCACCACCACGCCCAGCTAATTTTTTGTATTTTTAATAGAGATAGGGTTTTACTATGTTGGTCAGGCTGGTCTCAAACTCCCGACCTCCAGTGATCCACCCACCTCGGCCTCCCAAAGGCAGGGGATTACAGGCGTGAGTCACCGCACCCGGCCCAACCTGAGTTTTTATAAAGTCATTCTGGATTCTTGGTGGAGAAAACTGGAAAAAGATGAGAGGCAGTGACGAGACAGCTAGGTGGCTATTTGTCACCAAAGTGAGAGGTGACACTGGGTCAGACAGCCGTGACAACAGAGATAGATGCAAGAGGTCTCTGGAGGTGCAACTGACAGGCCATGGTGCGCGATGGGAAGATGACACCAAAGAAGGGCTTCCAGTCTGTACATCAGCCTGAGCCGGGAAGATGGCGAGTTTGGTTTGGGGCACAAATGTTTAAAAAGCCTCCAGGGACATCCAGAGAAGCCTTGCTAAGGAGCTGTAGGGAGCTGCCCATTCGGCCCGGGGCCTGCCCTCTTTCTCTTCTCCCATGTGGCCACCACCCAGGGCTTAGCCAGAGCAGATCTTGGGGGCACCTGGGTCCGGTGAGGACACTGGGACGCTCTTGCTATTTCCCTGTCCCTTTTTTTCTGAGGGTGTGGATGTAACTGTTCCTCCCACAGGCAGGACAGAATCCGAGATGAGAAAGTGGGACCCATAAGGGGTTTCCCACTCTGGCTGTGCCTCATGGAGAGGTTAACATTAAAAGATGGAGGATGGAGACCTGGTGCAGTGGCTGATGTCTGTAATCCCAGAACTTTGGGAGGCCAAGGTGGGAGGATCCTTTGTGCCCAGGAGTTGGATACTAGCCTGAGCAACAGGTTCTACAAACAACAACAACAAAAAACAAAAACAGCTGGGCGTGGTGGCTCACGCCTGTAATCCCAGCACTTTGGGAGGCCAAGGTGGGTGGATCACCTGAGGTCAGGAGTTCGAGATCAGCCTGGCCAACATGGCAAAACCCCATCTCTACTAAAAATAAATATAAAATAAAAAATTAGCTGGGCATGGTAGTGCACGCCTGGAATTGCAGCTACTCAGGAGGCTGGGGCAGGGAGAATTGCAACCCCGAAGGTGGAGGTTGTAATGAGCCAAGATTACGCCACAACACTCCAGCCTGGGCAACAGAGCAAGACTCCATCTCAAAACAAACAAACAAACAAACAACAACAACAACAAAAAGCAGCCAGGTGTGGTGGCACACACCTGTAGTCCCAGCTACTCAGGAGGCTGAGGCGGGAGGATCACCTGAGCCCAGGAGATCAAGGGTGCAGTGAGCCGTGATCATGCCACTACACTCTAGCCTGGGTGACAGAGCAAGACCTCATCTCAAAAAAAAAAAAAAAAAGAAAAGAAAAGAAAAGGAAAAAAAAAAGAAAAAGGAGAAAGAGGAGGAGGAGCTAGAGGAGGAGAGGAAAGATAAAGAACTGTTCTTTTCGTCTCTCTTGTTGCCCAGGCTGGAGTGCAGTGGTACCACCTCGGCTCACTGCAACCTCCGCCTCCCAGGCTCAGGCGATCCTCCCTCTTCAGCCTCCCCAGTAGCTGGGACCACAGGTGGGCACCACCATGCCGGGCTAATTTTTTTTTTTTTTTTACTTTTTGTAAAGAAAGGGTTTATTCATGTTTCCCAGGTTGGTCTCGAACTCCTGGCCTAAAGTGATCCGCCTGCCTCAGCCTCCCAAGTGCTGGGATTACAGGTGTGAGCCGCAGTGCCTGGCCCTTTTTTCTTAATAAATAAATAAATAAATAAATAAATAAATAAAATACAATGTAGGAATTGCCCCTTTAAGACAGAAAAGAACCTCACCCACCCAGCAGTAAGAGGCCCCAAGCTTTTTGCTGTGTGTCAGGGAGGCTTCAGAAGGGCCTCAAGTCCCATCTTGCTGTTGTTCTGGCAGAACTCCCAGCCCCAACCTCCTCATTCCCAGGCTCCTGACTCCTGAGGAGAAAGGGTAAGAACTTTCCAGATACACACACACACACACACACACACACACACACCACCCTGAGGAAATGAACTAGCTCATCTTCTCAATTAAGCTTGAGTTGATTTCAAGCTTGAAAAACAGTTTAATTAAATTACATAAGTCAGGAAACAATGGTAGGGCTGAAAAATGATAGCTTGTTTGTTTGTTTTTTAAATAATGATGGTTCATGCCTGTAATCCTAGCACCTTAGGAGACTGAGGAAGGAGGATCACTGGAGCCCAGGATTTCAAGACCAGCCTGGGCAACATAGAGAGACTCCATCTCTACTGAAAAACAAAATTAGCAGGGCGTGGTGGCGTGTACCTGTAGTCCCAGCTACTCAGGAGGCTGAGGTGGGAGGATGGCTTGAACCCAGGAGGGTTGAGGCTGCAGTAAGCTGTGATTGCACCACTCCAGCCTGGGTGACAGAGCTAGACCTTGTCTCAAAAAAAAAAAAAAAA
>NW_012108030.1:1277378-1299026 GCF_000951045.1 Mandrillus leucophaeus | reverse complement strand
TTTTGAGACAGAGTCTCCCTTTGTCACCCAGGCTGGAGTGCAGTGGCACAATCTCAGCTCACTGCAACCTCCGCCTCCCTGGTTCAAGCAATTCTTCTGCCTCAGCCTCCTGAGTAGCTGGGACTATAGGCACGCATCACCACACCCAGCTAATTTTTGTATTTTTAGTAGAGACAGGGTTTCACTATGTTGGCCAGGATGGTCTCAAACTCCTGACTTCGTGATCCGCCTGCCTCAGCCTCCCAAAGTGTGAGTTTACAGGCATGAGCCAACGTGCCCAGCCTTTCTCCTGGGGTCTTGAAAGAGGCCCTGAAGGTTAAGATTAATCAGTTTACTGGAAAATGTGCCCCTGGATAGGACAGGGTGTTACTGAGTTGCCAAATACTTATTAGGATGCTGGATTCACGCACATACCCGGAAACATGCACGCAGCCAGACACACATACACACTCACACACACACACAAATACACTCTGAACAGAGCATTTGTTATGTTTTGAATAAATGAATGACTAAACTTCCATTACTACTACTGCCAATAAAAACACTTATTGCAGCTGGTCACAGTGGCTCACACCTGTAATTCCAGCACTTTGGGAGGCTGAGGCAGGCAGATTACCTGAGGTCAGGAGGTCTAGACCAGCCTGGCCAACATAGCAAAACCTTGACTCTACTAAAAATACAAAAATTAGCCAGCTGCGGTGGCTCACACATGTAATCCCAGCTACTCAGAGGCTGAGGCAGAATTGCTTGAACCTGGGAGATGGAGGTTCCAGTGAGCTGAGATCATGCCACTGCACTCCAGCCTGGGCAACAGAGATAGACTCCATCTCAAAAAATAAAACAAAACACTGTGTGCCAGGCACTGTTCCAAGGACTTATTTAGACCGGACGCAGTGGCTCCAGCCTGTAATCCCCGCACTTTGGGAGGCCGAGATGGGCAGATGACCTGATCTGCCCTGAACTGACATCAGGAGTTCAAGATCAGCCTGACCAACATCATGAAACCCTGTCTCTACTTAAAATACAAAAATTAGCCCGGTGTAGTGGCGCGCACCTGTAATCCCTACTACTCAGGAGGCTGAGGCAGGGGAATCACTTGAACCCGGGAGGCAGAGGCTGCAGTTAGCCGAGATTGTGCCATTGCACTCCAGCCTGGGTGACAGAGCGAGACTCCATCTCAAACAAACAAACAGAGAAAGAAACTCCAAGGGCTTATTTAATTTTCGTTACAACTCAATAAAGTATATTACCATTATCCCCATTGTACAAAGTAGAAAAACGAGGCTCAGAGTGGTGAGGCAATTTCCTCAAGGTCACACAGCAGGAAGTGGACGCAGGCGCTGGGCTCGGAGTCTGAGGTCTGAACTATTCTAGCAGTGCACCCAGTCTCAGGAAGCAGTGACCACATCCAACTGTCTTCCGCACACCTGGGGCGCAAATTCCAGAAGCGGCGACAGACACCAGAGCAATCAATAAGTAAATGACACTGTGGATTACAAAGTGTCCACACCAGCTTCCCTCTGGGGACAAGCTGGGCTCTCAGAGGGTGCCCCCTGCTCCCGCCTCTTTCATGGAGAATGTGAGCCACTCCCTCCACTCAGTTAGGTTGGCTCTTTGAACTTTCATCTCTAGCAAACACACTTTCCTCTCCCTTCCTAGTTGCAAAGTATAGGGGAAAACACAGCAAAACACAGGGACTCCAGGGCCTGTGATTTTAAGGAGGCAAACAGGGAAGTCCTCCCAGAGAAGGTGATGTTTGCACAGGGAGTTGAAAGAGGTCAGGGAGTGAGTGTATGATTCTGGGAACAGAGGTGGATCAGACATGGCCCTCTCTGCAGGGAGCTACCAACCAGGGGATGATAGAGTAGGGCAGTGGGGAACATGGGGTCAACAGAGGATCCCAATCCAGTCTGGCGAGGGCTGATGGAAGCAAACCTAGGGACTGCAGAAGCCCCCAGGGATATATCAAGGCAATCTGAGGGTGTAGGGTCAGGGGCTTCCTGGAGGAGGCGATGCCAGAGAGAATCACTAAATTGGTTTTATTATTTGTTTGTTTGAGATTACAGACACGTGCCACCACGCCTGGCTAATTTTTTTATTTTTAGTAGAGATGGGGTTTCACCATGTTGGCCTGGCTGGTCTCAAACTCCTGACCTCAGCTGATCCACTCGCCTCGGCCTCGCAAAGTGCAGGGATTAGAGGTGTGAGCCATTGCACCTGGCCGAGAATCATTAGATTTTGATATAATCCATGAGTGGGAGTTGGGCAGGACAAAGGATAGAAAGCAGAGGTAGGAGGGTGGTGCTGGAAGAAGGCATGGAACGGGCAAGCCGCGGCCTAGCCTGTCAGAACAAGAGGAGTAGGTCGCAGTGGTGGAAGCACAAAGGGTAAGGGAGGGTCCAAGGAGGGAAGTGGACAGCTGAAGCAGACCATGAAGAGGAGGTTGGACCACAAAGCATCCCAAATGCCAGGCAGAGGGGCTGTGACCCTGTCCTGAGGGTGCTGGAGAGCCACCAGGCAGGCTGGGAGCAGGGGACAGCAGGGTCAGCTCTGGGTGCAGAAAGGCCCCTAAGAATGGGTACAGGTGGGCTCTGATGGGGAGAGACTGGGAGCGAGGGAGGACGGGGGTGAGGGTCCAGGTGAGACAATGGGACCAACAGACAATAGGGCAGGAAGGGTGGGGCGGGGGTGGAGAACTGACAGCTTTGGGAGGAGAAGGGAAAGGGGGTGGGACACTGCCCAGGTCTAATCTGGTGCTTAGGAAGCTGGCAGGGTCTGAATCACTCATTTGTTCTGAAAAGGACATCAACAGACACATCCAGTGAGACAGGATGTAATGCAGGGAGCCCTGGGGCACTGTGGGAGGGGAAGGCAGCACCCTCTGGAAAGGACAGGAGCTGATTCAACACTGCCTTCACGCTTCCCCTCTGTTCTCTCCCTGAGCACACCAGAGACATCCATGTGCCAGGCTCTGTGCTGAGTGATGCTGGGACCAAAGCTGAGTCAAACGTGGGCCTGCACCATGGGGGAGACAGATCCAATCCCAGACATGCCAGGCAGGGAAGGCCAGGGCTGGGATAGAGGATGCCCAGGGGACTGTAGGAGTCCAAAGATGTGACAGTGACGAACAGTCAGAGCAGGGAGGAAACCAAGTGTTGGGACCCAGGACCCCAAGAGGAATGTGTCTCAAAAGGGCTGGAGACGACATCCCTGTCATGTGCTGTCAGAGGCATCATTAGGACAGGGGGCACTGAGGGAGATGGGAGAGCAGAGTCTAGAGCCAGACTTGCCCAGGGTTTTGATTGTAACTCTGTCACTTACTGGCTGGGAGATCTGACAGGCGTCAGTTTCCTCATCTATCCAATGGAATTAATAGTACAAACGGTCGGCCGGCATGGTGGCTCACGCCTATAATCCCAGCACTTTGGGAGGCCGAGGCGGGTGGATCACCTGAGGTCTGGAGTTTGAGACCAGCCTGACCAACATGGTGAAACTCCATCTCTACTAAAAATACAAAAAATTAGCCGGGTGTGGTTGTGCATGCCTGTAATCCCAGCTACTTGGGAGGCTGAGGTAGGAGAATCACTTCAACCCAGGAGGCGGAGGTTGCAGTGAGACGAGATTGCACCATTGCACTCCAGCCTGGGCAAAATGAGCAAAACTCCGTCTCAAAAAATAAAAATAAATAATAAATAATACAAAGGGTACTGAAAGGACTGAATGGGTTAATCTCTACAAAGGACTTGGAAGGATGCCTGGCACGTAAATACCCACTAAATGCTGGCTGCTATGATCACTGACGCTTTCATGCTCAAGTCTGGCTCCTGTACCCTCTTCCCCAGCCCACTCCCTAAGCAGGCAGGGGCAGTATCAGTGTCAACTTTGTGACCTTGGTTTTGCCCACCCTGAGGCCTCTAGGGTGCCAGGCCCCATGCTAGGTAATGCTGGGGACACAGAGGTAAGTCGCCAGGCTGATGGGAAGGACAGATGTGGATGGACAGTCACCATCTTCAGTCCAGTTCAGGCCAAGCATTGAGAGAAACGGGCCTGAGAGACCGTGTCTGATTCACCTCTGTCCACACCAGCCTCCCTCTGGGGACAAGCCAGGCGCTCAGAGTGCCCTCCCCCACCTCTTTCATGGAGAATGTGAGCTATCCCCAGCTCAGTCAGGTTGGCTCCTTGAACTTTTACCTCTAGCAAACACACTTCTCTCTCCCTAGCTAGAGCCTCCTGGCTCACCCTGTGGCTATGGAGGGTGGCAAGCAGCTTCTGGGGCCCCACGGGGCCCTGTCTGACTCCCTATAGCACATTTCGGGTAATAGTACAAAGGTAAGCAATGCAGCCCAGTGGGTGAAAGCAGTCAGAGGAACCTGGATAGAACTCTCGGCTCTGCCCTTCTCTAGCTGGGTGACCTCTCTGTGCCTCAGTTTCTCCGTGCGTTAAACAGGGACCATGATTTCTTCCAGTGGGTAAGAAATGGAGAAAGCAACTCACTCTGAACAGTTATCAAGAGAGTGAATCCAGAACGAGGGAAAAGAGAACATGGCCGTGACCCCGGAGGGATCGGATGTTAGAACTTCACTCTTTTGATTTTTGCCGTCAGGTGTGACTTTGACGTATAGGGGTTAGAGCGGCAGAGGTCGGGGGTTACAAGAAGACCCCCACCCAGTGTGCGCTCGTGGCCCCGGAAGCACATGGCTGCGGGACTCAGGGATGTGGGAGAGGGGGGCCCGGTCACCTTCACGGCGTAGTCGATGACCCTCTTGACAGCTACGAGCGCACGCAGCTCCGCCATCTTCCCGCCGCAGCCACCTACAGGGTCAGCCCGCACCCTCAGTCGCTTCTTTCAGACACCCGACCCCACCCCGCCCCTCTCTGCGCCTGCGCGCAGCACGGTCAGCCAGTCAACCACTGCAGAGCCCGCCTCCCCGACAGAGGACCAATCGAGAGGCAGGAGGGAAGGGAGGTGTGGCAAGCAACGCAAACCAATGGGAAGCGGATCTTGGGGAGCCAGCCGGACCCCGAGAGGGAAGGAAAGGCCTGGCCGAGGGGGCAGGGCAGAGAACTAGGGGAAAGGTCGTGCACTGGAGGGAAGCGCGCCCGGAGTTTATAGATCCTCCTGGTCCTATAAACGCTTCCCAGATCCTCCTGGTCCTATAAACGCTTCCCGGTATCCCCGGATCTGCTCTCCCTCTCCAGATCCCCCACTTCTTTCCGGCCTCTCCAAGTCGCGGTACTCGTATTCCCAGGCCTCTGAATCCTCGCGTGTCGGTCTCTCTCCATCCACGTGTTCCCTGTCCTTTCCATATCCATATCCTCCCCTGTCCATGTCTCTACTTCACCTCCATGTCGTCCCCACAGCCCCTCCACACCCTCTCCAAAAGCCCACCTCCCATCCTGGCTCCGCCCCTCCCACATGTCCCTGTTCCCATCCCAATCCGTGGAGACTTGTGTCACCATGTGTGTGTCTCCCCGTCTCTGTCCTTATGTCCTCCCTGAGTCTCTATGCAACCCCGTGCCTGCGTCCCCACGACCCCCAGAAAAGCACGCGAAGCCGCAGCGCTAAAAAAAAGCCGTTCCTTTATTCTGCCCCAGGCAAGCTGCAGTCACAGACACACGGGGAATCCACTGATGGCGTCGGTGCTCTGCATGATCATATCTGCCAGCAGAAAGCAGAAGCCTGGGGGGAAGGGGACGCGGGGCGGGAAAAGGAAGGTGGGCCCTGGGGCGGATGGCCTGGCGGGCCCCGGGGACTGGGGTTTGGGGCTCCAAGGGGGTCTCTGCCGGGTCTGCGGGAGTCGTTAGTGTGTTGGGGAGTCCCTGAGAGGTCCCCGGGGTTTACTGGAAGGGCAGCTGGGGAGCCTCTGGGGTGAGGGTCTTCTGGGCAGTCTCCTCCACCCTCTTCCCGCTGTGCAGGTTACCCGCGAGAATTGAGAAGGGTAAGGCCAGCCACCCAGAAAAATAGGACCAAGAGAAGAAGACGTTGTTCTTCCACGCGTTCTTCACCGTGTAGCCTATCAAGGCGGTCAGCAGCAGCAGTCCTGGGCCCCGCCCAGCCGCAGGATGAGCTAGCTGGGCCTGGTGGGGCTGCACCCAGGCCACGCCCCTACAGACCCGCCCCCTTCGATCAGACCACGCCTATCGGCTCTCGGCCCGCCTCTGGCCCAGGCCCCTTCCGGCGCCTCCCGCTCTGAACTATGACTCGAGCCCCGCCCACCTCTCTCGGCTTCTTCCAGCCCCGCCCCTCGGATCCCACACGAGTACCTCAAGCCCCGCCCCTGGTGACCAGGCCCCTCCATCATCCCAGGCCCGTCCCGCCTGCCGGCCTGAGGAGGGCTGCAGTCTCACCGCCGAGGAAGAGGAAGGCGCTCGTGGTCTGGCCTCGCAGCGACTCGCCCTCGTGGCACCGAATCCGCAGTCCCATCACCATGCCCACCACGCCGACACCCACCGCCAGCACCATGCACGCCGCAGTCACGGCCAGCGTGGCTGGGGAGAACGGGCGCATCAGCCCCTCGGGCGCCGCCCCAGCCGCTACGGGTTCGGCTCTCCTGTCTCCTCCCCCCAACCCGGTGTGTGAGCAGGAGCCGAGTTCCCCCGACCCGGAGTCAGGCGTTTGGACGGAGACTTGGAGGTCACGTCAGGACCTGCGGTTACTGCCGCGACCGGGACGGGGAGGGGGTCAGGGACAAGCCCACAAGTCGAGGGGCGGGGTTCGTGGCGGCTTCGGCCGAGGAGGGACAGCTGCAACTGAGCCCAGGGTGGAAGGGGTGGGCGTCTCGCCATGGGCCGAGGAGTGTCCCGAGCCCTGGGAGTCTGAAGTGCCCTCTGCCATCTGGGCAGGCGGAGCCTCACTCTGGCAGGAGATGTTGGAGCAGATGCCGTGGTTGCATTCCTGCCACAGGCCACTGTGGCCCTCTTGTTGGCGGGTCCAGTAGTTGGTGGCCGTGGAGAGCACCATGAGGACGTTGGCCACGAGGCTGAGCAGAATGCCCCCTCTCTGGAGGCTCCGCTTCACCCCCATGCCACTGAGGCTGCAGCCGGGGGCCACAAGGGCAGGATGGGCCCAGGCCCTTCCTACCCCGAGGCCCCCAGCTAAGGAGCCCGCTTCCTCCACACTCCTCCCCTAGTACTCCTGCCTGAAGTCCCTGCTTCTGGGAACCTGAAGACCCCCCTCCCTCAACAAGCATGCCTGAGGACCCACAACCTCCTCCCTTCACACCTCGTTCCCCTTCCTGGGGACCCTGAGACTTCCCCTGAGAGGCCTCTGAGACCTTCACCACAAGCTTTGCTGTGAGGAACCTGTCTTCCCAGAGATGTCTCCCCACAGTGGAATGCCCCTTCAGCCTGTTCAGTGCCCTCCCCAGACACCCCTCCACACACGCCCACCTAAGTGACTCACACCCAGCACCCCAGGGCTCCTTAGACACAGAGCCCAGAGAGATGGGGGAAGGGAGGCTGGGTCTCTGTGAGGCCGGGGGTTCCAGAACCCCCTCCCCAGTGGCTGTTTAAAGGGATATTCACTCCCCCCACAACCATACACATACACCCCAGCAGCTCACAACTTAGTGACAGCTTAGATTCAGACAGCAGCTTCGGAGGCCATTACATGGTAGGCCAAGTCCTTCTTTTATCATTATTATTATTATTATTTGAGATGGAGTCTCGCTCTGTTGCATAGGCTGGAGTGCAGTGGCGCGATCTCGGCTCACTGCAACCTCCACCTCCTGGGTTCAAGCAATTCTTCTGCCTCAGCCTCCCAAGTAGCTGGGGCTACAGGTACGCACCACCACGTCTGGCTAATTTTTGTATCTTTAATAGAGACGGGGTTTCACCATATTGGCCAGGCTGGTCTCGGCCTCCTGACCCCGTGATCTGCCTGCCTCAGCCTCCCAAAGTGCTGGGAATACAGGTGTGAGCCATCTCTCTCTTCCAGGCTGGAGTGCAGTGGCACCATCACAGCTCACTGCAGCCTTGAACTCCTGGGCTCAAGGAAACCTCCTGCCTTAGCCTCCCGAGTAGCTGGAACTACAGGCATGTGCCACCACACCTGGCTAATTTTCGTAAGATTTTTTGTAGAGATGGGGTCTGGCTGTGTTGCCCAAGCTGGTCTCAAACTCCTGGGCTCAAGCAATCCTCCTACCTCGGCCTCCCAAAACACTGACATTATGGGTGTGAGCCACCACTCCCAGCGCTTTCTTAGAAACTTCTCTTCCCTTGGCCAGGTGCACAGTGGCTCACGCCTGTAATCCCAGCACTTTAGGAGGCCGAGGCGGGCAGATCACCTGAAGTCAGGAGTTTGAGACAAGCCTGACCAATGTGGCAAAACCCTGGCTCTACTAAAAATACAAAAATTAGCCAGGCTAGCCGGGAGTGATGGTGGGTGCCTATAATCCCAGCTACTTGGGATGCGAGGCAGGAGAATCACTTGAACCCGGGAGATGGAGGTTTCAGTTAGCTGAGATCGCGCCGTTGCATTGTAGCCTGGGCAACAGAGCAAGACTCCATCTCAAAACAAAACAAAACAAAACAAAACAAAAAACAAGACAACAAAATTAGCCAGGTGTGGTGGTGCACACCTGTAATCCCAGCTACTCGGGAGGCTTAGGGAGGAGAACTGCTTGAACCCAGGGGGCGGAGGTTGCAGTGAGCTGAGATTACACCATTGCATTCCAGCCTGGGTGATAGAACCAGACTCCGTCTCAAAAAAAAAAAAAAAAAAAAGAAACTTCTCTTCCCTTGACATTCTAGGCACCCCAGAAGCTCTCCAGGTCCCCAGCTATCTAACTGCAGACTTCTGCTCCTCTGCCTTCTCCCCTTCACTTGTAAATCTGGGTATCCCTTGAAGCTCCACCCTGCACTCCCTTGCCAGGCAAGCCTCCTCACTGCCAAAGTTTGAGTGCTCCTTAATGCTCCATCCAAAACTCCTATCTCCAACCCAAGGTCTCTCCCCTGAGCCTGACTCAAGTTCTCACCTGCTCCTGGCTGCCCCTCAGGGCCTCAATCGTCAACCATATTCCATCTGAGCTTAGTGTCTTCCACCATATTAGGGATGGCCTTGCCATCCCATCCAGTTCATCGAGCCAGACCCTTGGGCACTGTCCTCACCTTCTTCTTGCCCCTCACCCTGAAAAGCCTTGGGTCCCCAAGTCCTGCTCCTCCTGCCCCTGAATCTGTCTGGCTCATTCCCTCCTTTCCTGGTTCCAGGTCAGGCCTCATCATGTCCCACCTGTTGCATTGCCAAGTTCCTCCTTGACCTTCTGGCCTCCCCTCCATGTCTACAGGGGGGTCTGTCTGGTACCCAGAGCTGATATTGTCCCTCCTCTGCCCACAATTTTTTCCCAACTTCCCATCATGCTCAAGAGAAAATCCAGCATGACATTAGAGGCCATAACCCCCACCTGCCTCTCCCTCTTCATTTTCCATCTCCTGCCCCCGACATTCTATATCCTGGCCATACATTACCGTTCTTCATTCCCACAAGACTCCTGACTTTTCTGCACGTTCATCTTCAGGCTCCTCTGCCTGGATATTACCTTTCCTTGGCCCTTAAGAAGCCCCTAAACATTCTCTCTCCAGAAAAGTCATCTCCATCCCTCCACAATATGGTTAGTCTTTTTCTGGCGTTCTCCCTGCACTGGGACTGCTGTCTGGCCTGTATTAACTGCTTCTGGTCTGTAAGTGCCTCCTCCCCACCACCCCACAGACTGAGGCCCTGGCAGGCAGGGCCTGGGTCTGACCCGTGCTAGTGTCCCCAGCATGGGGAAATGTGCAAAAAGAACTGAGAGAGACTGCGTGCAAAGAAGGGCCGAGTTTTGGCAAGGGGTACAAAATCAGAGAGGGAGAGAGAAGGAAAGAGAGCCAGCTAAAGGGAGAAAGAAAAGTGCTGGAGAAGGGGAGAGATAGACCCAGGTTGGAGCCTGTATCCACGCGGGCCAGGCAGTTGCGCTGGGCAGGAGCGCCCTGCAGGCTGGTGGGCCTCGTGGGCTGTCACCTTCCCTTGGTGCTCAGCTCCTACCATGGAGCTGGCAGACGGTTGGCTTAGATCTTGGCAGAATTAATCTCAGAATAGCCAGATTCCAGCCAAATTTTGTTGAATGAATGAAGAAACAAGCGGAGGGACTGGGGAATGGCTGGAAGGGTGGGGCGGATGTAGGACCAGACTTTCCGGAGGCTCCAGATGAGGCCTTTGGAATATAACGCTCAAGACTCATCTTGCCGCTCTTGCCTTCTGCTCACAAGGTTTCATAGCCAGGCCGGGGGCTGCCGCAGTGAGCACCCAGGCTCAGGGCACCTGGGAGGCCAGAAAGAGTTTAAGCACTTGCCCCTGCCCTTCATCCTCAGGGCCCCCTATTGGCCCTCCCAAGCTCCCCAGGGCAGTGGACAGGATAGTCACCTGTGCAGAGCAAGAGGATAGCTGAGACCCAGCCCAGGTAGAAGGACCAGGAGAAGAAGGCCTGGATCTGGGGGTGTGGAGGCTGGTCCCACCGCTCGCTGGTGTACACCGCCATGGCCACTGCCATGGAGAGGGCTGGGGGCAAGGACAGGAGAGATAGCTCAACTCTTCGGCAGGAATTCACTGACTCCCGATGCCCCAGTCCAGTCCAGAGTCCTTACCTGCAGCAAAGGCTGTGATGGTTGAGACAAGGGGGCCGTGGCCTGGGGTGGACAGTGAGGGGATGCAGGACAGGACCAGGAAGCTCACGCACACCAGGCCCCACAGGACAGCCAGAATGCTGAAGCTCTGCGTCACATGAATGTAGCCTGATCGAGAGAAGACCACTGAACACCCATCCCCACTGGCAACCCCTCCGCAGGACACCCATTCCCCTTACCTGCTATGATGTCCCCATGCCCCGCTGGCCAGAGGCCCGAGTGATCTGAGTGGTTGGGACCCACAGCCTCAAACCAGAAATCGGTGCTCAAAGCAATCAGGCAGAACATCAGGCCCAGGAAGCCCACAAGCAGGGCCAGGGACCGGCAGGGCTCCATGGGGGTGAGCACGGGGCTTCTGGGTCCTGGAGGAGGAAGAGGCTGCTGATCAGACTGTTGAATCTCAGAGGGAAGGAGGCTGTGCACCCGGACTCCTGGGTCCTCGGAGCTCAACGAAGAGAGACCAGCAAGCAGTCGGGGCAGTGAGGGTTCGTGTGCTTTGTCAGATGAGGCTGGTTTGGTTTCACACAGTTCCCGGTAACTGGCTTTTCACATACCCTCCCTTCCTGGATTGCACAGGCAACGTCCTCCCTCCCCTCCCCGGGGTCCGGTTCCCCGCTTAGTGTGTGGTGGGGGAGGGCACTGAGGGTGTCAGATCATCAGTGGTTTGGGTGGTGGTTTAGAACTTGCCTCTGTCACAGGTTCTACAGCTCCCACCCCTGGAACCTTCAACACCAAGTTGGGGCTTCCTGGAAGAGGTGAGAGAGAGAGAGGCTTGGGGGCCCTGAGGTGGGAGGAAGCCAATCGGGCTAGGGTGTGCGTTAAGTGGGAGGGGAGATGTGGCTGGAGGGGACAGTTGGCGATGTGTCATGCTTTCCTGTGGGTTCTGCAGTCTTCCATTTTGGAAGAGGAAGGCCCCAAGTCTAGGGTCTCTACTAAAGGAGGGGGCTTGGGAGTTAGAACTCCTGGGGCTTAAGGAGGAAGGAGCTGGGGGCCTGAACTCCAGGTCCTGAGGGAGGAAGGGGCGAGTGGGAGCTCAGAATTCTGGGCCGCAGTTTGGAGCATATGCCGAGGGCAGGTAAACAGCAGAGAATCACAATTCTGAAAGGTTTGCAGAGAGGCAGACATACCTACATCCTCATCTGATATAATGAATTCAGTGGCATCTCTGCTTTGGTGGGGGCTCCAGCCTGGTGGCCTTTGTCACCAGGATTGGGAGGCCTAGGGGGTGTTGGGACATAAGGATTTCGGTCGAGGGTTCTCCAGCCCCCGAAACGCTAGCCTCTTCCATCCACACCAACATCAGGTCCTGGCAACACCTCACTTGTGAGCAGGTGTAAGGTGACGGTACCACAGCCCAGGTAGAAGACCCAGGAAAACTTGGCCTCTCTGTGAAACAGGGTGATATGGTTAGGCTTTGTGTCCCTACCCAAATCTCATCTTGAATTGTATCCCCATAATCCCCACATGTCTAGGTAGAGACCAGGTGGAGGTAATTGAATCATGGGGCAGGTTCCCCCCTGCTGTTCTTGTGATAGTGAGGTTTCACAAGATATGGTGGTTTTTTAAGGGGCTCTTCCTGCCTTCGCTTGGCACTTCTTCCTGCCACCCTGTGAAGATGGTACCTTGCTTTCCCTTTGCCTTCTGCCTTGATTGTAAGTTTCCTGAGGCCTCCCCAGCCATGTTGAACTGTGAATCAAATAAACCTCTTTCCTTTATAAATTACCAAGTCTCAGGCAGCTTTTGTTATTGCTGTTACTGTTGTTGTTGTTTGAGATAGAGTCTCATTCTTGTCACCCAGGCTGGAGGGCAGTGGCAAAATCTCGGCTCACTGCAACCTCCGCTTCCTGGGTTCAAACAGTTCTCCTGCCTCAACCTCCTGAGTATCTGGGATTACAGGTGCCCACCACTATACCCAGCTAATTTTTGTATTTTTAGTAGATTTCAGGTTTAGTAGGTTTTTGGGTTTTTACCATGTTGGACAGGCTGGTCTTGAACTCCTGATTTCAGATGATCTGCCTGCCTTGGCCTCCCAAAGTGCTGGGATTACAGGCGTGAGCCATTACGCCCGGCCAGGCAGTTATTTATAGCAGTGTGAGAATAGACTAATACACAGGGAATAGTCTGGAAGAGGACCTCTGTCTTGAAGATGAACTGGGCCAGCAGTCCCAGGACAGCTGGCAAATGTGGAGAATGGGAAATGACCTGGGAGGTTGGTTCCTCTCCTTTATTGGAGAGACTCCGATTGGCAGCCCCCATCCTTCACTCAGATCCGCACCACTCTGAGAACCAATTCATGAGCACAGGCTCCCAGAGGTGGCAGAGGCCATGAGCAGGCCAGGTCTCCGGAAAAGCTTCCAGAAATCTGCCATGGTGTGCAGTGAGTAGCAGGTCAGAGCACACAGCCTATCTGTAGCCCTGACCGCCTCCCAGACCCAAAGCCATCCTTAACCCCAAACCCAACTCCATCCCCAAACTCAATATCAAGCCCAGTTCCAACCACAAATTCAACCCATCCCTATCCCCAAAGTTAACCCTATTCCCATTCCTGAACACAACTCCAAACCCAAACCCATCCCTATTTGTAGTCTCCACCCCAGCTCCAACCCCTAATTTAAGCCCATCCTCATCCTCAAATAGAACTCCATTCTCAGTCCCAACTGCACACTCAACCCCAGCCCCCAATTCGACCCCATCCCCAAACCTAACGTCATTCTAATTCCCAAACTCAACACCATCCTTATTCCCAGTTCCAACCCTTAATCCCCTTCTACCCTCAAATCTAACTCCATTCTCATTCTCATTCCCAAACCCTACCCCAATCCCTCTCCATTATTAACCCCAGACCCTGCTCCAAACCCAACCCCATCCTCTTCCTGAAACTTGACCCTATTCTCATTCCCATCCCAACCGTTTTTTTGTTTTTTGAGACGGAGTCTCACTCTGTCGCCCAGGCTGGAGTACAGTAGTATGATCTTGGCTTACTGCAACCTCCGCTTCCTGAGTTTAAGCAATTCCTGTGCCTCAGCCTCCTTAGTAACTGGGGTTACGGACTGTGCACCACCACATCAGGCTAATTTTATTTTTTTTATTTTTTTTATTTTTAGTAGAGATGGGGTTTTGCCGTATTGGCCAGGCTGGTCTTGAACTCCTGACCTCAGGTGATCCACCTGTCTCATCCTCCCACAGTGCTGGGATTACAGGAGTGAGCCACTGCACCCGGCCACTGTCCTTTCATTCTTCTCTGCAACCTCTATAATTCATACGTAACTCTGCCCATTTTCATCCTCATTTCACCTCCACGTCCAAGCCTGTAACCTTGTGTCTCATCTCCCCACGTGGGTCCCACTACCATCACCATCACACCCGTGCATGCGTGCACACACACAGGTGACCTGTACCTGGCTCCAGTGAGTCTCTGCACATGTAGGTGTCACAGGCTGACCATAGGCCCAGGTTCTTGGTGCCCTCTGACATAGATACCACAAGCCAGTAAGAGCTGGTGAAGGTCATCTTTTTTTTTTTTCTTTTTTCTTTTTTTTTTTTTTGAGACAAAGTTTCACTCTTGTTGCTCAGGCTGGAGTACAATGGCACGATCTGGGCTCACGGCAACCTCCACTTCCCGGGTTCAAGCGATTCTCCTGCCTCAGCCTGCTGAGTAACTAGGATTACAGGCATCTGCCACCATGCCCGGCTAATTTTGTATTTTTAGTAGAGACAGGGTTTCTCCAAGTTGGTCAAGCTGATCTCAAACTCCCGACCTCAGGTGATCCATCCGCTTCAGCCTCCCAAAGTGCTGGGATTACAGGCGTGAGCCACTGCGCCTGGCCAGCCATGGCCATCTCTTAAGAGCACAAAGGCAAGGCAGCTGTGGCCTTGAAGACGGAATTGCTCACAGGACCTCCACCTGCTTTCTCAACCAGATGTGGTCTGTGGTTGCCAGAGGAAGACCTCAGGCCTCCTTCTGAAGCTTTTCCTGAGAGCTCTGTGAAAGGAATATCTTGGGGCCCCCAAATTACTGAGCTAAAGGGGAAAGTCAGGCTGGGTTAATAACTCAGGGCAAACCTGCCTCTCATTCTATTCAAAGTCATCCGTCTGCTCACTGAGATAGATGCATAGCTGATTACCTCCTTTGAAAAGACTTATCAGAAACTCAAAAGAGGCCAGTACAGTGGCTCACACCTGTAATCCCAGCACTTTAGGAGGCCTAGGCAGGTGGACCACCTGAGGTCATGAGTTTGAGACCAGCCTGGGCAACATAGTGAAACCCCATCTCTTCTAAAAATACAAAAATTAGCTGGGTGTGGCAGTGCACGCCTGTAATCCCAGGTACTCAGGAGACTGAGGTAGGAGAATCACTTGAACACAGGAGGCGGAGGCTGCAGTAAACCGAGACTGTGCCACTGCACTCTAGCCTGGGCAACAGAGTTAGACTCCGTCTAGGGAAAAAAAGAAACTCAAAAGAATGCAACAATTTGTCTCTCACCTACCTGTAACCTGGAAGCCCCCTCCCTGCTTTGAGTTGTCCCCACCTTTCTGGAAGAACCAATGTACTTTTTTTTTTGTTTGTTTGTTTTGAGGCAGAGTCTCGCTCTATCGCCCAGGCTGGAGTGCAGTGGCTGGATCTCAGCTCACTGCAAGCTCCGCCTCCCCGGTTCACGCCATTCTCCTGCCTCAGCCTCCTGAGCAGCTGGGACTACAGGTGCCCGCCACCTCGCCCGGCTAGTTTTTTGTATTTTTTTTTAGTAGAGATGGGGTTTCACCGTGTTAGCCAGGATGGTCTCGATCTCCTGACCTCGTAACCAATGTACTTCTTACATGTATTGATTGACATGTCATGTCTCCCTAAAATGTATAGAACCAAACTGTGCCCCGACCACCCTGGGCACGTGTCGTCAGGACCTCCTGAGGCTGTGTCACAGGTGCACGTCCTCAACGTTGGCAGAATAAACTTTCTAAATTAACTGAGACCTGTCTCAGATTTTCGGGGTCCACAGCTCATGTCACCTGCTTGGCCACGTGGTTTTCTTAGGTCTTTGTCAGTCTTGTCTAAGCACTGTCAGATTCTTTGAATCACCCCAGGTCTCTTCCAACTTTCTCCAGCCCCTTCCAACCTCTCCCAGGCTTGAAAGCTCCTCAGTAGTCCCCATCTGCCACGGGGGACCCCAAAAAATTAGCTGGGTGTGGTGGCGTGCGCCTGTAATTCCGGCTACTCGGGAGGCTGAGGCAAGAGAATCGCTTCAACCCGGGAGCCAGAGGTTGCAGTGAGCCAAGATCGCACCACTGCATTCCAGCCTGGGTGACAGAGCGAGACTCCGTCTCAAAAATAAATAATAAAATAAAAAGCCGGGCGCGGTGGCTCAAGCCTGTAATCCCAGCACTTTGGGAGGCCGAGACGGGCGGATCAGGAGATCGAGACCATCCTGGCTAATACAGTGAAACCCCGTCTCTACTAAAAAATACAAAAAGCTAGCCGGGCGAGGTGGCGGGCGCCTGTAGTCCAAGCTACTCGGGAGGCTGAGGCAGGAGAATGGCGTGAACCCAGGAGGCGGAGCTTGCAGTGAGCTGAGATCCGGCCAATGCACTCCAGCCTGGGTGACAGAGTGAGACTCCGTCTCAAAAAAAATTAAAAAAATAAAAATAAAAATAAAAAAAAGACTAATCCTCAATTAACCTACGTTCTAATAAAGAAATGAATGCTAATGGTAAACAGTTATTATGGAAGGCATTATCATTTCTATGGAGGCTCACTCTAGTCATAATATTTAATGGCTATCATAATGATAAAAGGATATTAAATCTCAGTATCATTAGAGTACTTCTCAATAAATAATACTTTATGTAAGTCAATAAACAACACTATCAATTGGCCTGAATAAGTATTTATGGTTCAACAAATGTTCTTTTGAGTGATTACCGTGTGCCAGGTGCTGTCTTTGAGGATTTACAGGAAACCAAAAGCAGACACAGGCCAGCTGAGGTGGCTCACACCTGTGATCCCAGCACTTTGGGAGGCCAAGGTGGGAGGATCACTTGAGACCAGTAGACAGAGACCAGTCTGGGCAACATAAGAAGACCCCATCTCTACAAAAAATTAAAAAATTACTCAGGCATACTGGTGCATGCCTGTAGTCTTAGCTGCTCAGGAGGCTGAGGTGGGACGCTCACTTGAGCCTGGGGGGTGGAGGCTGAAGTGAGGTGTGATCACGCTACTGCACTGTAGCCTGGGCAAGACTGAGACCCTGTCAAAAAAAAAAAAAAAAAAAAAAAAAAAAAAAAAAGCCAACATTGAATCCCAAAGTTGTTGGCTTGAGTAGCTGGATAAAAATGGGGTTGTTGGCTGGGCGTGGTGGCTCACGCCTGTAATCCCAGCACTTTCGGAGGCTGAGGTCGGTGGATCACAAGGTCTGGAGTTCAAGACTAGCCTGGTCAACATGGTGAAACCTTGTCTCTACTAAAAATACAAAAATTAACTGGGCGTGGTGGCAGATGCCTGTAATCCCAGCTGCTTGGGAGGCTGAGGCAGGAGAATTACTTGAACCGGGGAGGGGAAGTGGAGGTTGCAGTGAGCCGAGATCTCGCCACTGCACTCCAGCCTGGGCAACAGGGCAAGACTCCATTTCAAAAAAATAAATAAATAAAATAAAAAATGGGGTTGTCATTTCCTAAGATGGGGAAGACCATGGGAGGAACACATAGGGTGTGTGTGAGATCAGAAACTTATTTTTGGATATGTGAGATTGGAGATGCCTCTTCAAGTGGAAATGTTGAATAAGTAGGTTAAGTAGGTAAGTTGCAGTCCTGAGTCTGGAGTCATAATTATATCATTATTATTGCTAGAGTAAGCCCCTATAAATATGATTACTAGAATAAGGCTCGGCAAATATTTCTATTTAAATAGGCCTCAATAAATTGTTAGAGAAAGCTTCAATTGTCATTATGATTAGAGAAAGCCTGTATACATACAGTATTATTTTTATTTGAGGAGGCCCCAGTAAATATTATTTTAGGGAATAAACCTCTATAAACATAATATTTATTAGCATAGCTGTAGTAAATAGTCTCATTAGAATCAGCCTTGTGAAATAGTCTTATTATTTTATGATAGACATTAGTAAATCTCACGGCAGTTAGCAACCATTTATTTACTTTTTCTTTTTCTTTTTTATTTTGAGACAGAGTCTTACTCTCGCTCAGGCTGGAGTGCAGTGGTGCGATCACAGCTCACTGCAACCTCTGTCTCCTCAGACTCCAGTGACCCTCCTGGGACAGGCACACACCAATATGCCCAGCTAACGTGTTTTTTGTTTTTTTTTTTGGTAGAGATGGGGTTTTCTCATGTTGCCTGGGGAACTCCTGGGCTTCAGAAATCCACCTGCCTTGGTTTTCCAAAGTGCTGGGATTGCAGGTGTGAGACACCGCACCCAGCCAGCATCAATTAATAGAATGAATTACTAACGAGTGAATGAAGAGAAGATCACGGTCATGAATAGTGTGTGAAGAGCAGGTTCCAGAGGTGAAGGCTCAGGGTTCTGGTGTTTCCTTTGAACGGACGCATCATGGGAGGAGAGAGGAGGCTGGAGTCAACTGGGGGTGGCGTGGGCAGGGAGTTTTTTCAGAGGTCTTTTCATTTGTCCGATTGTCCTACACATCCATTTCCTGGAAGTTGAGTTGTGGTGAGCTCCTGGACAGGTACTGTTGATTGATCTCTGTTCCCCTCCCTGCAGAAATGGAGAAGGTGGGGCCTCCATAATACAGCACCCCTGGGCCGGGTGCGGTAGCTCGCGCCTGTAATCCCAGCGCTTTGGGAGGCAGAGGTGGATGGATCACCTGAAGTCAGGAGTTCTAGACCAGCCTGGCCAACATGGTGAAACCCCATCTCTACTAAAAATACAAAAATTAACCAGGCGTGGTAGTGAGCCCCTGTAATCCCAGCTACTTGGGAAGCTGAGGCAGGAGAATCACCTGAGCCCAGGAGGCAGAGGTTGCAGGTAGCTGAGATTGCGCCATTGCACTCCAGCCTGGGCAACAAGAGCGAAACTCCATCTCAAAACAATGACGAAAACAACAAGAAAAACACACAAAAAAGCACCTCTGCCCACATCCACCACCCTTACAGCTGTTTCTCCCTATCCCAGCCCCTCAAGGATGAACACTTTAGTAATTTCACATCAATTTTATTAGACCTCAGAAAGTTACTCTAATGGATATTTCATTTTTCTAACAACCTGCCAGGCAGGTGGGGACTTGAGTCTTCTCAGCTCCCTCCCACAGGCCCCATTCTTCCTCCTTCTGGCCTAGGACCAGGAGTCAACCTCCCCCCTCAACCCAGAGTCCAGAACTGAGCCCACTCATTCCCCTAGGAACCAGGATTTCAGGCCTCTAGACTCTCCTCCTCCTCTTCAGTGGCCTCGCTTTAACTTCCAGATGAAGTTGATTGACACATTTGGGCTCAGCGCGGTGTAGACAGGCGCCGACATTCATGCACCCGGTAGGCACAGATGTAGAAAATCCCTGCATGAGAAGTTTAAATTGACCCCCTTAAACCCCCCCAGCCCCATTTCCACCCCAAGAGAGTCCAACACCCTACTCTCTTTCTCCCTGGGTATCCATGACCCCAGACTCCACAGACCTGGAGTCTTCCTCCTGACCCAGTGCTGAGGGACCCATGTGGGATACCCTATCATCTTCCACCCGATCTGCTGCCCACTCTGCCCCGGACACTGACCTTCCCACCCCTTGCCCCCAGTACCTGCGAAGAACGTCATGAGCACTGCCACCCAGCCCAAGATGTAGGACCAGGAAAAACGCCAGTCCCCAAAGCGGCGGCCCAGGAAGCTGACGGTGACTCCAGTGTAGATGGCCAAGGCCAACAAGACAAAAAGGGCTAGGGAGAGAGAGCAGGAGGATGCAGGTGAGACTAAGGCTGGGTGTGGTTTTGGAGATGGGCAGAGAGCTGATGATGGGGGTGGGAACTAAGATTGGGGAAAGGGGTGGAAGTGGGTTGGGGTGGGGATAAGAGTGAGGATCGGGGTTGAGTTGAAATTAGGGGTAAAGATGATTGAGGGATAGGTTTGGGATGGGGTTGGACATGGTTGTGCTTTATAATGTAACTGGCCATTGTCTCTGTTTCCTGGGAGGCAGAATCAGTATTTGGAACTTCCTGAGTAATGGGAGGGTCTTTGTTATTCCTGAGCCTCTTGGGCCCAACCTGAGTTTATGGTAATGAGATGAGATGACGCAGGGTTGGATGTAGTCATCAGAGAGACCAACCAGGCCAGGCACAATGACTCACGCCTGTCATCCCAGCACTTTGGGAGGCTGAGTCGGGTGGATCACTTGAGGTCAGGAGCTCAAGATCAGCCCAGCCAACATGGTGAAACCCTGTCTCTACTAAAAATACAAAAATAATAATAATAATAATAATTAGCTGGGTGTGGTGGTGTGCGCCTGTAATCCCAGCTACTCAGGAGGCTAAGGCAGGAGAATCACTTGAACCCGGGAGGGGAGGTGGAGGTTGCAGTGAGCTGAGATTAAGCAACTACACTCCAGCCTGGGGGACAGAGCGAGACTCCATCTCAAAAAAGGAAAAAAGGAAAAAAAAAAAGAAAGACCAACCATGATATTAAGAGGGTTGGGGCTCTGAACAACTTCGTATCCAGGAAGAAAGGAAGCTGGAAACTGAGTTCCATCAATGGTCAACGATTCAATCAGTCATGCCTATTTAACAAGACTCCAATGAAACCTCTGGACACTGAAGCTCAGTGGCGCTCCCTATTGGTGAAAACATCTGTATGCTGGGAGGGTGACCCCTGGCTCCACGGGAAGAAATCTTAGAAGCTCTGCATTTTGGGCTCTCCTAGACTCTGTCTCTTCATTTGCTTGGGCCTGAGTTGTGTCCTCTAGAATGAAACTATAACTGTAAGTATAGCACTTTCCTGCATTCTGTAAGTTATTCCAGCAAATTTTTGAATCTGAGTGGGTCTTGGGAACCTCCTAGTTTGTAGCCAGTGGATCAAAAGCATGGGTTGCCCAGGCACCCTGCTTGCAGCTTGTAGCTGAGGTGGAGGCAGTCTTGCTAAGGACTGTGGTCTTAACCTGTGGAGTCAAACACAAATTTTAGGTGATTAGTGCCAGAACTGAATTGTAGTACACCAGCTAGTGTCAGAATAGACCGGAACTCGAAATAGTCATGAGGTTGGTTTTGGGTGTGGGGATGGGATTAGGGTGGGGTGGGGTTGAGTGTGAGGAGGAGTAAGGGGTGAGAATGGTGTTGAGGGGTGGGGACAGATTGGGGTTTGAAATGACAGCAAGGAGAGGGGTAGGGAGAGGGCGGGCTTACTCACTTGAGGCAAAAAACATGATGCCAGCAGAGAAGGGCCGGGAGATGCGGGAGAAGGTAGGCTGATGAGTGAAGGCCATGATGCCCATGATGATGCCGGAAGTGGCGCATAGGGCAGACAGGATCATGAAGGCCCGGGTGGCATTCCAGTATGCTGTGGGAGCACCCCATGGTCACTCCCACGCCTCCCCTGCTCTAAGTGAGAGATGCTGCTACCTCTGAGATGAAAATGCCTTGCCCCTTTCCTTATCCCTAACCCAGCTCATCCTTCCCTTCTTTGCAAATGCCCTCTTCTTCACCTGGCAAACTCCTACTCATCCTGCAAAGCCTATCTCCCATGACCCCTCCTCTAGGAAGCATCTCCCCATCCCTCAGTCATCATCTTTACCCACAGCTAAAGGTTGTGACTCTCTTTGTCTGTCTCCCCCTCCAGCCTGATTGCTCCTTGAGGACAGGCACTGGGTTGGTTCTGTGTCATAAACACCCCCACCACACATTTGGTTTGCATTCTGGCCTCGGGAAATGTTTGTTGAATGAATGAATGAATGAATGAATGAATGCTGATTCCTTATATTTTCCTGCTAATTACTATTCTCTCTCACATTTCTTTCATTTCTTTTTTTTTTCGTTTTCTTTTTTTTTTTTTTTTT
>NW_012108030.1:1269835-1275173 GCF_000951045.1 Mandrillus leucophaeus | reverse complement strand
TCTCAGACCTGGAATCCTAGCACTTTGGGAGGCTGAGGCAGGAGGATTGCTTGAAGCCAGGAGGGTTTCTTTTTAAGTATTTCTTGTATCTTCTTCTTATTTTTTGAGACAGGGTCTTGCTCTGTCACCCAGGCTGGAGTGCAGTGGCTCCATCTTAGCTCACTACAGCCTCAAACTTCTGGGCTCAAGTGATCTTCCCACTTCAGCCTTCTGAGCAGCTGGGGCCAGGGGAGCACACCACCATGCCCAGCTAAGTTTTTTTGTTGTTGTTGAGATGGGGTCTCCCTACGTTGCACAGGTTGGTCTCAAACTCCTGGGCTCAAGTGATCCTCCTACCTCAGCTCCCGAAGTGCTGGGATTACAGGCTGAGCCACCCTGTCCATCTGAAGCCGGGAGTTTGAAACAAGCCCGGGCAATACAGCCAGATGCTCTCTCTACAAAAATCAAATCAAATGAAATAATGAGGCTGAGTGTGCTGGCTCACAGCTGTAATCCCAGCACTTTGGAAGACCAAGGCGAGTGGATCACCTAAGGTCAGGAGGAGTTCAAGACCAGCCTGGCCAACATGGTGAAACCCTGTCTCTTACCAAAAATACAAAAATTAGCCAGGCATGGTTGTGGGGGCCTATAATCCCAGCTACTTGGGAGGCTGAGGCAAGGAGAATTGCCTGAACCCAGGAGGCAGAGGTTGCAGTGAGCCGAGATCGCGCCATTGCCAGAGCGAGAGTCTGTCTCAAACAAAACAAAACAAAACAAAAACAGACAAACAAAAACCCGAAGACCTTCGCCAAGCCTCCCTGTCTCCTGCATCCCTGGCAGAGATAAGACAGAGAGGCGGCTCAGGGCTGTCCCTCGGGGAATTCCCAGCCTGAAGCAGGAGAAATGTAGAAGTGTCACAGATGAGACAGCCAGAGGTGAGAAGGATGTGTGGAGTCAGGCAGATGGGACTCTGAAGCTGGTGGCCCAAGGCAAGTCTTTCCACTTCTCCCTGCCTCAGTCTACCTCTCCAGCAAACAGGCATCGTCCTGCCTCTCCCTCAGGGCTGGCTCAGGGAGAAATGGGTGGGCGAAGTCTCCCGTGCCTGTCATGTCTGGCACTCAGTGGGGCTTAGCTCTTCCTCTCAACTACTCAAGAGGATGTTTGAATTTTGAGGTCACATCTCATGTCTCACTCTTACATACAATTGAACTGCTCTTACATGTAAAGTGCTTAGAATAGCACATAGGGCATAGTAAGCACTCAATTAATGTCAGGTATTATTAATACTATTACTAGTAGTAATATATATATTATATAGTATTAATTAATTTTTATTTGTTTGTTTATTTTTCTGACAGAGCCTTTGTCTGTCGTCCAGGCTGGAGTGTAGTGGCACCTTCTGGGCCCACTGCAATCTCCACCTCTTGGGTTCAAGCGATTCTCCTGCCTCAGCCTCCTGAGTAGCTGGGATTACAGGCGCGCACCACCATGCCTGGCTAATTTTTGTATTTTTAGTAGAGACCGCGTTTCACCTCTTTTGCCAGGCTAATCTCGAACTCCTGACCTCAGGTGATTCACCCACCTTGGCCTCCCAAAGTACTGGGATTACAGTTGTGAGCCACCACACCTGGCCAAATTTATTAATATATTATATAATAAGTGTGCAATATAATATTCTCTACTTTATATATTTATTATAATATATTGTATAATATATACACTATTAATTTATTATATTATATGTAGCATAATATATACTATTTATTAGATATTGAATGTGTAATATAATGGATTCTACATCATATATACAATATATGTGCATTATTTATTATATAATATGTAGCATATTATATACAATATATTATGTATTAGTAATTTATTATATAATAGAGGTGCATGTATAATACACTATATTGTATATTAATTTATTAATGTATATATGTAGTTACATATAGTATACATAAGTTATATGTAATAATATAAATTGCATATATTATACATAATGTAGTATATACTAACTTAATACATTATAGATGTTATGCAGCATGCACTATACTATATATCTCTATGTATCTCTCTATGGCCTGGTACATTATAAGTAGGCAAAAATACTTTATGCTACATTATGCAGTATTTAGCAAATTCCGGGCCCATATTTCTTCTGTATCCCCTGGTACCTAACATAGTTCTTGGTCCATAGTAGATATTTAGAAAATGCTGTTTCGTGACACTAGCCCCAGTTGCTGTGCATGACACCTTTGAGGTGTCAGGAAATGCCGCCTCTCCCAACTTAACCTGAAAACCAGCACCCCGTGTCACTGCAGCTAGAAAGCAACCCTGCAGTACCAGTTCTGCCCCCTCCATGTGAGTGACCTTGGGTTGCTCCCTTTCCCTCTTTGAGCCGCAGAGTTCTCCATCTGGAATACAGGTGTCCTTGGGCCCCGAGGTCCGCCCTGCTCTTTCCCCAGGCGCGGCCCGGACCCTGGCCGGGGGGCTCACCGATGCTGTCTGTCTGCAGGTAGCACTTGTTGCCCAGGCAGTACCGCCACAGGCCCTGGTGGGCGAAGGACCCTGACAGCCGGTACTGCATCCAATGGTCTGTTGCCGTGGCCACCACCAGCAGGATGGTCCCCACCCAGGCACAGAACAGGCCACCACCCATGAAGCTGTACATGGTGATCTGCGGGGAAGGGGAGAGATCGGGTTGGGAGCTGGATTCCTGGGACTTGATGGAGGAAGGGAACTGGGGGAAGAGAGGGCTCAGGAGTGGGATGCCAGGTGCTTGGGAGAAGGAGATGGAGACCTAGACGCCTGGGTCCTGGGGAAGGAAGGGACTGGGGGCCCGGACTCCCGGGTCTGAGGGAGGAGGATGGTAGGGATCCTGGAAAGACGACAGGGAGGAGGGGCTGGGTTCTTGGAGCCTGGCGTCCTGGGGAAGAGAAGGCCGGGGACCTGGACTTCCAGGTTCTGAGCAAAGAATAGCTTGGAGGCCTAGATTCCTGAGTCCTAGGTGAGGAGAGGCCCAGGGGCCTGGATTCCTGGGTGCTGGGTAAGGAAGGGGCTAGGGGCCAGGGGTGGACACCAGGTCCCGGGAGGAGGAGGAGCTGGGACCCTAGACTCCTGGGACTTGGGGAAAAGGGGGCTACAGGTCCCATGCTTGGTGCCTACCTGAGTGGCAGAGCCTGCCCGAGCCCTCCTTCTGCCACGGCCCCTCTGTGCAGACTGAGCTGAGCCTGGTCACTGGCCTCTTGGCCCCCATAGGTTCCCCAAATCCCTTAAGCCTCCCTACACAATGGTCCCACGATCCAGCAGCTTCCAGCAATCAGAAATGCAGCGGTGGCAGAGGCCTCAAATGGAATTTGCTGAAGCAGGCATCCAGGGGACTCCCCACCCCCAGCCCCTGCTCACTGACCTCTGTGACCCTCCCCTGGACCCACTACCTTGTCACCAGCCTTGCTCACAACAACCCTGGCTTTGTCCGAGCTGTGTAAGCACACACACGCAAGATACAGGGAGAGTCACACATTTATTGCTTATTCTTCGTGGGGATGGACACAGAGCTGTGGCTGAGGTTGAGGATGGGGCTCTTTGGAGCTGTAGATTCAGAGGACATTAAAGATGGGCTGAGGTACATAGGGAATGAGGAGAAAGGGGTTGGTAATGAGGGTGGGTTTGGGTTGAGGCGCAGAAGTGGAGTTGGGACTGGTGACAGGGATGGGAGTGAATGGGTTTGGGAATAGGGATTGACAGTGGGGAAGAGAGAGGCTAGTAGGAGTGGCTTTGGGGTTAGGGAGAGGGTAGGGGATGGGGCTCGGGGATCCTTGGGGATTGAGAATGAGGTAAGGATGGTGGTTGTGGTTGGGGATGGCATTGGGAATGGGGTTGAGGCCATCAAGGAGACAGGCCTGGGCATGAGGTTTAGGGTTTTCTTCTGGCTTGGGATTCAGGTGACTTAGGTCAGGTTCACCAAGTGGCTCACAGGAGCTACTCCTGGGACTCCGGTTTTGGGGAGAGGGGAGGATGGAAGATGTTTCTTGGGGTTCTTCTGACAGGGCCGAGGTCACTCCGGGCCCCAGGAAAACCCTCCTGGGCGACTGCAATCTCAGGTGTTGGACCCTCCAGGGTCCTAGTACTCTGTCTCCCAGTCCTCAGCAGCCGGTGGTGCTTCCAGGGGTGGCTCTGGACCTCCAGCTTCCTTCTTCCCATCCTGGGCAGGCAGTGTTGGTGCTGATGGCAGCGTCATTGGTGGGGTCCTGGGGCCAGCCCCAGGGCCCCCCGCCCGACCCCTCTCTGGCTGCTCAGCTCTCCCGAGGCCTCCTCGTCGATATGGGCCCCGGCCCCAGCCTGGCCTGTGCCTGACTTCCCAGCCCCCGCGTCCCCTGGGAGGCCTCCTGACTGCGCCAGGCTGAGTGTGGCCTGCCTGGGGGCAGCAGGAGCAAGAGGGCAAGGACTGTTGGAAGGTGTAGGCCCCCAGCAGGGCGCTGTGCAGGAGGCAGGAGAGGGTGTCCAGGCGTATGGGCACGGTGACAGAGGCCACGCTCTCTGGGAGCCCCAGGTGGGCGGGGTCTGTGGAGCTCAGGAGCCAGGGTGGTGGGGTTGGGAGAGGCGCAGGGGGCCATGGCTCAGTCCCAGATGACAGGTTGTTCCTAGAACAAAAAGACAGGTCAGTGGGGCTCAGCGTCTCCATACTTCCTTGTTTCTCGCTGCCAGGCTGTCTCTGCACCTCTGCGGAAGGCAGCCATCTCTCCATCCTCAGTGCCCACCTGTGACTTCCTCCCCCGCTTCTCTCTCTCTTTTTGTTTCTAACCCGGGTCTCTCTAGAGAAACAGACAGCTCTGCCATGAACTGCAGCATCAGACAGAACTCAGTTCCAATTCCTGGCCACCTCGCTTTTGGTGGTGTATCTTTGGACAAACCATTTTCCTATTCCAAACCTTAACTTGTTTATAGTCAAAGATGGCTTTGGATGGTATCAAAGGCACGAATAACAGGGCTGGGTCTGGTAAGTGCTAAAACAGTGGACAGCCACGATTTCTCCAGCCTTCTGGGGATCTCTGGAGTCTTCACATTTCTTGGTTTATTCTTGGAAATTTCTGTTCGATGAGTATCTGTTTCTAGCTCTTTTTCTTTTCTTTTCTTTTTAAGATGGAGTTTCGCTCTTGTTGCCCAGACTGGAGTGCAATGGCTGATCTTGGCTCACCGCAACCTCCGCCTCTCGGGTTCAAGCGATTCTCCTGCCTCAGCCTCCCGAATACCTGGGATTACAGGCATGCGCCACCACGCCCGGCTAATTTTGTATTTTTAGGAGAGACAGAGTTCTCCATGTTGTTCAGGCTGGTCTCGAACTCCCGACCTCAGG
>NW_012108030.1:1265891-1269720 GCF_000951045.1 Mandrillus leucophaeus | reverse complement strand
TTTTTTTTTTTTTTTTTTTTTGAGACTGAGTCTTCCTCTGTCACCCAGGCTGAAGTGCAGTGGCACAATCTCAGCTCCCTGTAGCCTCCGCCTCCGGGGTTCAAACAATTCTCCTGCCTCAGGGTTCTGACTATCTGGGACTACACGTGCACACTACCACGCCTGGATAAGTTTTGTATTTTTATTAGAGACGGGGTTTTGCCATGTTGACCAGGCTGGTCTGGAACTCCTGGCCTCAAGTGATCCACCTGCCTTGGCCTCCCAAAGTGTGAGATTATAGGCGTGAGGCACTGCACCCGGCCTACTCTTTCATTTCTTTTATACTACTTGCTTATATCTGAAAATGTCCTTTTTACTTGTTTTTAACTGATTTATAATGTCTGTCTCTCCTCAGTAAATCCTTAGCTCTGCAAGGACAAGGGCCTTGCTGTCTCATTCACCACAGGGTCCCCAGCACCTAGCACCTGGTGCATAATGGGTGCTCGATAAATGCGTGAAATGAATGAGTGTTGAGCACTGGGGCCATTCTTCTCTTGTGCTTTGCCCAGCGCTGGCCCCTCAGGAGATGCTGTGGGAAAGATAATAATAATCTCTTCCTCCTTTGGCAATAGCTAACTATATGCCAGGCTCACTACCCAGGTGTGATGTCATTTGTTCCTCCAGAGTCCTATTCTATAAGTACCATTTTTATTCTTATTTTTCAAGTGAAGAAATGGAGACCCAGAGAGGTAAAGTGACTTGCCGAGGTCTCATAATTAGAAACAGCTGGAGTCGGAATCCAAGCTCCAAGGCCCGCGCTCCTAACTGCTTGGCTATTCTGTCTGCTGGAGCACCCAGGAAAATGGTATACCTCAAACCTTGCATCTTGCCATTGAAAAGTAAAAAGTCTAGGATCTTTGTAAAACCCAGTCTTTTGTCTTGTAGAAGCCTCAGTGAGAGAAATTCCTGACAGGTTCTCCATGGATATTTGTATGGGTTGAGTTATATCTTTCTGTCCCCAGCTCCAAATTTTTATGTTGAAATTGTGACTAGTGCCTTAGAATGGTACCTTATTTGGCAATAGAGTCTTTGCAAATATAATTAGTTATGAAGAGATCACACTAGAGTAGGGTGGGACTCTAATCCAAAGACTGGGCTGGGCCTGGTGGCTCCTGCCCAGTGTAATCCCAGCACTTTGGGATGCCAAGACAGGTGGATCACCTAAGGTCAGGAGTTTGAAACCAGCCTGGTCAACACGGTGAAACCCTGTCTCTACTAAAAATACAAAAATTAGCCAGGTGTGATGGTGGGCGCCTGTAATCCCAGCTACTCGGGAGGCTGAGGCAGGAGAGTCACTTGAACCTGGGAGGTGGAGGTTGCAGTGAGCCAAGATCATGCCACTGCCCTCCAGCCTGGGCGGCAGAACAAGACTCCATCTAAAAAACAAAACAAAACATAAAACAAAGACTGCCGTCCTTATAAAAAGAGGAATCTGGACACAGACACGCTTTCAGGAAAAATGCCATGTGTGAGGAAGGCAAAAATTGGAGTAATGCATCTCCAGACCAAAGAACATCAAAGATTCCCAGAAAATCACCAGAAGCCAGGGAGGGAGGGAGATGGAACAGATTCTCCCTCACACCCCTTGGAAAGAAGTGATTTTGCACACATCTTCATCTAGGCCTCCAGTAGTGTGAGACAACACATTGCTCTTGTTCAAGCCACCTGGTGTGTGGGACTTTGTTATGGCACCCCTAGCACACTAATTCAGGCCGGTCACAGGATCTCAGACCTGGAATCCTAGCACTTTGGGAGGCTGAGGCAGGAGGATTGCTTGAAGCCAGGAGGGTTTCTTTTTAAGTATTTCTTGTATCTTCTTCTTATTTTTTGAGACAGGGTCTTGCTCTGTCACCCAGGCTGGAGTGCAGTGGCTCCATCTTAGCTCACTACAGCCTCAAACTTCTGGGCTCAAGTGATCTTCCCACTTCAGCCTTCTGAGCAGCTGGGGCCAGGGGAGCACACCACCATGCCCAGCTAAGTTTTTTTGTTGTTGTTGAGATGGGGTCTCCCTACGTTGCACAGGTTGGTCTCAAACTCCTGGGCTCAAGTGATCCTCCTACCTCAGCTCCCGAAGTGCTGGGATTACAGGCTGAGCCACCCTGTCCATCTGAAGCCGGGAGTTTGAAACAAGCCCGGGCAATACAGCCAGATGCTCTCTCTACAAAAATCAAATCAAATGAAATAATGAGGCTGAGTGTGCTGGCTCACAGCTGTAATCCCAGCACTTTGGAAGACCAAGGCGAGTGGATCACCTAAGGTCAGGAGGAGTTCAAGACCAGCCTGGCCAACATGGTGAAACCCTGTCTCTTACCAAAAATACAAAAATTAGCCAGGCATGGTTGTGGGGGCCTATAATCCCAGCTACTTGGGAGGCTGAGGCAAGGAGAATTGCCTGAACCCAGGAGGCAGAGGTTGCAGTGAGCCGAGATCGCGCCATTGCCAGAGCGAGAGTCTGTCTCAAACAAAACAAAACAAAACAAAAACAGACAAACAAAAACCCGAAGACCTTCGCCAAGCCTCCCTGTCTCCTGCATCCCTGGCAGAGATAAGACAGAGAGGCGGCTCAGGGCTGTCCCTCGGGGAATTCCCAGCCTGAAGCAGGAGAAATGTAGAAGTGTCACAGATGAGACAGCCAGAGGTGAGAAGGATGTGTGGAGTCAGGCAGATGGGACTCTGAAGCTGGTGGCCCAAGGCAAGTCTTTCCACTTCTCCCTGCCTCAGTCTACCTCTCCAGCAAACAGGCATCGTCCTGCCTCTCCCTCAGGGCTGGCTCAGGGAGAAATGGGTGGGCGAAGTCTCCCGTGCCTGTCATGTCTGGCACTCAGTGGGGCTTAGCTCTTCCTCTCAACTACTCAAGAGGATGTTTGAATTTTGAGGTCACATCTCATGTCTCACTCTTACATACAATTGAACTGCTCTTACATGTAAAGTGCTTAGAATAGCACATAGGGCATAGTAAGCACTCAATTAATGTCAGGTATTATTAATACTATTACTAGTAGTAATATATATATTATATAGTATTAATTAATTTTTATTTGTTTGTTTATTTTTCTGACAGAGCCTTTGTCTGTCGTCCAGGCTGGAGTGTAGTGGCACCTTCTGGGCCCACTGCAATCTCCACCTCTTGGGTTCAAGCGATTCTCCTGCCTCAGCCTCCTGAGTAGCTGGGATTACAGGCGCGCACCACCATGCCTGGCTAATTTTTGTATTTTTAGTAGAGACCGCGTTTCACCTCTTTTGCCAGGCTAATCTCGAACTCCTGACCTCAGGTGATTCACCCACCTTGGCCTCCCAAAGTACTGGGATTACAGTTGTGAGCCACCACACCTGGCCAAATTTATTAATATATTATATAATAAGTGTGCAATATAATATTCTCTACTTTATATATTTATTATAATATATTGTATAATATATACACTATTAATTTATTATATTATATGTAGCATAATATATACTATTTATTAGATATTGAATGTGTAATATAATGGATTCTACATCATATATACAATATATGTGCATTATTTATTATATAATATGTAGCATATTATATACAATATATTATGTATTAGTAATTTATTATATAATAGAGGTGCATGTATAATACACTATATTGTATATTAATTTATTAATGTATATATGTAGTTACATATAGTATACATAAGTTATATGTAATAATATAAATTGCATATATTATACATAATGTAGTATATACTAACTTAATACATTATAGATGTTATGCAGCATGCACTATACTATATATCTCTATGTATCTCTCTATGGCCTG
>NW_012108030.1:1259611-1260721 GCF_000951045.1 Mandrillus leucophaeus | reverse complement strand
CAGATCCCCAGCTCCTCCCTAAGACCCAAAAGTCCAGATCCCCAGCCCCCTCCTCCCTCAGACCCAGGAGTCCAGATCCCCAGCCCCCTCCTCCCTCAGAGCCGGAAGTCTAGGGCCCCAGCCCCTCCTCTCTCAGACCCGGGAGTCCATGCTCCAGCCCCTCCTTCTTCAGACCCCGAACTCTGGGTCCCCAGACCCTTTCCTCTCTCAGATCCAGTAGTCCCGGGACCCCTGCCCCCTTCTCTCTCTCTCTCTGTCTCTCTGTTTCTCATTCTCTGTTTATTCCTGCCATATCCTCAAGACAGATTATTTAGGACTCAAGGGACATTTTAGGTAGGGAAATCTGGACATGTGGACACTCCCCAGGGCAGAGGGCGTGGTAGATGGTTTGGGGGTCTTAGCCATTCTAAGCGCTGGGTTCTACTAGGGGCCGTGGCTCTAACTTGCTTTGTAACTCTAGGTCCTTCTAGTCTCTATGCCCTAGTTTCTCCATCTGAGAAATGGGGCTAATACTGCCGTCCAGGTTCTTTGTGATATTACCCGTGTATTAGTAAACACAGAATCTGGACCACAATTAGGCTGAACAAATGATATTTACTTATTGTTATTGCTGGTAGTTGTGACAGTGTTTTGCTGAGAAGCAGTCGTCATTCTTACATGCATTCATTTAAGAAATATTCAATGCCTGCTATGCTTTGGGCTCCAGGCTGCACACTGGGGACAGAATAGACATGGCCCCTACTCTCAGGAAACTTGCATGCTTGTAAGGGAGACAGATGAGACATACATAGCATATATTCTGTAAGAATAAGTACCTGAAGATGTCAAATCAGGGCAAGGGGAAATAGAAGCACTGAGGTAGGGAGATACAGTAGATAACGTGGTTAGGGGCCTGGCCTGGTGGCTCATGCCTCTAATCCCAGCATTTTGGGAGGCCGAGGTGGACGAATCACTTGAGGTCAGGAGTTTGAGACCAGCCTGGCCAAGATGGTGAAGCCCCATCTGTACTTAAAATACAAAAATTAGCTGGGCGTGGTGGCAGGCACCTGTAATCCCAGCTATTCGGGAGGCTGAAGCAGGAGAATGGCTTGAACCTGGGAGGCAGACGTT
>NW_012108030.1:1245835-1253866 GCF_000951045.1 Mandrillus leucophaeus | reverse complement strand
CTTTAGACCTTCGAAGTTCCAAGATTCGACCTTCGGGGTCTCCTCATTCCCTGCGGGCTCACAAATTTCCTTAAATCCTCCTCCTCCCCGAACCCCCTTCCATCCTTGGAGATCCTGGGGTCCCTGCTCTTTCCCATTTATTCCATCCCATCTACTTGGGGACCCTGCCAAGGGCAAGGTGGGCGCCTGTCAGTGCCTCTCCTACCCTCATGTCCTCCCTCCTCTTTTAGGTCCAGGAGGTCATCTTTGCCTCCCTTCCCTAAAATCTCCCCACATTTAGAGGCCCTCGCCCAGCTTCTCCCCTCTCAGCCCTGTCGAGGTGTCAAGGTTCGGGGGTCACCTTTGTTATTGTTGGGGTTCGGGGGTCACCTTTGTTGTTTTTTTTTTGTTTTTTTGAGACTGAGTCTCGCTCTCTCGCCCAGGCTGGAGTGCAGTGGCGGGATCTCGGCTCACTGCAACCTCTGTGTCACCCGCGTCCGTGTGAAGAGTCCATCAACAGGCTTTGTGGGAGCAACAAGGCTGTTTATTTCACCTGGGTGCAGGCGGGCTGAGTCCGAAAAAGGAGTCAGCAAAAGGTGGTGGGATTATCATTAGTTCTTACATGTTTTGGGATAGGCGGTGGAGTTAGGAGCAATGTTTTGCGGGCAGCGGGTGGATCTCACAAAGTATATACTCAAGGGTGGGGAGAATTACAAAGAACCTTCTTAAGGGTTGGGGAGATTACAAAGTACATTGATCAGTTAGGGTGGGGCAGAAACAAATCACAACAGTGGAATGTCATCAGTTAAGGCTATTTTCACTTCTTTTGTGGATCGACAGTTACTTCAGGCCAGCTGGATGTATACGTGCAGGTCACAGGGGCTGTGATGGCTTAGCTTGGGCTCAGAGGCCTGACACTCCACCTCCCGAGTTCAAGCGATACTCCTACCTCAGCCTCCTGAGTGGTTGGGATTACAGGTGCCTGCCACCAGAACCAGCTAATGTTTGTATTTTTGGTAGAGACGAGGTTTCACCATGTTGGCCAGGCTGGTCTCAAACTCCTGACTGCAAGTGGTCCACCCACCTCAGCCTCCCAAAGTGTGGGGATTACAAGCGTGAACCACCACGCCCGGCCTAAGCCCTAGTTCTTCATTGCCACAATTAGAGGACGTACAGGAAGTGTTGAGATCATGGGTGTGGAGTCCAACTGACATGCTTGACTGGTGTCACATACTGGCTCTGCCCCTGAAAAGCTGAGTCACCTTGGGTAATTTGCTTAGCCTCTCTGAGCTTCAGTTTCACTCGGGAGCTGAGCAAGAACACTTGTCTCAGAGTTGCTATGACATTCAAACATGGTGGTGTATGTAAAGGGCTCAGCATGGAGCTTGTTCTCATTGAGCCCCATGGCACGTGGTCATCTGTGCTATTTTTTTTTTGTAGAAAAAAGTTTATTTGCTGGTTTTTGTTTGAACCTTGAAATACAATTCCTCACTGATGATGCTAGTATAAAATGGTGGTTATGAATCCATGCTAGCCCAACAAAAACTAATTTAACATTATTGGTAAAAATGAGTCATTTTTGAATCTCTATTAAAATTTGAACTAACACATAAGCAAATCTATGCTAAAACTGGAACTGCTGGTCTGGGTGCGGTGGCTCACGCCTGTAATCCCAGCACTTTGGGAGTCCGAGGCGGGTGGATCACGAGGTCAGGAGTTTGAGACCAGCCTCACCAACATGTTGAAACCCTGTCTCTACTAAAAATACAAAAACTAACCAGGTATGGTGGTGCACGCGCCTGTAATCCCAGCTACTGGGGAGGCTGAGGCAGGATAATCACTTGAACCCAGGAGGCGGAGGTTGCAGTGAGTCGAGATCGTGCCTTTGCACTCCAGCCTGGGCAACAGAGCAAGACTCTGTCTCAAAACAAAACAAAACGAAAAACTGGAACTGCCTTCTCACACTACATATAATTTACTTTCCAGCTTCAACCATCTGATGTTGAAATCTAAAGCACCCTCTTGAGTTAAATGTCCCTGACAAACCATGTGGATGGACAAACCAGATTGGTGGTCTTTATCTGCTGGTGATAGAAAAAGGCTGCAGAGGCCGGGCACAGTGGCTCACGCCTGTAATCCCAGCACTTTGGGAGGCCGAGGCAGGTGGATCACGAGGTCAGGAGATCGAGAGCATCCTGGCTAACACGGTGAAACCCCATCTCTACGAAAAATGTAAAAAAATTAGCCAGGCGTGGTGGTGGGCGCCTGTAGTCCCAGCTACTTGGGAGGCTGAGGCAGGAGAATGGCGTGAACCCGGGAGGCGGAGCTTGCAGTGAGCTGAGATTGCGCCACTGCACTCCAGCCTGGGTGACAGAGCGTGACTCTGTCTCAAAAAAAAAAAAAAAAAAAAGGAAAAAGGCTGCAGTTTAGTACTTAAACCTGCAGTTAGTCGTCAACTTTCTATCCAGGTAGAGTAACTAAGGAGAGCTATGAAATATCAAAAGAAAACTAGAGGCTAGGACAAAGAGGCAATGTCAACCAAGCCAGTGCAAGCTGGTATGCACCCCTGTATTTCAGCCAAGGGCAGGCAATCCAGAATTACAGATTTCTCCTTAACTTGACAAAACAGTGTATTTTACCTCTGAAAATCTTGTCAAGGGTTGCATTTCATTGTACCTGGTAAAACACAAAGTCCACTCTCATGAAAATATTATATTTTTCAGAAGAAATATTATATGTAATACATTGAAAATCACGGATTGCTTTTTCTTCATCTTTTTTTTTCCGTGAATGTGTAGGTGTTTGAGTCTCTTGTGTTTCTTATTTTACATAGGATATGGGCTGTTTGAAAACGATTTCATTATCTTCATCATCGTCATTCATTTCAGCCACTTCAGATTTTTGTCTCTCCAGAAATATTGGTGTACAAACTGGTGTGAGGCCCTGGATATCCACAGTCTTCTCAGGAGTGTCAAGAGTGCCTAAAACCTTTTTCTTCTTCTTATATAAACCTTGGCCTTTTGTAGATGTCTGACAATTAGTTTTTGAAATACTTTCTGTTTTCTGGAAAATCAAAGAAGGAAAATCATAATTCCTTTTTTAGCTAATTCCTTTTTTTTTGAGATTGAATCTTGCTCTGTCACCCAGGCTGGAGTGCAGTAGCCCAATCTTGGCTCACTGCAACCTCTGCCTCCAGGTTCAAGCAACTATCCTACCTCAGTCTTCCAAGTAGCTGGGATTACAGGTGCCTGCCACCATGCCTGGCTAATTTTTGTATTTTTAGTAGAGACAGTGTTTCACCATGTTGGCCATGCTGGTCTCGAACTCCTGACTGTTGGGGTGATCAAACCCAACACCAGGCTGTGGGGGCTATGAAGTCCAGTGGAGTCAAAGGAATGAGAAAAGATAAGTTAAGAGTGCATAAGGTGGGTCCAGGGGGCCAACGCTAGTGTGGAGGCTGCGAAGGCCCCGAGCTCTGGAAGCCTGCAGTATTTATTGGTGATCAAACAAAGAAGCAGGTGGTGAGGATGTAGGGGTTGAAAGAAAGCAGTGCATCAAGCACGTGACTTACAGCCGTGATGATTTAGCATTGTCTTTGAAGCATATGGAACATGTTCTGCTACTTAAGATAATGGGAAACATGTTCTTCTAGCTTAAGATACAATCGATCTATGAGCCTGGGAATGCTAGAAGCAAGGAGCCAGCAAGTCTAGACAAATTCCAGAGGCCAGGAGGGGTTTCATGCCCTGAGCCCTGGATTCCATCCAAGCCATGAGGGGTTTTATGCCCTGGGCTTAGATTATGGTGCAGCAGGGTAGCCTTCCACCCTTTAGCACAGAGCTTGGTGTTCCAAAGGCTACGAGTGGTTTTAGACCCTGGACTGTGGACATGTTCCAAGACTCTTTTTATATTATGTCAGACTAGCAAACCCTGCCTCAACTTTTTTCCCAACACTCAGCTTTTCCCCAACGTGCCCGCCTTTTCTTTTTTGTAAAACCGCCACAGCTATCATTGCTTGTTCTTGATGGCGGCTTTCTCTCCAGAGGTGGCGTCTGCATCTGCAGAGTAAAGGAGACAGCACAAGCACCTAATTATTAGAACAGAATTTGCAAATGTAGAGCTTTCAATGGCCTTAATCCATTTGAGAGGATTGATTGCAGACAACCCATCTGCTGTCTTGTTCAAAATATCAGTTCCAAGGAGCAGGGCTAAGTGAGCCTGAGAGGCTTCAAAAACCTGCTCTTTTAGTTTTATAATATTGAGGGTAAGATTTTCCTCTCTACCCTCTAGATGGCGTTTAACTTTTTCCCATGGATGTTCTGTCTCATTGTAACTATGAGGAGTAATACAAAAGTCAGATGTATTCCAGTCACATTGCATTTGAATTCTACTTTCTAAACTCATAATATGATCTCCCATCCAAATCACTGTCTGACGGAGATTATTAATTTGGTTAACTATTTTTTTATCTATTTGAGCTTGGGAGTTCCATAATTTTGTGGAATTCTTTTGCCACTTATTGACAAATTCAGCAGTTTGCACAGATGAATGTAAAGCCACACTAGCTACTGCGGTGGTATTAGTAACAGCAATGAGGCCAGTTATAGCAAATATAAGAACAACTATAAATCTTTGGGATAAGAGTTTTTTAAGGATCTTAGTTACAATATGAATGGAGGATGATGCCTCCCATGTTCTATTTAGAGATATAGGGATCCAAACTCCTTCTCTGGCTTTAATTATCAGGATAGTCTGATTTTTATTAAAAGTTGGTAACATTTCCTATTGCTAGCATAAAAGGTGGCTGAACACAACTTTGAATCCAAAGGGTCCTGTTGGAAAGAAAAGAGAGAGCATATTTATTTTTACCTCCCTCCCCTCTATACCTTTTATATTTACCCTCCCAACTTTTGATTGAACTTTGAGCCATAACTAATTTCCATAATTCAGAATGTTCCTGTCCTATGGCGGGAGATATCATTTTTGGGCTAGGGGTAACAATGCCAGCAGGACTCCACATGATAGGGGCATTAGCTTCCGTGCGAACATACTTTGTGTGATTCCTTTGCCAGCAATTCCACTGGTTTACTACATTTGTTCTACAGGAAGGCTTTCCGGTGCAATTTTCCTTAAAGATTCCGTTAGGGGACTAATCAATGATGATTCCACAGGAGTTACTTTGTAGCACCTCAGTCTTACTATATAATCTTCCCAAGTTCGAGCATCCACACCTTCAAATGTAACTTTGTTTTGCTCCCATTCGAGCTTATTCGGATGGAACTTCAGAGTTTTAGGACTGGAATAATTGTATTTTAAACTATGTCCCCAAATCATATGCAAAGCAGCCTGTGATTTATTTTTTCCGGGGACTACTGCCAACCAGGCTTGTGTGTCAATCTGTAAGCATCCAACAACAGGTCCCAGGCATATGGGGGATATTTATATCTTATAAATATATTCATTTTTTTCATCCCTTCCTCATTAGGATGCATTGGCCCGTATTCAAAATGGAGTCACTCTGGTTTGAATGCTTCTTACATATTTCCCCTTTCCCATTTACAGGAGGATCCTTAATCCTAAGGGTTGCAGAAGGATGAAGGTCCGTCTTCCGCAACTTCTTCATGCTGAATAGGGGCGACGATATTCCTGCCTAACTATTAAGGTGTCTTGTATTCAGGTAGAGAGGAGCTCGGTCAGAAAGCATTGGTCTGTTAAGCATCTGTTGTACCTCTGAATCCCAGCAAAAGGTAAAACCCTGGTGCTCCAGCAGTTTCTCAGCTTCCTGTGTGGTTTTCTTGATCTGTCCCCGTGTTATGGGGGTTGATGTCAGCCTGACTCTGGTTGGTCCTCGTTCCATCTTCACATTCAGATTTAAACTGGCTCATGGCTCATACTGGGGGAACCAGGTCCTTGGCTGGGATCCATTGGTCCCTCCAGTCTCCCATTCCATGGTCGTACACATCTTGAGGGCATCCACACATTTGTTTGTCTCCTGCATAAAACACAAGCATACCCTCAAACCCACGTTAGTAAATCTAGCGAAACAGACGCAAAAACTTTTGTGGCTATAGCTGGGAGGCATGCCATTGCTGAAGCATTTGTTCTGCAAGCTGTAACTCAGCTTCTGCCTCTTTGGTTAATTACCATGGGGTAAAACTTTCCACTGATAATGAGAAACAGGCCCCTTCTAACGGAAGGCATAGAAAAATCAAATCGAGGCTTATCCTTCTTGTGCAACAGTAGAGCAAGAAGGCAATCCTCAAGCCTTCAATTTGCATTGTACAAGTGGGTCCACTAGATGCTGTGGCTCTTGATAGGTCTTCGGCTGTTTGTTGGGCACCACACTGGTACCTGATTGTCACCTGGAGAGACACAAGCAAATCCTCTTCCCCATATAATTATCTTTCCTTTTCCCCAGCTCTTTGTATGTGCATCCCTCCACCATATATCTTGCCCAGCCTTTTTATTTTCCTTTTCTACATTCCTTTTTTGTGTATTCAGATTGCCCATAATTAAAGCCAGAGCCTGAGAAATGGGGCCTTCCTACTTTCAATCCAGCCATAGCGTGAGCTGAAAGAGTAGCCCTATGCAAGTTACCTCCAATACCGTCGCAAGCCCCAATATAGTCAGCCAAATGAGCCTTCCATCTCATAGGTCTGATAGCAGTTTGACATTCTGCATCAGCATTATCATATGCAGGAAGGTGTGTTACAACATCCTGAGGTGTTTTATCAGTTATGGCTTTATACACAGCCTCTTGGAGCCGAGCAATAAAAACAATATATGGTTCTTTAGGTCCTTGTTGGACAGATCTGAAAGAAGGATGTTTTTCCCCTGTAATATTTGTCCTTTCCCGTGCCCGTAAGTGCACAGATTGCAGTTGAACAATGGCAACATCCTCCATTACTGCTTGATTTTCTAATCTACCCCAATTAGGGCCAACTCCCATTAACTGTTCAAAGGAAACAGGCACAGGTGGCTGCATTTGTGAGTTTTCCCTTGCCTGAGTTTGAGCTTCATCAGCCCACCAGGTTTTAAAATGTAAATACTGAGACGGAGTGAGAACAGATTTTGTTGAAGTATCCCAATTATATGGTATTAACCTATTATCAAGAGCCACATTTTGTAACAAAGTTTGCACAAAAGGAGAGTTCGGCCCATATTGACTAATGGCTTACTTAAATTCCTTCAGTAACTTAAAAGGAAAAGTGACCCAATTAGTTATATTCTGTCCTCCTTGCTGTATTATAGTAACTGGAAATTGCCATGCTTCAAGGTCTCCCTCAGCTCTAGCTTTTTTTCTTTTCTTTTTTTTGACAGAGTCTCACTCTGTCACCCAGGCTGGAGTGCAGTGGCGCAATCCTGGCTCACTGCAACCTCCACCTCCCAGGTTCAAGCAATTCTCCTGCCTCAGCCTCCCAAGTAGCTGGACTACAGGCGCACACCACCATGCCCGGCTAATTTTTTTGTATTTTTAGTAGAGACGGGGTTTCACCATGTTAGCCAGGATGGTCTTGATCTCCTGAGCTCGTGGTCTGCCTGCCTTGGCTTCCCAAAGTGCTGTGATTACAGGCGTGAGCCACTGCACCCTGCTTGCTCTAGCTTTTTGAATAGAATTTTGTATAGCACCAGCAATTGCTCCAGGTTTTAACGTTGCAAGTACAGGAGCAGTAAGTTTTACAGCTAATTCACTTTCTCACCCATTAAGGGGAAAGGGAGGAGGTGGCCATTCACTTAATTCAGCAGGTGGAGCCAACAGGCTAGTAAAATATACCTTTTTCAGTTTCGCCTTCTTTAACCTCTTCTCGTTTTTGCTCCTTGCATTCAGAATCTGAAGTTAGTTTTTTACACTCGTTCTCTTCTTCCTCATCTGAATCTGCCTCATCATCTGTTTGAAATGGCTCAAGAGCTGCCTTTATTAGTGCCCACATTGACCAAACGGAAACTGGAATTTTTGCTCCCTCTTTATACGCCTTTTAAAAATCTCTGCGAATTCTCTCCCATTCATCCAACTCCATAGTCCCTTGTTCTGGAAACCATGGGCAAAACTAC
>NW_012108030.1:1243129-1245785 GCF_000951045.1 Mandrillus leucophaeus | reverse complement strand
TGGGCACCACACTGGTACCTGATTGTCACCTGGAGAGACACAAGCAAATCCTCTTCCCCATATAATTATCTTTCCTTTTCCCCAGCTCTTTGTATGTGCATCCCTCCACCATATATCTTGCCCAGCCTTTTTATTTTCCTTTTCTACATTCCTTTTTTGTGTATTCAGATTGCCCATAATTAAAGCCAGAGCCTGAGAAATGGGGCCTTCCTACTTTCAATCCAGCCATAGCGTGAGCTGAAAGAGTAGCCCTATGCAAGTTACCTCCAATACCGTCGCAAGCCCCAATATAGTCAGCCAAATGAGCCTTCCGTCTCATAGGTCTGATAGCAGTTTGACATTCTGCATCAGCATTATCATATGCAGGAAGGTGTGTTACAACATCCTGAGGTGTTTTATCAGTTATGGCTTTATACACAGCCTCTTGGAGCCGAGCAATAAAAACAATATATGGTTCTTTAGGTCCTTGTTGGACAGATCTGAAAGAAGGATGTTTTTCCCCTGTAATATTTGTCCTTTCCCGTGCCCGTAAGTGCACAGATTGCAGTTGAACAATGGCAACATCCTCCATTACTGCTTGATTTTCTAATCTACCCCAATTAGGGCCAACTCCCATTAACTGTTCAAAGGAAACAGGCACAGGTGGCTGCATTTGTGAGTTTTCCCTTGCCTGAGTTTGAGCTTCATCAGCCCACCAGGTTTTAAAATGTAAATACTGAGACGGAGTGAGAACAGATTTTGTTGAAGTATCCCAATTATATGGTATTAACCTATTATCAAGAGCCACATTTTGTAACAAAGTTTGCACAAAAGGAGAGTTCGGCCCATATTGACTAATGGCTTACTTAAATTCCTTCAGTAACTTAAAAGGAAAAGTGACCCAATTAGTTATATTCTGTCCTCCTTGCTGTATTATAGTAACTGGAAATTGCCATGCTTCAAGGTCTCCCTCAGCTCTAGCTTTTTTTCTTTTCTTTTTTTTGACAGAGTCTCACTCTGTCACCCAGGCTGGAGTGCAGTGGCGCAATCCTGGCTCACTGCAACCTCCACCTCCCAGGTTCAAGCAATTCTCCTGCCTCAGCCTCCCAAGTAGCTGGACTACAGGCGCACACCACCATGCCCGGCTAATTTTTTTGTATTTTTAGTAGAGACGGGGTTTCACCATGTTAGCCAGGATGGTCTTGATCTCCTGAGCTCGTGGTCTGCCTGCCTTGGCTTCCCAAAGTGCTGTGATTACAGGCGTGAGCCACTGCACCCTGCTTGCTCTAGCTTTTTGAATAGAATTTTGTATAGCACCAGCAATTGCTCCAGGTTTTAACGTTGCAAGTACAGGAGCAGTAAGTTTTACAGCTAATTCACTTTCTCACCCATTAAGGGGAAAGGGAGGAGGTGGCCATTCACTTAATTCAGCAGGTGGAGCCAACAGGCTAGTAAAATATACCTTTTTCAGTTTCGCCTTCTTTAACCTCTTCTCGTTTTTGCTCCTTGCATTCAGAATCTGAAGTTAGTTTTTTACACTCGTTCTCTTCTTCCTCATCTGAATCTGCCTCATCATCTGTTTGAAATGGCTCAAGAGCTGCCTTTATTAGTGCCCACATTGACCAAACGGAAACTGGAATTTTTGCTCCCTCTTTATACGCCTTTTAAAAATCTCTGCGAATTCTCTCCCATTCATCCAACTCCATAGTCCCTTGTTCTGGAAACCATGGGCAAAACTACTTTACTGTACTAAAGAGTGATAACAAATTTTTGAGTACTAACTTTCACTGCCCCTCTTCATAGTAAATGCTTTAAGAAATTCAAATAAGTAGAATACTTGCTTTCACTTTGTCTGATTGTTACCCTGGTTCTTCCGCGTGGTCAGCTTTCCCACCGAGCTTCTTTCAGTCATCCTCGGTGTCCTCTGATAATACCTCCTCCACTTTCACATGCTCTAGCGTTCCTTCACTGGGGTTTTCGTTGCCCCACGTTGGGTGCCAGGAATGTTGGGGTGATCAGACCCAGCGCCAGGCCATGGGGGCTACAAAGTCCAGCAGAGTCAAAGGAATGAGAAAAGACAAGTTAAGAGTGCATAAAGTGGGTCCAGGGGGCCAATGCTAGTGTAGAGGCTGCGAAGGCCCCGAGCTCTGGAAGCCAGCACTGTTTATTGATGATCAAACAAAGCAGCATGTGGTGAGGATGTGGGGGTTGAAAGAAAGTGGTGCATCAAGCACATGATTTACAGCTGTGATGGTTTAACATTTTCTTTGAAGCATATGGAACATGTTCCGCTACTTAAGATAATGGGAAACATGTTCTAGTTTAAGATACAATTGATCTATGAGCCTAGGAATGCTAGAAACAAGGAGCCAGCAAGTCTAGACACATTCCAGAGGCCACGAGGGGTTTTATGCCCTGAGCCCTGGATTCCGTCCAAGCCACAAGGAGTTTTATGCCCTGGGCTTAGATTATGGTGCAGCAGGGCAGCCTTCCACCCTTTAGCGCAGAGCTTGGTGTTCCAAAGGTCACGAGGGGTTTTAGACCCTGGATTCTGGACATGTTCCAAGACTCTTTTACATTATGTCAGACATGCAAGCCCTGCCTCAGCTTTTTTCCCAACACTCAGCTTTTCCCCAACACCTGACCTCAGGTGATCCACCTGCCTCAGCCTCCCAAA
>NW_012108030.1:1240477-1242582 GCF_000951045.1 Mandrillus leucophaeus | reverse complement strand
AAATCACTCCTCCATCTGTAGCTTTTGTGTTAGTGTCCGATTCTGATTATACCATTTCACTGATGGATTTGATGGCTGCTTAAATGGAATATTCCAGTCTTTAAAGAGTTCTTTATGTACTTTTTCAGGTGACATAAAATGACACTGCATGAGTCTTTCACCAAACAGATAGTTGTTCATTGTTTCAGCAACTATCTTGGCAACATCCTCAGACTCAAACTCCACAAATGCACATAGCCTTTGTTATTTCCAGTATTTTAAATTCTGGACAGTCTGAACCGTGTCAGTGCCAAACTAGGAGAAATATGAAAAGATCTGGGTTTCGTTAAGTAGGTTAGGTAGGTGGCACATGTAGACTACTCCAGGAGTAAGTTGTTCTTATTTTTCTTTTGGTGGGTTATGCACTTGCAAACCTGCACCACCTCCTTTTGAAACTGGGCATCTTCCTATGGGTTAAGCAACGAGATCCCAGCCGGACCAGACAAAGCTGCCATGCCAAAAGCAGCTGACATTAACTCCACGCAGTGCTCCCAGAAATGTCAGGCTCCCAGCTCCCCTGAGGCAGAAAATGGGCATCTATGCTTTTAACATACATATGTGTACACAGTCCAAGTGATGAAATATCAGGATCAGTGGCAGCTGGGAGGGTGGAGGAGGCCGCACCACCTGATATTTGGGAGGGAGACTGGCTAGGAGTTGCCAATATGTGGAGTGAGGGACAAGTCAGGGTTGTCTCTAAGATTTTGAGTTTGGGCAGTGGTAGCATGGTAAGCTAAGATCAAGGATACAAGGGGAAGAAGGGCTTTCAGGCTGGGAGCATTTAGGAGAGCATGGGAGGATAATGCATGTGTTTTGGACATGTTGAGGTGCTTGCAGGGTGTCCGCATACAGATGTCTGGGAACAATAGATGTAGGCTGGGTGTGGTGGCTCACTCCTGTCATCCTAGTCTCCTGGATAGCTGAGGCAGGGGGCCTGCTTGAGGCCAGGAATTTGGGATCAGCATAGGCAACAAAGCAAGACCCCATATCTACCAAAAAAATTTAAGGTCGGGTATGGTGGCTCATGCCTGCAGTCCCAGCACTTTGGGAGGCTGAGGTGGATGGATCACAAGGTCAGGAGTTAGAGACCACCCTGGCCAACATGGTGAAACCCTGTCTCTGCTAAGAAAAAATACAAAAATTAGGCGTGGTGGTGCATGCCTGTAATCCCAGCTACTTGGGAGGCTGAGGCAGGAGAATCTCTTGAACCTGGGAGGTGGGTGTTGCAGTGAGCTGAGATTATGCCAGTACACTCCAGCCTGGAAAACAGAGTGAGATTCCATCTAAAAAAAAAAAAAAAAGAAAAAAGAAAAAATCAAGACAAAATAAATGTGGTGCTCTCTAGAGCTGGAGGCTGTTGATAAAGGTGTGGGAATTACCACTTGGGAGAGTTCATCTCTGTCTGTTCCAAAATCCATTGTGAGCATTGCCAGTGCTTTCATGAAGAGGTCTCATGAGAGTGGGGCAGGAGTGGTGCCATCTTCATGTTACAGGCTGTCGTAGTTCATTTGTGTGGCTATAACAGAATACCACAAACTGGGTCATATTTAAATAATAAAAAAAGTATTTCTCATGGTTCTAGAGGCTGTGAAGTCCAAGATCAAGGCACCAGCAGGTTCAGTATCTGGTGAGGGCCTGATCTCTGCTTCCAAGGTGTGCCTCTGTTATGGAAGGTGGGAGGGCAATAAAGGGTCAACACTACATGAAGCCTCTTTTATAGTCTTTAATCCCATTCATGAGGGAGGAGTCCTCATGACAAAATCACTTCCTAAAGGCCCTGTCTCTTCATATTATTGCATTGGGGATTAAGTTGCAACATGAATTTTGGAGGGACACAAGCATTCAAACCATGGCAGAAACTCTTTGCAAGCCATTTTGCTGCTAAAACTTGAGGGTGGGGGTATGACTTATTTAATAAAGATGACCTTTTCTGTATAAATGACACCAAAGTCCTCCTCATTAGCGGTGTTGAATAGGACATTTCCTTCCTTCCTTCCTTCCTTCCTTCCTTCCTTCCTTCCTTCCTTCCTTCCTTCCTTCCTTCCTTCCTTCCTTCCTTCCTTTCT
>NW_012108030.1:1236937-1239982 GCF_000951045.1 Mandrillus leucophaeus | reverse complement strand
GATCTTGGCTCACTGCAACACCCACCTCCCAGGTTCAAGCAATTCTCCTGCCTCAGCCTCCCAAGTAGCTGGGATTACAGGCACCCGCCACCACATCCAGCTAATTTTTGTAATTTTAGTACAGAGGGGGTTTTGCCATGTAGCCAGGCTGGTCTCAAACTCCTGACCTCAAGTGATCCACCCACCTTGGCCTCCCAAAGTCCTGGGATTACAGGTGTGAGCCACTGTGCCCTGCCCTGAATAGGACTTTTTCTGTTGCCTCTTAAATGGTTTAAAGAGGGCAGCCAATAATGCAGTCAGAAAGCTTCTCTCTGCCTAGTTTCCCCAAAAAAACAAAGCTGCCAGCTGGCTGTTGGACAGGTGAGAAGTCTTTGGTGAGATGCTTCATCATCCTGTCTTTCCCTGAACTCTTCACGTCTGCCAGGGCTCTGGGTAGGCGGGGATGCTCCAATAAAGTGTCTAGGAAAGACTTGGGTTTCCTGATAGAATGGGAGGAATCAACATGCTATCTCCCCATTGGGTGTCTGTGTGGGCAGCCAACTTCTTGCTGTGCCCTGCATCTCCCTGTGCAGGGAAGAGGAGCATTAGAGAGGAAAAGCTGGAGGCAATGAGGTGCTTAGGGCAGTGTAGCCTGTACTCCCCAGTCCAGCATGGTTAGGATGTGTGTGTTTCTGAGTCCTTTCTAGCTACTATAACAAAAATACCATAGGCTGGGTGGGTTGTAAACAATGAAAATTTTTTTCTCATAGTTCTAGAGGCTGGAAAGTCCAAGATAAAGGTGTCAGCAGACCCAGTGTCTGATGGGGACTCACTTCCTGGTTTACAGATAGTGCCTTCTGGTTGTGTCCTCACGTGGTAGGAGGGACAGTTCTCTCGGGTGTTTTATTAAGGGCACTAATCCCATTCATGGGGGCTCCACCCTCATGACCTAATCACCTTCCAAAAGTCTTGACTTCAAATATCATTACATTGGGGGTTAGGACTTCAACCTAGATTTTGGAAGGACACATACATTTTGTCTATAGCAGAGGGTGGATGGACGCGAGGGAGGGTAGCTGGGCTTCTGCAATCTAGGTGATATGTCACCCAAGAAAGCAGTAACAGGCTGCATGGGTGTCTGCCAATGGTGGAATTGGAGAAGGTATGGGAGAAGCAGGGGACCCAACTCTCATATCAAGAAACAGAGGAGGCTGGGCATGGTGACTCACACCTGTAATCCCAGCACTTTGGGAGGCTGAGGCGAGCGAATCAGTTGCAGTTAGGAGCTGGAGACCAGCCTGGTGAAGATAGCGAAACCCCGTCTTTAATAGGAAAAATACAAAAATTAGCTGGGTGTGGTGGCATGCATACCTGTAGTCCCAGCTACTCGGAAGGCTGAGGCATGGGAATCGCTTGAACCCAGGAGGCAGAGTTTGCAGTGAGCCAAGATTGCACCACTGCACTCCAGCCTGGGCGACAGAGCAATACTTTTGTCTCAAAAAACAAACAAACAAACAAAGAGCATGATTGAATCAGTGATCAGAAAAAATAGAACAATTTTATATTCATACTTCCTAGAGTTAATGTCCCAATTGACTGGTTAAAAAGAATATTTGGTAATACAGAAAGTTCCCCTTGGGTTTTCTGACTCCAAGCCTGGTCGGTTTCTTTCTCTTTCTTTCTTTGCTTTCTTTCCTTTCTTTCCTTTCTTTCCTTTCTTCCTTCCTTCCTTCCTTCCTTCCTTCCTTCCTTCCTTCCTTCCTTCCTTTCCTTTCTTTCCTTTCTTTCCTTTCTTTCTTTCTCTCTCTCTCTTTCTCTCTTTCTTTCTCTTTCTTTCCTTCCTTTCTTTCTTTCTTTCTCTCTCTCTCTCTTTCCTCTCTTCCTTTCTTCTCTTTCTCTCTTTCTTTCTGTTGTTGTTTTTCTTTGCACAACATTGCCTTTCCCCAAGAGTACTGGATAACAGTGCCCTCCCTCCTAGTCCTAAGTCACTATTGCAGAAGTCAGGACCTTAACACACACATTTCAAAGTTACTGACTCCTGGTCAAACCTGGTGCCTTAGCAATGCAATCTTGTAATTTCCCAGGTCAAACAGATCTTCAAGGGTTGCTCTCATGGCAGAATTTGGTGGTAGAAGGAAGGAAGCAGAGGCTTAATCTTTGGGCAGCTTGTAGGGAGTTCCTTTTTTCTCAAGCCTTTGCAGTGTAGCAGGACGAGCCGCAGACAAAACTCCTCAGACACTGGATTAAAGAAGGAAGAGGTTTTGTATTTGGCTGGGAGCATCGGCAGACTCACATCTTAAGAGCCAAGCTTCCTGAAAAAGAAATTCTTAGCCTTTTTAAAGGCTTACAACTTTAAGGGGTCCACGTGAAAGGGTCGTGATAAATTGAGCAAGCGTGGGAAACATGACTGGGGGCTACATGCATCAGCTAACAGAACAAAAAGTTTTACAGTGCTTTTTTCTTAGAGTGTCTGGAATTTACAGATAACACAAGTAGTTTAGGTCGGGGTTGATGTTCTTATTATTACCTTTTTTAACTCCTAGGGCCAGGTGGTGGTGCCAAGGTTGTCTGGCTATTTATCTTACTTTTGTTTCTTTCTGGCTTTTTGCTTTCTGTCTCCTCCTGTCTTGTGAACTAGGCAAGGTGGGGGGAGGAGGGCAGCAGGAGTAGTAGTGGTCTCCTTCCTCAGCAGCATCCGTCCCACTCTAAGCTTAGTTAAAGGAGACTGTGTAACCAGCAGTGCTCATCCATCCTGGGCCTGAGTTTGAATCCCAACTCTGCAGTTCAGCTGTGTGACATGCAAGACCTTGTTCCTCTTTGAAGTCCTTCTGTAAAATGAGGTGGCTGCATTGGGTGATCCCATCCTACTCCATGAGTCTGTAGTCCTGTTATCCTGGGTATACTGATGTCTGGTGGCCAACTTTGGTCCTTGCGGCGAATTCAGGTTTTTCGTTTGTTTGTTTGTTTTGTTTTTGAGACATAGTCTTGCTCTGTTGCCCAGGCTAGAGTGCAGTGACGTGATCTCAGCTCACCGCAGCCTCTGCCTCCCGGATTCACGCGATTCTC
>NW_012108030.1:1224141-1235521 GCF_000951045.1 Mandrillus leucophaeus | reverse complement strand
GACGGGGTTTCACCATGTTGGCCAGGCTGGTCTCAAACTCCTGGCCTCAAGCGATCCATCCACCTCAGCCTCCCAAAGTGCTGGGATTACAGGCGTGAGCCACTGCGCCCGGCTGTATCTAGTCGTCTTTAAAAGCCCTCCCACCTCTGAGAACCCGTGAGACTGGGCAGTCCTCTGGACTGGAGCTGGGGTGTGTCAAAGGCAAATCTTTGCCTACCTTCTCAGAACACCATATTCAGAGAAGGCTACTCAGGACAGATTTGTCAGGCTGTTCCGAATGCCCAGGTCTGGGATGAGATGGCCTATCCATGGAGGATTTTTTTTTTTTTTGAGACAGGGTCTCACTCTGTTGCTCAGGATGGAGTGCAGTGGCGTGATCTTGGCTCACTGCAGCCTCGGCTTCCTGGGTTCAAGTGACCCTCCTGCATCTGCCTCCCGAGTAGCTGTGTTACAAGAAAGGGGTTCTGATCCAGACCCCCAAGAGAAGGTTCTTGGATCTGACACAAGAAATAATTCAGGGCAAGGCGGTAAAGTGAAAGCAAGTTTATTAAGAAAGTAAAGGAACAAAAGTATGGCTACTCCACAGACAAGAGTAGCTCCTAGAGCTGCTGGTTGCCCACTTTTATGGTTATTTCTTGATTATTTGCTAAGCAAGGGGTGGATTATTCATTCCTCCCTGTTTTAGGACGTATCGGGTAACTTCCTGATGTTGCCATGGCATGTGTAAACTGTCATGGCACTGTCAGAAGTGTAGCAGTGAGGACAACCAGAGGTCACTCTCGTGGCCAACTTGGTTTTGGTGGGACTTAGTTGGCTTCTTTACTGCAATCTGTTTATCAGCAAGGTCTTCATGACCTGTATCTTGTACTGACCTCCTGTCTCATCCTGTGACTTAGAATGCCTTCACTGTCTGGGAATGCAGCCCAGTGAGTCTCAGCCTCATTTTATTCAACTCCTATTCCAGATGGAGTTACTCTGGGTCAAATGCCTCTGACAGCTGGAACTACAGGCACACATCACCAAGCCCAGCTGTGTTTCGTTTTTGTAGAGACGGGGTTCACCATGTTGCCCAGGCTGGTCTCGAACTCCTGGGCTCAAGCAATCCACCTACCTCAGCCTCCCAAAGTACTGGGATTACAGGCATGAGCCACTGCACCCAGCCCATTTGGAGGATTTCTTTGTTGTTGTTGTTGAGATGGAGTCTCGCTCTGTTGCCCAGGCTGGAGTGCAATGGCGTGATCTTGGCTCACTGCAACCTCTGCCTCCAAGGTTCAAGCGATTCTCCTGCCTCAACTTCCCAAGTAAGTAGGACTAGAGGCGCCTGCCACCATGCCCAGCTAATTTTTGTTATTTTTAGTAGAGACGGGGTTTCACCAAGTTGGCCAGGCTGGTCTCAAACTCCCGACCTCAGGCGAGCAGCCTGTCTTGGACTCCCAAAGTGCTGGGATTACAGGTGTGAGCCACCGTGCCTGGCCAGATGTTTTTTGAGAGACAGAGAGAGAGAGAGAGAGAGAGAGAGAGAGAGAGAAACTTTGCACTCTGTTATCTTCAAACTCTTTCTTACTCTACCTTCCTTCCTAGCTGAGGTCCCAGTCCTAAAACCTAAGAGACCTTCATTGGAACTTGACTTCTGCGTAATCCGCCTGGGTGCCCTTGGGCATCCAGGCCTCGGGCCTGGATCTGACGCCTGGGAAGTTGAGCGTGGCATAATGGAGCTCCTCTTGGCTCTCCTGGGATTCTGGGGCTTGACTGGATGATTTGGATTCTGGGAAACTGGGCAACTGATGCTGCTTTTTCTGTTTCTTCTTTGATTCTGGGGAGGGAGCACCTGGTGGAAGAGGGGTCCGAGAAGGACTGCGTGGTGTGGCTTTCTGATTCCGATTCTGAGCCTGAGGGAAGAACGACCATCCTTCATTCATTCATTCAGCAAATATTTGAGCACTTACCACGCGTCGGGCACTGATTTACAGCACAGAGTGAAACTAAGTCCCTGCCCTTGCCTTGCTGAGCTTGCATTCCATCTTGGAAGGAGGAACAGATGATAATTAGCAAAAGTACAATGACTGGTAAGTGACAAATGCCATCAAGAAATTTGAGCACCTTCTAGAAGTCAGCGAGAGGAAGGGTGAGATGACTGTTTAATAGGGCATCCAGGGAAGTTCAAGACCAGCCTGGCCAACATAGCAAAACCCTGTCTCTACCACAAATACAAAAATTAGCCAGGCATGGTGACACATGCCTGTGGCCCCAGCTACTCAGGAGGCTGAGGCAGGAAAAATCACTTGAACCTCACAGGTGGAGGTTGTAGTAAGCTGAGATTGTGCCACTGCACTCCAGCCTGGACAACAGAGAGAAACTCTGTTTCAAAAAAAAAAAACTGATAGCCGGTCGAGGTGTCTCACACCTATAATCCCAGCACTTTGGGAGGCTGAGGTGGGTGGATCATCTGAAGTCAGGAGTTGGAGATCAGCCTGACCAACATGGTGAAACCCCATCTCTACTAAAAATACAAAAATTAGGGGGGCGTGGTGGTGCTTGCCTGTAATCCCAGCTACTCGGGAGGCTGAGGCAGGTGAATCGCTTGAACCAGGAGGCGGAGGTTGCAGTGAGTCAAGATCTTGTCACTGCACTCCAGCCTGGACAACAACAGTGAAGTCCCATCTCAAAAAATAAAATAAAAATAAAAAAATAAAATAAAATAAAGGATAGCATGCATGCACGGAGAGACAGACTGGAGGGGGTGAGAACGGAAGCAGAGAGACAGACTGGAGGGGGTGAGAATGGAAGCAGAGAGACTGGAGGGGGTGAGAATGGAAGCAGAGAGACAGACTGGAGGGGGTGAGAACGGAAGCAGAAGCAGAGAGACTGGAGGGGGTGAGAATGGAAGCAGAGAGACAGACTGGAGGGGGTGAGAACGGAAGCAGAGAGACAGACTGGAGGGGGTGAGAACGGAAGCAGAGAGACAGACTGGAGGGGGTGAGAACGGAAGCAGAGAAGGCATGCAGAAGGGGCCTGTGGTGCCCGGGAGAGAGGTGTTGGTGCATGGCCTGTGGGAGTGAGGGAAGAGTAGGGAGAACTGGCTTGGTTGTATTTTGAAAGGAATTTGCTGATGGATTGGTTGTGGGGTGATAAGAAGAGAGGAGTGAAACATGATTCTAAAGCTTTGGACTTGGCTGGGAAAATGTGGTGTTATTTGCTAAGATGGGGATAGAGATGGAGCATAAATGGTGGAATTAGTCTTTTTTTTATTTTATTTTTTTATTTTTAGATGAAGTTTCACTCTTGTTGCCCAGGCTGGAGTGCAGTGGCGTGATCTCACTGCAACCTCCGCCTCCTGGGTTCAAGCGATTCTCCTGCCTCAGCCTCCTGAGTAGCTGGGATTACAGGTGCCCACCACCATGCCCAGCTAATTTTTTGTATTTTTAGTAGAGATGGGGTTTCACCATGTTGCCCAGGCTGGTCTCAAATTCCTGGGCTCAAGCAATCCACCCACCTCAGCCTCCCAAAGTGCTGGGATTACAGGTGTGAGTCAGCATGCCTGTCCTTTTTCTTCTTGAGACAGGGTCTCACTCTGTCAACCAGACTAGAGTGCACGGCATAATCACGACTCACTGTAGCCTCCAACTTCCAGGTTCAAGAGATCCTCCCACCTCAGCCTCCCAAGTAGCTGGGACAATAGGCATGCACTACCACACCCAGCTAATTTTTAATTTGTTTTGTAGAGGAGAGGTCTCACTATGTTGCTCAGAATGGGGAATTATCTCACACTGGTTCTGGACAGGCTAAGTTTGAAGTGCTGATTAGACACCCACATGGAGATGTTGCATAGACAGTCTGCAGTTCACGGAAGGAGGCAGGAGACAAAAATTTTGCAGTCGTCAGCATAAGATGTTATCTCTTAATAATTTCCAGAATTTACAGAGTATTACCCAGGGGCCAGGTGATCTTTTGAATATTTTATTATACAAGTACAATATATTTAACACCCAGCATCATCCTAAGAGGTGGCCGCTAGTGTTATCTCCATGTTACAGCTCAAGAAATTGAGGCACAGAGAAGTGAAGATACTTGTTTCATCACACAGTGATGACAGCAGGATTTGAACCCATGCAGGCTGATTTCAGACCCCCTGTGCTGAATCCCTACGAGGTACAGCCTCCTGATGATACGCGTAATCGTTAAGCAGTTAAGTGTGATTAGTAACATCAATGGTGGCAGTAATAATGGAATAATGGCTACCTATTGAGAAAGCGCATGTATTCTAATCCTCAAACCAACTCTCAAAGGAGACAGGGGAAGAAATGAAGGCTCAGAGGGGCTGAGTGACATGGCTGAGGTCTCATAGCTAGTAAGTGCCAGCCAGGATTTGAATTCAGTACTATCGTTGGCACTTTTCACACCTTGATGTCCATAAGATAAGGGGTGCAGAAGTCTGAAAGTGGGGTGTCAGCTTTAGAGAAGAGAAAGAGCGGAAGCATGGCCCAGACACTCACCAGGGGGCCGGCCTTCGGGACCACATTGATGTAATCCAGGATCGTGCTGTGCCGGGAGAACCTGGGCCTTGGGGTCTCTGTCTGGGTCTGTCTCTTTGGTAGAATCTTCATGCTGAGGAAACGAACACATCTGTTTGTGCACCGTTGCACCTCCCTGTGACAGACTGCCACGTTTACTACTTGAGACCGTCACTACGACAGTTACTACTACTACTACTACTACTTGAAACCGTCGTTATGAGACTGAAAGAAGGAGGACAAACGTAGACATGAAAACTCAAGACAAAAGAAACGATTTTAAAGGAAGGGGTCAGGGGAAGAAGAAGAGGGCTCCCCGCCTCTAGTGAGCAAGGGCAGCCATTTGAGCCTCTACAGCCCTTCGGATTTATTGGGTAGAAAGAGCAGGGAGCAGGGAGGTAACGATTGGTCAGCTGTTTAATTGATCACAGGTTCATATTATTACTAACAAGCTTCAGACGTGCCTAATTACAAGAAACACTTTGCTTGGGGTGTGACGACCCTCAGTATTCCTTCTGGGAAGCAGACGCAGTTTGTCGGTTTGCCAACATTCTGCATTTATGAGAACAGTTTGCTGTTTACTTGTATAGCCTCCAGTGGTATACTGAGATGATCACGACCCTCACTCTTTCGGCCTGCAACACCTCCCCTCTTCCCAGGTCCAGGCCCCAGACCCCGCTACTCCTCCTCTTAACCTACATGATCAGGGTGAGGCAGAGGAAGAGAAGAGCCGTGATGCCGATTCCCAGAAACGCTCCGTTGGAGAATGCCGTTGAGACGAGTCCCTTCTTATCTGCACACGGAGAGGGTCAGGTGGGCATTTCCCACCCACGCAGGGCTCATGAAGCCCACTCGTCACTCAGCATTCAGGCTTCCAGTTCCCATTGCGGACATTGTATCTGCAACCCCTCTGTTTACTTTAAGGAGGCCTTGCCACACCCCGGCCCAGGTGTTAGGACTTCCCATTGTGTTTTCCTGTCGACATACAGATGCCACGGGTCTCCTGTGTCCCTCCGAGCTCCTGCTTCAACCACAGGACCCTACTCTTTGCCCCACTCAGCTTCTCCTCCAAGAACCTCGGCATTCAGGAGGCCCCCTAACCTGGAAGCCGCAGGATGGATCCACTCCGGGCCCCATGGACGTTCCAGGCCTCACAGCTGAGCCTGAGGCCAGAGCTGAGCCCTCCGTGGAGGCTCAGGGAGCTGTTGGCCCAGGGCCCGACTGAGCTGGAGGTGACATCAAAGGAGTCCTGGCTGCTCTTCCCCTCCAGCAGCTCCTCCCCAAGCCACCAACGCAGAGAGGGGGCCGGGCTGGCTTGGGAGGAGCAGCTGCAGTGAAGACCCTCAGCCTCCCAGGAGCAGGAGGGGCCCAGCAGCTGTGGGGGGTCTGTGGGATGGAGGACAGGACTCAGCAGGGACCCCTTCCTGGCACCCAGGTGCCCCCCTTTCCCCACTCACAGTGCACAGAGAGGCTAACAGAGACGTGCTGGGAGCCCAGCGGGTGCTGAGCATGGCAGGTGAACTCTCCTTCTTGCTCCACTTGAACCCGAGGCAATTCCAGGACCCCAGGGTCTGAGGGCAGGGAGGAGCCCACGGTCTGTCCCCCCTGGGTCCAGCTCAGCCTGGCTGGGGGGCTGCTGTGGGTGACACAGACCAGGCGCAGGCTTTGGCCCTCCAGGACCGGGAGGGATGTGCCGTTCCCGAGGTTTTCCAGGACTAGGGAAGGAAGGGGCAGAATCGACGTGCAGCTCAGGGCTCAGGGACCCTCCTGCATGGGGACCCTCCAGATGCCTGGGCCCCCAATTCGGCACCGAGAGGCCCTGGCTCCTCTCTCCCCTTTCCTACCTGTCCTGTTTGCTTGGGAAACCATCACTCTCAGGTTCTCTGGAGGATCTGAAATGGAGAGAGGGGACCGGCTCTAGATGGGCCAGGGGCTTCTCTCTGGGTAAAGGGAAGTGTCCTGGAGACTGAGGTGGGGGAAGTGGGTGGGATAGAAGGGCAGTGCAGAATCACCCACTGAGTCCCAGACACAAACTGCATGAGGGTCTACACAGGTAAGGTCAGTCCCCGAGGCCTGAGGCTCCAGATCCCCTCAGCTCTGGGACCCTGAGCCCAGTCCCTGCATCCCCACCTGTTCTGCCCTCCTGATGGACCCCAGGCCCCTGCTGGGCACACTCACACTGCACAGAGAGGTCCAGGGCTCGCTGCTGGGAGCCAAGCCTGTTCTCCGCTCGGCAGGTGTAGCGCCCTGAATCCGCGGCCTTCACCCCGGGCAGCTCCAGCCGCAGGGTTCTGGGGCCCCAGGGGTGGGACAAGGAGAGGACTCTGTCCTGCAGGACCCAGCTCAGCGTGGCGGGGGGCTGGCTGTCAGCAGCACAGAGGAGCCGCAGGAACTGGCCTTTCTGGGCTTCCAGGTATGGGACATTTCCCTGGGGCTGGAGCTCCAGGGCTGGAGTGGGAGGAAAAAAACAAGAGAGAGAGGGAGGGAGAAAGAGAGAAGGGGTACAGGGAGGAGCACATCCCCTCATCCCCTGAAGCCTTTTCATCTAAAGATGACTGGCCCAGCCCCAACCCGACGGCCCTCAGTACCTGACGTGTTGTCACGGAAAATGCTGATAACAAGGTCTCTGGGGGCGTCTGCAACAAGATTGTGAGCTGGCTTCAGGGAGGGATGGTTTGTTCCCACAACCGGAAAAATTCCCCCAGGGAAAAGAAAGTCAGACTATCCCGGGAAGACAAGTGGCCAACCAGTGCCATGGCTCACTCATTCCCATCCCTCTCCCAGGGCTACATCAGTGTCCTGGGACCCCACGGCTTCCTCTCCCTGGACGCTTCTGAGCTGGGAGCCGCTCACTGCCCCGCTGGGCTCCTCCCCCTCCCCACCCACCGGGTCTGTCTGCACGCCCCAGCGTCCCAGGCCACACTCACAGGCCACGCGGAGTCGGACGGTCCTCTGTGCGCTCACACCCTTTCTGGAGAAGTCCACGTGGCAGGTGAGGTTGGTGTCGTCGTCCTGGGGGCTGGGCGTGAAGCTGAGCACTGAGAAGTGGGAGGTTGTTGGTTTGGTTCCTTGGGAGGAGAGGGCAGTCCCCGTCCAGGAGAAAGAAGGGGCTGGACATTCCTCAAAGGCCCAGTTAAACACACAGATGACCGTCACTGGCTGCCCGGGCTCCAGGGTCTCGGGGATGTAGACATCAGGCTTCTGAGTCAGGGCTGGGACAGAGACGGGGGTGGGGGGTTTCTAATGCTGCAGGGGTCCCTGAGAGCCCTCTCTGCTCAGCCCATAGCCTGTCCCCAGGGTCCCTCTCTAGTGTGACAGGCAGCGGTTCCCATCCCATTCCATACCTGTTACTTTTAGAAGGAACCCATTGTTCTTGAAATTATATCTCACATATGTTCCTCTCTCCACCCGAAAGAAGTACCATGCGGCATCCCACATCTGTGCGTCTCTGATCACCAAGGAGCAGCTCCTCTTGCCGGGATCCCCAGTGAGCTGGAATCGGCCCTGGGTGCTCATTTCCACCTCTCGATTCTGGTCGTTTGTCGCCACTGGAGCATCCTTGCTTGTCTCAATCTCAGTCCCTGCTTTGAACCAGTAGCCATAAGCTGGGGTAGACTCTGTCCAGCCCCTTGAGGGGTAGTTGAAAGAGCAGGGCACAGAGACACACAGGCCCTCCAGCACCGTCACTGACTCCTCCACTCGTATCCAGAAGCTCTCATCCGTAGCCTGGGACCCTGTGGGGAGACAGAGGCTCAACCTGAAACCCCAGCCCTAGCTCCGCCCCAGGTCCTTTCTGGTCCTCGGCCCACTCACCGCCCAGCAGCGAGGACAGCAGCAGCGGCAGTAGCATCTCGGCATAGGAGGCACGGGACCTGCCTGAGTCAGGCCTATTCTCTGGTCGTGCAGTGAGTGGCTCAGGGCTGTTGGCAGAAGGGGAAGCCGAGGGCGGAAGCTGAGCCCTGGGGCCTGATGCATGAAATGAGCTTCAGATGCTGAGGTCACAACTCCTTTCCCTTCCTCTGCACTCTCCAGCCCACCTTGCCCAGTTGTCCTCTGGGTCTCTTGGGGGCCCAGCCTGGCCTTGGGCTTGTTGAGCTGGTCCTTCCAGAGCTCCCTGTGTAGGAGGAGAGAGCAGGCTTGTGTCTATCCTGGGGGCCTGACTGGGGGTGGGGTAGTGGGGTAGGGGCTCTCCCTCTGGGCCCTGGGTCATTGAAAAAGCAGAAGTGAAAAATCCACAGTGAGCTATACCCTTGTCTGGGCCACTGGTGGTGTAGGTGGTGGGTACAGGGGAAGGGACAGTTACTGGAGGGGGCTGGTCTTGTCAGATAAAATGCAGGATGCCTGGTTAAAGCTTTCACAGAAAAGATAATTTTTTTTTTTTTAAAGTATAAGTATGTCCCAAATGCTGCATGGGATACACTTATACCAAAAAGCAAATTTGTTTATTTGAAATTCAAATTATTTATTTGTTTATCTATTTTGAGACAGAATCTCGCTCTGTCACCCAGGCTGCAGTGCAGTGGCACGATCTCTGCTCACTGCAACCTCCGCCTCCCAGGCTCAAGCGATTCTCCTGCCTCAGCCTCCTGAGTCTGGGATTACAGGTGTGTGCCACCACACCGAGCTAATTTTTGTATTTTTAGTAGAGATGGGGTTTTACCACGTTGGCCAGGCTAGTTTTGAACTCCTGACCTCAAATGATCCACCTGCCTTGGCCTCCCAAAGTGCTGGGATTACAGGTGTGAGCCACCGCACCTGGCCTGAAATTCAAATTTAACTGAGCATGTTGAATTTCTTTTTTTCTAAATCTGGCCACCCTAGGGTGGTGTCAGCCCCATCCCTTCATGCTTCCTGGTGAGCTCACTGACCCTTGGTCCCCAGAAGCACCCTCCTGCCCCCACTGGGCCCTAGTCCACTTCCCAGTCTCCCTTCCTCCTCTGTCATTCAATTGGGACACTCATTGGGATTAGAACACATATGCCCAAAAGTAGTGCTGATGGGAGGAGTTTGAGGAAAGGTGGGAGTTGGGGGCAGAGTGAGGGAAACAGACTAACTAAGGGGGAATTTGCAATGAGTGGAGTAAACTCTACAAGATGTTTTCCCCTCACTGAGATCTTCCTGAAATGACTCTGTTTGGGTCACACAGAGACACATAACTCATACTTCAACATCCACACACCTTGGGTATCGAGCACTGAGCTTCAGGGGGACTTGGAGGTGAATCCTCTGTGGTGGGTCAGCTCCAGGGCCCCAGGTTAGTAAATGAAGATTCTTAGAAACAGGAAAGCACAGAGTCCCCTAAATGACGCAGATGCTGGACAGACATTCAGGATGGGACCTGGGGAGGAAGGGGTCAGCTCTTCCTGGCGGAGGGGTCAGGAGGTGCCTCTTGGAGGAGATGACCCACCTCCTGCCCTGTCCTGGTTCTTTCATCCATGGTATTTTTGTGTTTTGTTTTTGAGACAAGGTCTTGCTCTGTTGCCCAGGCTGGAGTGCAGTGGTGTGATCATGGCTCACTGCAGCCTCAATCTTCTGGGCTCAAAGAATCCTCCCACCTCAGCCTTGCAACTAGCCGGGACTATAGGCACACACCACCATACCCAGCTAATTTTTGATTTTTGTAGTTTTTGTAGAGACAGGTTTTTTGAGACAGAGTTTCCCTCTTGTGGCCCAGGCTGGAGTGCAATGGCGTGATCTTGGCTCACTGCAACCTCCACCTCCTGGGTTCAAGTGATTCCCCTGCTTCAGCCTCCTGAGTAGCTGGGACTACAGACATGCGCCACCATGCCTGGCTGATTTTGTATTTTTAGAAAAGATGGGGTTTCTTCATGTTGGTCAGGCTGGTCTCGAACTCCTGGGCTCCAGCGATCCTCCCGCCTTGGCCTCCCAAAGTGCTGGGATTACAGGTGTGCGCCACAGCCTCATCTACTGTATTAGTCGCTTGAGCTGTTGTAACAGCGTGGCCCAGACAGAGGGGCTGAAACAACAACACTGACTTCCTCACAGTTCTGGGGTTAGACGTCTAAAACCAAGGTGTGGTTCCTTCCGAGGCCTCTGCTTGGCTTGCAGATGCCACTTCTCCCTGTGTCCTCACACAGCCGTTCCCCTGTAGGTGTCTGTTTCTTGAACTCCTGCTCTTATAAGAACTTACAAGAACTCAAGTCATATTGGACTAGGCCCACTCTAGTCCAAATGAGTGACCTCATTTCAATCGGCCCTCAGTATGCACGGGTCCCACATCCCGGAATTCAACAACCTGCCCATCACGGCATTTAAATACAAAACCAACAAAAGCCAACATAACCATAAAAAACAGCATGAATTAAAAATACAGCATAACACCGCATTACACTGTATTAGGTGTGATAAGTAACCTGGAGATGGGAGGATGTGCAGAGGTGCTATGCAAACACTACTGTATAAGACAGCTGAGCATCATAGATTTTGGTATCCAAGGGGTGGGGATCCTGGAACCAATCCCCCACTAACACAGCAGAACAACTGTACCTCTTTAAAGACTCTGTCTGCATGTACAGCCACATTCTTAGGTACTGGAGGTTGGGACTTCCACACAGAAAATAGGTGGGGGGAGGGGGAACACAATTCAGACCCTAATATCCACTTCTCCCCACCTTTTTTTTTTTTTTTGAGAGAGAATGTTGCTCTGTTGCCCAGGCTGGAGTGCAGTGGCATGATCTAGGCTAACTGCAACCTCTGCCTCTCCGGTTCAAGCGATTCTCTTAGCACAGGCTGACGAGTAGCTACAGGCACCCGCCACCACGCCTGGCTAATTTTCATGTTATTTTATTTTATTTTTATTATTATTTTTTTGAGACAGGGTTGTGCTCTGTCGCCCAGGCTGGAGTGCA
>NW_012108030.1:1221636-1224046 GCF_000951045.1 Mandrillus leucophaeus | reverse complement strand
GTGTGGAAAACAGAGGTGAGGGGTGGGGAGAGGTTGTTCTGCCCAGGAGGTGGGACCGAGGCACCCAGGAGCCCTTGCTCCAGCCACGTGCAGGGTGAGAGTCTTAGGACACGTGGTCTGAAGGACCCTCGCCTCCACTGGGGCCCTGGAGCTCAGACCTCAGCTCTGCTGTGAGGAGGGAGCTCAGTCACCACAAGCAGCCCTATCCCCTTGAGCGCCCCTGAGCCTGTGTGGGAAACACAGTTCTGAGAGGAGAGACCAGTGCTGTGGAAGGTGTGCTCTGGGGAGGAGAGGATGGGTGAAGCCACTCAGGGATCTGAGGGCTCAAGTTATAGAACAACTTGAGAAGGGCTTCTCCCCTGTGCAGTAGATCCAGGTGACGTCACAGATTAAAAGGAAGCCATCCCCATTACGGCTCCCCTGAGCAGGCTGCTGATCTCTAGGACCCCCAGCCTGGGCCTAAGCCCCACCTCTGCCTTTGAGCATTTCACACCCATGGGATCAGCTGCCAGGAGCCAGGAGAGCCGCAGGGTCTCCCTCCTCCCCCGGGTTTCTCTACATTGCTGCGCCCTCCCATTCCCCCCTCTTCACTTTTCGGAGTTCCTCTGGTTTCTGTGGCCTCTTCACCACGTCCCCTTCTCCAGCAAGGCCAGAGCCCCCGACGCCCCCATTTGCTCCCAGCACTTCCTGCCCAAGCCTCCCTCCCTGCCTTAGTCAGACAGGACTGGAGAGGCTGCCTGGGGCCCCAGGACTGGTTTCTGGTCAGCCTCAAGTCTGTCTTCTGGCCTGAGAAGGACACAAAGACGCTGAAATGAATTCAAGGTTTTCCCTGAACAACTTCTCTCCAAAACCAGCTCCCTCAATACCACCCCCGAACCCCCGCACCTGCCTCTCCTTCATTCAGCAGAGGCTACGCGCCTGCTCTTCGTCCATAATTCCACACGGAGGGGCTTAGGAAGCCCCACCCAGGCTCCAGACCCCGGAGCTGCACGAGGACACAGGTGGGCGCTGGGAGGAAGGGCGGGGACGGTGGCAGGTGGGGGAGGCAGAGGCGGGAGGGTCTGATAGGGGTCGGGGCAGGATCCCGCCCTGGGGGCGCAGGTGCGGCCTGAGGACCGCGTCCTGAGGAGGGAGGGGCGAGGGCCAGGGTCCTGGCGAGGATGGAGAGCCCAAGAGTGGCTGCAGCTGAGACCCCCAGGGAGCCCAGGAGGTTCTGTCGGAAGAAGGGGGATCTGGACTTTCCCTGACCAGCGTCCTTGTGTCCTTTGAACTCCGGTCCTGGTCCTGGGTTCCTCCCACCTCGGGCTGTACTGCAGTTCAGGACACCGCCCCCAGGGGGCGCTCACCTCCAGAAAAGGCGGCACCGCGGAGCCCCAGGCCCCAGAGCCTGCGCTGTCCATGGTCCTGCAGAAGGGAGGCGCCCAGGGAAACGAGTCCCAGGCTCTGGACATATTACCAGACAGTACTCTCTAAAAAGGCTACTTTTTCGCCGCACCTTAGAACCAGATCTCCTCCAGGGGAATCACATTAGAGCAAAAACGAAGTCACCATGGTCACTCCACTTCTGTCATCCCAAACCCACCCTCCCCAAAATATAAAGCCCTTCAAAATATTCACACTCTTTACAGCGTTATTTTCAAATGATTTCCACCCAGGCACATCAAGCATGTGATGTCCACATAAGAAAATGCGCTCCTGGGGGCTTTTCAGGTCATGCATCTTTATTTTGTTTGGGTTGGGGTCGTTTATATTTCAGGGGCTCTTAGTTGGGCCTCCGTCCTTTCCTTTTCAAGTCAGAATAACACGTTGCAAGGCAAGAAGAGTGAAATATCACTAGAGGAGAAAGTTGGATTCATCCTAATTTCTAGTGAAGGAAAAATTTTGCAAGCGCAACGCTTTATTGTCAGATGTAATGGTTACTTACTGGTGTGTGAGTGTGATATGACACTCCCTTGAAGTATTAGTTTTCCAAAGTAAGATTCAACTCCTTATGTCAAACCCCAAAGTTGTCTGTGATCTGAAACCTGTTACATATGTGCATTTCAGATATTTCCCCCAACTGTTAACTTTTCTTTTACTCTCCTGTTATTTACAGAACAGCAGGACACTTGCTCTCCAAAACACGAGTTACCCATGAAATGATCACCTACTGTGGATGGAAAAGAAGAGCCAAGAAAATAAAAACAACCCTAGAGTAAAGAGAACACTAGGACCATCATAGGAGAGAGTGAAAGGTAAGGAGCCTTAAAAAGGCCAACCTAGGCCAGGTGTAGTGGCTCATGCCTGTAATCCCAGCACTTTGGGAGGCCAAGAAGGACAGATTACCTAAAGTTAGCAGTTCGAGACCAGCCTTGTTGAAGGTTGGTGGTGAAACCCCATCTCTACTGAAAATACAAAAAAAAATTAGCTG
>NW_012108030.1:1215956-1219716 GCF_000951045.1 Mandrillus leucophaeus | reverse complement strand
AGTACGGGAGGGGGCTAGGAGAAGGAAAACAGAGGTGGCGGTGTCCTCAGCCCACTCTTCCCTTGCCTTAGGCGCCCCCACCAAAAGCAGGTGTTCTGCTAACACTCACCCCGCACAGCCAGGCTCAGGGAGATGGGGTGGGAGCCCAGCGGGTGAATTCTCCTCTGTCCCCTAAAACCACCTGGGACAGCTCCACGACCTGCAAGGGTTGGCAGGGGCCCAGGATCAAGCTGCCCTGGGACCAGCTCAGCTTGGCAGAAGGGCTGCTGTCAGCATCACAGACCAGGTGCAGGGACTGCCCTCCTCCACCTGCAGAGAGGTGGCGTTGCCCAAAATCTGTGGGACTAGGGAGACCGAGAGAGCTGGAGGGGCAGGGCTGAGAGGCCCTTCTCTCCCCATGTCCTCCCCCAGATCAGGAGAGGAAACAGCGTTTCTGAAACAAGCACCACAAGCAAGGGCAAGTAGGGACAAAGACCTCCAGCATACAGGGGTGGGGAGGTGCGTTAATGCTCCCGGGACAGGGGCATGGAAACATGGGGAGGACTTGGCTGTATCAGGACCTGGAGAGAACGTCTCAGGATGACCGGCCTTGATGTGCAAAACTGTGGAGGGCGCTAACCCTCATGGTTCTGGCCTCTTGGAGGAACCAAGACAGGTGACACACTTGGGCTTTCTCCTGGGGCCGCAGGTGCCAAGGGAGGAGCTAAGTAGGGATGAGACAGAGAAAGATTTGGTTAGAGATTTGGGACCCGAATTGTGGTCGCTGGAGGGAGCAAGACCGGAGGCTTCTAGGCCAGGAGGGAGGCGGCTGCAGGGCCAGGCATCACCCGGGTACAGGTGAACAAAATCAGAGGCCTGAGATGGGACTGTGGCCGTGAGAATAGAGGAAGGGAGGGATTTGAGACATTTTCCGGAAGCCAAGTTTGCGAAGCTCTCGACTAGTGGGAAGGCATCGGTGAAATTCAGAGATGTGTAAAGAGCTTTCCAGGACATTGACTGAGCTGACTCACATGGGTGGGGGCGCCTTTCAAGGGGAAGTGAATTGTGCTCAGAACAAGCTGGACCAGACAGAAGTTTGTGGGCATCTTCCAGGCAGAGGCAGGGCTAGGATACGAGCTTCCTGAAAGGCTCGTGCAGAGAGAGGCAGGAGGCCCTGGGCCCCACTCTGAGCTAGTAGCCACAGCTGGGGTAAAATCATTCCAACAAGGATCATTGTTGCCCATTCCATTCATTAATTCCACATTTCCTGGACCCCATTTATTTCTTCTTTGTTCACCATTTGCCTAAATATTGACTAATGACAATGCCTAGACCTGATTAGATGAAGTGGTCGACAGGGTAATGGCCCCCAAAGATGTCCACTTGCTAATCCCTGTGAAAGGAGTTAGCCAGCTTGCTTTAGGCACACAGTAAGGCAAGGGTCCCCGGAGAACCTCTGACCCACCTCATAAGCAGTTACAGCAGATGTCTTGTGCAGATAAGGGAACTTGCACAGAGGGTTTGCCTAAACACCCCAGCAAGGGACTAAGGGCCCACGTATGCACTTGGGGAATGGGGTGGAGATATCAGGAATTTGCACCTTATACAAACAGGGAACCCAGCCCCCATCAGCTTATATAAAAGCCCATGTGGCCAGTTGCGGTGGCTCATGCCTGTAATGCCAGTATTTTGGGAGTCCGAGGTGGGTGGATCACTTGAGGTCAGGAGTTCAAGACCAGCCTGGTCAACATGGTGAAACCCCATCTCTACTAAAAATTCGAAATTAGCCGGGCACGGCGGCTCACATCTGTAGTCCCAGCTACTCAGGAGGCTGAGACAGGAGGATCGCTTGAACCCAGGAGGCAGAGGTTGCAGTGAGCTGAGATCCCACCACTGCACTCCAGCCTGGGCAGCAAGAGCAAAACTCCTACCCCACCCGCCCACAAAAAACCACAAAAAAACAAAACAACAACAACAACAACACTTTTTATTCAGCTGTGAGGGGGTAACCGAGAACCTGCTTTCAGGAACCCTCTCTTTGCTGAGAGCTTTCCTTTCACTTAGCAAATTCTACTCCACTCTCCCACATGACTCATTTTCCTGGTCATGAGACAAGAACCTGGACCTAGCTGAGCGAAGGGGCCAAAAATCCTGCATCACCTGGAAGCTGTGAATATGTTGCCATACAAGATAAAGGAACTTTTACCCTGCAGAGTCAGGAGACGAGAGTTAAAAAAAAAAAAAAAAAGACAAAGGGACTTTGCATATGTGATTAAGTTCAAGTTCAAGTTCAAGATCTTGAGATGGGCAGGAGATCCTGGGTTATCCAGATGGGCCCAGTGTCACCACAGGGTCCTTATAAGAGGGAAAGGGGGAGAATCAGAGTCCGAGAGAGAAGACGTGAGGATGGAACAAAGGTCAAAGAGCAGAAAAGATGCCACAAAGTTGACTCTGACAACCGAGAAATGGGCCATGAGCCCAGAAATGCAGGTGGCCGCTGAATGGTAGAAAAGGTGAAAGAACAGAGTCTCCTCTGGAGCCTCCAGAAGGAACCAGCCTTTATTTTTATAGCCCAGTAAGTCCTGCTTCATCCTTCTGACCTCCAGAACTGTAAGAAAAGAAATTGTCTTGTTTCAAACCACAAACATTGGGGTAATTTGTTAGAGCAGCAACAGGAAAATAGCACAGGTGAGGACTAATCGCACTGCTTCCTCCCCAAATCCCACAATAAACTCAGAGCTATTCTTTCCATTTTATGTAAAAGGACATTAGGGCTGAGGAATTACAGATAATCTCTCCGAATTGGCGCACTTGGTGGTGATGGATTGAGGATCCAAATAAGGAGTCAAAACATTATGGAATTCGATGGAGGGCCCCTGAGGCCTGGGCAGGGCAGGTGTGGTTGCAGAAGGAGTTCCAGGAAGATGCCCGCCTGGCCCTGATCCGGGTTACTCTCCGGTGCAGGGAGCAGACAATAAACCATGAACATAATTATGCAGTTGTGAGTTATTGCTTGATGGACAGGAGCCGGTGCAGTGAGAGAAATAGGGTCCCAACATGAGGCAGCCTCTCGAGTGCAGGAGGCCCAATGTTGTGGGCAAATGGGGTCTGGATACCACGGTAAAGGGATGTCCAGAGGAATAAGCAGGGAGGCCGATGCAGCCTAGTTCTCAGCTGGGTCCTCCTCATTGGATTCTCCTGTCCTGTGAACTTCTCTTCTCTACCTGCAATCAGCTCTTCCCCTTTCAAATACCTTTTACTTTTGGTAAAAAGAAAATGCAGAACATAAACATCACCATTGTCATTATGTTTAGGTGCACGGTTCAGTTCTGTGAAGCATATTCACTCTGTTGTACAACCAATTTCCAGAACTCTTCCATATTGCAAAATTCACTCTGTACCCACTAAACAGCGACTTTCCATTTTCCCTCTCCTCGGTGCCTGGCAAACACCACTTCACTCACTGTTTGTGTGAATATGACTCCTCTAGGAATCTCAGTAGGTGAAACTGTACAGTATTTGACTTTTCATGACTACTGTATTTCCCTTAGGATAATGTCCTCAAGGCCCAGCCCTGTGGTAGCAGGTGCCAGAGTTTCTTTTCTTTTTAAGGCTGACAGATTCGAATGTATGATTTCACCACGTTTTGCTTACCCGTTTGCCTCTCCAGAAAAGACTGGGTTGTTTCCACGCCTTGGCTCTGGCCAATGATGCTGCCATGAACACGGGAGTATAAATATCTATTCAAGTTCCCACTTTCTTTCTTTCTTTTTTTTTTTTT
>NW_012108030.1:1202643-1214946 GCF_000951045.1 Mandrillus leucophaeus | reverse complement strand
AGAGTCTCGCTTTGTCGCCAGGCTGGAGTGCAGTGGCGCGATCTCAGTTCACTGCAAGCTCCGCCTCCAGGGTTCAAGAGATTCTCCTGCCTCAGCCCCCTGAGTAGCTGGGACTACAGGCGCGCATCAACATGCCTGGCTAATTGTTTTTTGTATGTTTAGTAAAGACAGGGTTTCACCATGTTGGCCAGGATGGTCTCGATCTGTTGACGGCCTCCCAAAATGTTGAGATTACAGGCGTGAGCCACCACACCCGGCTTAATAAATTTTAATTTATAAATGAGCACAGTAAAAGATGAACAACAATAACTAATAATAAAATAGAGCTATTATAACAATATACTGTAATAAATGTTATGTGAACGTGGGCTCTCTTTGTTATAATACCGTAGTAGTGTACTGTCCCACAGGTAAGTGAAACCACAGAAATGGAAAGATAAGAGATAAAGGGGAGGATTGCATAAAGATTATCAGCTGTTAGAATCATTATAACCTCAACACCTTCAGCCTGGACAACTCTCCTGATCTCCAGACATTTGTACACAGCTGTCTCCCTCTCATCCGCATTCGGATGTCAGGGGTGTTCTCAGAATTATCATTGCCCCCGAAAGCCCCCCTCTGCAGTCTTCCATGGACACGGCTCCTTCCTTCCAGGTGCCGAGGGGAACATGCTGGCCCCATCCTTGCTCTTCCTTTCCCATCGATGACACCATCCATTAGAAAACCCTGTGAGCAGCCGAGTGCGGTGGCTCATGCCTGTAATCCCAGCACTTTGGGAGGCGGAGGCGGGCGGATCACGAGGTCAGGAGATCGAGACCAGCCTGGCTAACACAGTGAAACCTGGTCTCTACTAAAAATACAAAAAAAAAAAACCAAAAAACAAAAAACAAATTAGCCAGGCATGGTGGTGAGCACCTGTAGTCCCAGCTACTCAAGAGGCTGAGGCAGGAGAATGGCGTGAACCCAGGAGACAGAGCTTGCTGTGAGCTGAGATCATGCCGAGATCACGCCACTGCACTCCAGCCTGGACGACAGAGCAAGACTCCATCTCAAAAAAAAAAGAAAAAAAAAAGAAAAGAAAACGCTGGGACCTTGACCTTTCACACACATCCCAAAACACGTCCTCACCCTGCCCCTCAGTCCCCCATCCCTCCTCCTGGAGGACCCAGCACCACCTGCCCCATCTCTCTGTGGCTGCTGTGACCTATGCAGGTCTGCTGTGACCAGGGCAGCCGAGGGTCCTGTTAGAGTGAGAGTCCAGTCGAGCCTCTGCTGTCTCCTAAAGGGTCTAGGTTCCTGTGTGGCCTCAGGGCCCCACACGGGCTGCCCCGTCCTCCCTGCTGCTCCCTCCTCTGGCTCCCTCTGCTCTCAGGCTCTGGCTGTGTCCACAGCTCCCAGGCCTGCTGCTACCTCTGAGTAATGCACTTGCTGCTCCCCTTCCCTCTTCCTGAGACACTTTTCTCTTATTCAGACACAGAGCCTCCCTGCTCAGCGCCTTCACGCCTTTGTTCAGACACCACCTCCTCTCGCCGTCAGATGATAAATTGTTCCTCAATTTGTCATCAGCTCCCTTCTCTGCATGACTTTCCTCCAAACACAGATCACCATCCCACATGCTCTCATTTTATTTATTTATCTTTTCCTTCTAGTCTCTAGAATGACAGCACCTTGATGACAGAGATACTTGCTGTTTCCTTTTAAAATTTATTTTGGTAAAGTATATGTGTTACATGTGTTACAGTTTGGATCTGTGTACTCACTCAAATCTCCTATGGAATTGTCATCCCCAGTGTTGGAGGTGGGGCCTGGTGGGAGGTGATTGGATCATGGTGGTGGTTGCTCATGAATGGTTTAACACCACCCCCTAGTGCTGTTCTTGTGATGGAGTTCTTAGGAGATCTGTTGTTTAAAAGTGTGATGTGTAGCTCTTTTCTTTTTTTTTTTGAGACGGAGTCTCGCTCTGTTGCCAGGCTGGAGTACAATGGCACGATCTCAGCTCACTGCAACCTCCAACTCCCTGGTTCAGGCAATTCTCTTACCTCAGCCTCCCAAGTAGCTAGGAACTACAGGCACATGCCACCATGCCCAGCTAATTTGTGTATTTTTAGTAGAGATGGGGCTTTACCATGTTGGCCAGGATGGTCTCGATCTCCTGACCTCAGGTGATCCACCTGCCTCGGCTTCCCAAAGTGCTGGGATTAAAAGCATGAGCCACTGTGCCGGGCCTCCTCTTTCTCTTTCCCCTGCTCTGGCCGTGTAAGACCTGCCTGCTTCCTCTTCACCTTTTGTCATGATTGTAAGTTTCCTGAGGCCTTCCCAGAAGCAGAGGCTGCTATGCTTCCTGTACAGCCTGCAGCGCCTTGAGCCAATTAAGCCTCTTTCCTTTCTGAATTACCCAGTTCCAGGTATTTCTTTATAGTAGTGGTAGACCTGACTATACATTATGTAACATATAATTTGCAATTTGTAACATTTTACAGGGTACAATTCCGTGACATTAAGCACATTCACCATGTTGTGCAACCACTATTTATCGAATTTCCTCATCATCCCAAACAGAAACTCTGCACCAGTTGCACAATTACCCCTCTTCCTTGCCTCGTTCCCCAGCCTCTGACATGCCATTCTACTTTCTGTTTCCATGAATTTGCCAATTCTAGGTAAGGTTACATGAGCAGAATTAGATACCATTTGTCACTTTATGTGTGACTTCTTTCATTTGGCATGTTGTTTCAAGGATCACCCATGTTATAGCATGTATCAGTTCCACTCAATTTTTAAGGCTAGAGAATATCCCATATTGCGGATATGGAACCTTTTTTCTATCCACTTATCAGTCAATAGACAGGAGTTTTTTTTCCCCTCACCTTTTAGCTATTGTAAATAATGCTGCTGTGAACATTGGTGTATAGGTATCTGTTTAAGTCCATGCTTTCAATTCCGGGAACATATCTAGCAATGGAATGGCTGGATTACAGTGTATTTCTAGGCTTAACTTTTGGAAAGAATTCCAAAGCGTTTTCCACAGGGTCACACCATTTTACATGCAGTGCAAAAGGGCTCCCACTTGTCCATATCCTTGCAAACAATGAGTAGTTTTTTCTTTTTTCTTTTTCTTTTGAGATGGAGTCTCGCTGTCTCACCTGGCTGGAGTGCAGTGGCACGATCTCGGCTCACTGCAACCTTCGCCTCCTGGGTTCAAGCGAATCTCCTGCCTCAGCCTCCCAAATAGCTGGGACTACAGGTGTGCACCACCACGCCCAGCTAATTTTTGTATTTTTAGTAGAGATGGGGTTTCACCATGTTGGCCAGGATGGTCTCGATCTCTTGACCTCGTGATCTGCCCACTTCAGCCTCCTAAAGTGCTGGGATTACAGGTGTGAGCCACCGCACCCAGCCAGTATTTTTTTTTTTGAGAGGTGTGTGTTTTTTTTTTTTTTGAGCTTTTTACAGAGTTTTACACCCCTTTTCAAAATTTTGTGTCCCGTGTGGGCTCTCTTCTGGGTGTTTTCAACACAATGCAAAACCCTTGTGACTGTTCTTGCAGCTGTTACTTTCGTGATGGTTCTGCATGTGCTACCAAACACCTATTTAATCTTTATCCAAAAGGCCTAAATACAAAGGAATTTATCAACAATACAGTAGGAACTCTTGTCACCTCTCTGAGATCCAAACTCTTCATTATAAGCAACTAACTATTTAGTTGTATCTATCAACATCATCATACCAAACATTGATTTATTTCTGTTTTTGTTTGTTCATTTTTATTTGTGTATTTAACGTCTTCCTAATGAGTGTGAAGTAGCATCTCCTTTACAGTTTGGTTTGCATTCGTGACATGGGTAACAATACTGAGCATCTTCTCACGAGCTGCCTGGCCATTTGCACACCACCTGGGAGCAAAGTCCAGCAGGGGACAGACCATGCAAGGCCTTCAGTCCAGGCTGTGGTGTTTCTACCTCATTCTCCAGCAGTGGAGAGGAAGCACCGCCCTTCAGACGGTAGAGGCACTGAACAAGGAGGCATCTGGAAGCAGAGTCTGGAGGCCTGTGTTGGGGAGAGATGGAGGCAAAAGGTGAGGAGGGTTCAGTGACCAGGGAAGAGGTGAGGCCCAAGGCATGACTGGAGTCAGGATGGAGAAAAGGGCTCCAAGATGAGCCCTGCTGAGGAGAAAGAGGAACACAAGTTAATGATTTATGGGCCCTGGAGGAGGGAGGGAGCTCAAGGTGGAGACTCACATTCTGGTTCTGAGTTTAGAAGTGTCAAACCTTAATCAGGTAAAGGAGTCAGGCTGGTGGGAGCAGAGGAAAGCAAAGAGAGAAAGCAGGTAAGCTACAAGCCTGCCTTTCTTCATGGTTCAGGACAGGTGGCCCTCCTGCGCAAGTAACTCACAACTTTTCTGTGCCCAGCTATCATCAGAACCTCAGCTGAGAGAACAATGTGAGTTAGCTCACTGCAACCTTGACATGATCAGTACTCCATGCATCCCTCTCCAGCACAAGTACCACAGGCCCCCTGCTGGGGCAAGCCTTTGTCTCTTTGCAGTTGGCTCCCCTCTTGCCGCCTCCCCGTTGCAACATAGTTTCATACTTTCTCTAATAAATCTGCAGTTCTACACCTACAACTGTCCTGGTAAATTCTTTTTGTGGCCCATGCCACTGGCCTCAGATAGTCACTTACCTGTGACAAGAGGTGGGACCACTGTGTCATCAGTGGGATGGGGATCCCAGGAGGAGAAGAGGGTTTGGGGAGGGAGATGGGTGTACCATGCTGAGCAGAGCAATCATGGGGGCCATCAAGGGGGAGGTGCCCAGTGGGATGCTGGAGGGTGAGATGCCCTCAACACTCACTCACCTGAGAGACTAACCTTTGACAACCTATGCAGCCTCCACACCTGTAGCTGCCTTTGCTGCCTTCCTCCTGTGGGACTTCACTCTGAGTGAAAAGACAAGGACCTGTGAGTGTGGCCAAATCAGGGTGCAGGGGGCAGCAGACTCACTTCCCTGTGCTCTGCTAAGGCACTGGAGGGGACTGATGTGGAGAGAGCAGGTTCAGCCCCCAAGACCTCCACGATGGGAGAAGGAACCTCTCACCCTGGACACCCAGCAAAGTTGGGTACAGAAAACATTGTCTTGGGTGAAATTCTCACCACAACGGAGCCTCTGTTGGTCCAGGTTCTCTTGACTGGTTCAGGACCCTCCAGCAACGGGACTCAAATTCCGCATTGTGTCCCCTGCCCTCCCTGCACCTCCCTTTGCTCCCTGGGGCAGTGCTCACCTGAGGACGATGAGACAGAGGAAGAGAAGCAGGATCTTTACAGCGGCCTCCCCGATGGCCACCAGAACCACCTCTGCCATGGGCCCTGATTTCCCTGCAAAACGGTGCATGAGGTAGATTCATCTGCTAAACCACAATTCCTTATTGTTTCGCTCCTAATAATTGGACACAGGTTCTACCAGTTCTACCCGCATCCCTGCATGTCAGAAAACAGCCCAGGGCTAACCTCATCCCCTACCAAGACTGAGCAGCAACAAACAGAAGGCTCTGGCCCTCCAGACATTGCCGGCCTCACAGCTGAGGCTGAGGCTGAGCTGGGCACAGTCCTATTCTCTTGGTGAGCCCGGTGGACTACTTGTTCAGAGACCTGGGAGTAAAGGTCATTGGGAGAGAGGATCTGGTGTGCAGCCCCTTGACACTCACTCTGCACAAAGAGCCTCAGGGAGACCTGCTGGGAACCCAGGGGGTTCCGAGCTCGGCAGGTGAATTCTCCTTCATTCCTGAGGTGCATTTGAGGCAGCTCCAGCATCCCAGAGTTGGGCTGTGAGGGGCTCAGGATCAGGTTCTCCTGGGCCCAGCTCAGCCCGGCAGGAGGATTGCTATCAACAGCACAGAGCAGGTGTAGAGACTGTCCTTCCAGGACCTGAAGAGATGATCCATTTCTTAGGGTTGTGGATGCTGAAGAAAAAGAGACAGAGGGTCAGAGTGACAAAGAGGTTGAGGGAAAGAAGAAGGACACCTACGGAGACCAAACAGAGGAACAGATTCAGACTCACAAGCAAAGACTGATAGAAACAGACTCTGTGAGATGGATCCAGAAAGCGGGGTGAGCCTGGGCTTAGAGCCTGGCTCAGGCCCCAATTTCTGTATATAGGCTGGTTTGGATTTATCTCTGCACTGATGCGCCCTTTTTGGCTGGATTTGTGCCCTAGAAATCACAGAGGGAGGGTCTCAGGCTTTACAGGGCAACCAAATAAGATGTCAGTTTAGGCCCATATTCCATGTCCTCTTCAATGCTCTCGCTGACACCTCAGCTTCCAGGTTCTCCCTGAACCTTCTTGTTCTTTATCTGAGTCCTCACCTGACACTGGTTTACTGACTTATCCCTGTGCCTCTGAGAGGCTCTCACTCCCAGAAATTCAGAGTCTGGTTGGTAGCAGGACTTAGGAACAGGTGCTCATGAGGCCACATGACATATGCTGGAGGTGACTCAGGCTCCAGTAGCCTTGGGGATGTCAGTGTATATGAGACCATGTAAGTTATATGATCCAGGAAGGCTTCCTGGAGGAGGCACACCTACTTCACACAGGAAGTAGTAGGGTATGGAGGACAAGAAGGGGTCACTAGATAATGAGGGCTGGAAGGACATTCCATTAGGAAGGAACAGAAGGTGCAAAGATGACCAAAACCTGATCACATCCAGAAAATGCAAATAGACCTGCAGGGCTGGAGGGAGACAGGGTGTATAGGCTGGGGTGGAGGGTGGAGTTCAGACACAAGACACAGGAGGAAAAGTGGAGGGCTCTATTTCGGCTCACTGCAACCTCTGCCTCCTGGGTCCAAGCAATTCTCCTGCCTCAACCTCCCAAGTAGCTGGGATTACAGACATGCACCACCACACACAGCTAATTTTTGTATTTTTAGTAGATGGGGTTTCACCATGTTGGTCAGGCTGGTCTCGAGCTCCTGACTCAACAATCCATCCACTTTGACCTCCCACATTGTTCTGGTTACAGGCGTGAGCCACTGCACCCGGCCGAGATCTGTTTTAATAAATTCGGCACGGGGGTAATTGGCACCAATAAAAGAAATCAAGAAGTGTGAATACAGGAATAAATAGGTTCCTGTACAATGGGAAAATCATGGACAGCTAAGAAAAAGCCACATGGGGCTGGGCATGGTGCCTCATGCCCCTAATTCCAGCCCTTTGGGAGGCTGAGGTGGGTGGATCACCTGAGGTCAGGAGTTAGAGGCCAGCCTGGCCAACCAACATGGTGAAACACCGTCTCTATTAAAAATACAGAAAAAAAAAAAAAAGTTTTTTTGCCAGGTGTGGTGGCACAGGTCTGTAATTCCAGCTACTCGGGAGGCGGAGGCAGAGGCATTGCTTGAACCGGGGAGGTGGGGTTGCAGTGAGCCAAGATCCTGCCACTGCATTACGGCCTGGAGGACAAGAGAAAGAAAGACAAAGCCACAGGCCATATTGGGACATGTATTTGTAATGTATATTACTAATATTCAGTACTTTCTCAAACTAAAGAGAGACTCAAGAATAAATAATAAAGGTAAAATCACTCTGGAAAGCTGAGAAAAAACTATCAACGGGAGTTCACAGAACAAAAGAATAAAATGGCGCCTTAATGTACAAAAAAATGCAGACCATTCACAGCAAGAGAAACATTCTAATGAATGTGCACATGGAGATGCAGATTTTCACCCAGTATCGGCAGAGGTCTAAGTATTTAACCCCACACTGGGTTGGTGAGGCTGGGGAAACTCACGCATTCGCCCCTTCCTGTTGGCAAGGTGAGTTTGTCCTTTTTAGATGGAAAACAACATGGCCATGTCTCTCAATATTCAAAAAACACAATGGCCCAGCTATTTTGCACTTAACGTTCACATACACACTTGTGAAAAGAGATACAGGATAAATCACTGTAGCATTCCTGTGCTCAGCTAAGTTAGTGTCATGATCATGAATTCGGAGATTCCACAAAATCAGAGTCCATCCGTGCAGTGGAATCACACACAGCCCTAGAGGAGGGGGCGGACCGTCTCACTACGGACGCCAAACCACCTCTGATCCTCCAGGTGCACACACCGAGGCTCAGAGCAGCCTGGACAGACCCTGGTGAATTCTGGTGAGGGGCACGGGCTTCTAAGTACAGACTCTGCTGAGCATTTTGAATTTTTGCCCATGTGACAATATCGTCTATCCAGAAGTATTAGGTCAGAACTACCGGGGAAAATTAAAAGGTGAGGCTGAATGTGTATTCCGGGAGTGGATCATCAGGGGCCTTGGGGTTGGGTCTGCTGCGTGACTGTCACTCTGCCCTTGCAGTGGGGCCAAGGTGTGTGTGTGTGTGTTCAGGATTCTGAAGGGAGTGGGGGGGGGGAGGGGACAGTTGCTCAGGTGGCCACTGGAGCTGAGGATGCAGAGAGGCCCTGGGTTCACCCACATGGGGGTCTCAGGTCACCAGGGTGAGTCTAGGATGAGGAGGGACCTGGCCCTGCCCTGAGCTGGAGGCCCTGCTTCCCCAGCCCCAGGGAGGGAGCACCATCCTACCTGTGCCATCTCCTTGGAAAACAGTCAAGGTCAAATTCTGAGGAGGGTCTGGGACAGAAAGACACAGCGACTCGCATCACTGTGAGGGCTGGGGACACCGGCTCTCTCTCCCCAGAGGTTGCATAAAGAGGGAAGGCAGAGCCAGTGTCCTCCTGACCCCCCACTCCAAGCCCAAATTCTGGGACTCAGCACCTGTGTCCAGCCCTGACCCCCATCTCCTGCTATCAGCGACCCCACCCCATCAGGGACCTGGGTGTCCTGGCCCAGCTCTCACAGGATACATTAAGTCGGATGGTCCTGGTCGTGGTTACACCAGCCCCGGGCAAGGTCACCTGACAGGTGAGTCTGCTGCCGTGGTCCTGGGGCTGTGGGATGAGGGTGGCCACCGAGGAGAGGGCTGTGGTGGGGCTCAGCGGGGACAGAGAGGTCCCAATCCAGGAGAAGATGGGGGGTGTCCCCTGCTCACAGGCCCAGGGCACAGAGCAGGTCAGGTTCCTGGGGCGGCCAGACTTCAGGGCTCCTGGGATGAGGATGTCCGGCCTGTGGGTCAGGGCTGGTGAGGAGATGGGGATGCAGGATCAGGAAGGGGTTCTGAGGTGCAGCCCAGGAGAAGCGCAGGCTCTGGTTCAGGTCTTCCCCTGTGCCTGATTCACTTTGCCCTTTACCCTTTCCCAGCCCAGCCCTGCCTTGCAGCCCCCATGACCTCTCCCTGTGGCTGCTCCTGGATCCCGTGCCTTACCTGTCACATGCACAGACAACGGGGGACTTTTGTAATTATATTTCATCCATCCTTCCTCCATACGAAAGAAGTACAAACCACTGTCCCTCCTCCTGGCGTCTCTGATGCTCAGGGAGCAGCTTTTCTCCCTGGGATTACCCAGGAGGCGGAATCGACCCCGGGTCTCCTCCCGCACTTCTCGAGCAGGATCGTTTGTGGCCACTGGAGCATCCCGTAAAGGATTGTCTCCTTCCCGGAACCAGTAGCCATGATCACGGTCATTCCTGCTGAAGGGGTACCTCGGATTGAAGAAAGTGCAGGGCACGAGGACGCACAGACCCTCCTGCACCATCACCGACTCCGGCACCTCCAGATGGAATAAGCCCTCCAGAGCCAGGGCCCCTGTGGAGACACGAGGGTCAGGTCGGCTCATCCCCGGACAGCCCCTCTCCCTGGGGCCACTCACCTGCCCACAGCAGGGGCAGCAGCAGCAGCAGCATCTCTGAGGCGGAGGCTCCCTGCGCTCCCCCTGTGAGGACAGAAGGGGAACGGAGTGGAGGGGAAGGGCCGTGGGGCCGAACGGGAAGCTGAGGAGGAGGAGAGACTTCAGCCCTGCACAGAAGAGGAACCTCAGACCCACAAGTCAGAGCTCCACACTGATTGGACGGAAACCGCATGGCCCAGAGAACCCAGCGACCGGCCCAGAGAGGAGAGGAGATGGAGCAGAAACTGATTCTTACCAGAGCCTGGATCAGGACCTCTGGGGACATCCGAGCCATGGGACACTCGTGAAGATCTAAAAAAAGAAATTGTTGGGCTAAAAGCTACCTGTGTGTTTAACCTTGGCAGGAATTGACAAACTGCTGTCCAAAATGGCGCGCACTTTGACCCCTCCTCCCAGCCGTGTGCCAGAATTCCAGTAGCTCCACGTCCTCATCAATGCTTGGTACTGCCATGCTTTACGTATATCTACACACTTAAATAAAAAATGATTTTTGAGGCAGGGTCTCACTCTGTTGCCCAGGCTGGAGTGCGGTGGCACCATCTCGGCTCATTGCAACCCACCTCCTTGGCTCAAGCAATCCTCCCACCTAAGCCTCCCGAGTAGTTGGGGCCACAGGTGCTCACTGCCACGCCCAGCTAATTTTTGTATTTTTTGTAGAGATGAGGTCTCACCATGTTGCCCAGGCTGGTCTTGAACTCCTGACCTCAAGTGATTCTTCCTCTTTGGCCTCCCACAGTGTTGGGATTATAGACATTAGCCACTGTGCCCAGCTTATGCTTCATATTGTAACAGTTCTAGTGACAGTGCAGAGGCATCTTATGTTTAAAAATTTTAAATTTATTTAAAGTTAGATATGATTGAATTCATTCTTTATCATATGCAATTTTATGTGGGTTGACAGATGTATATAGTTATATACACAACCGCTGTGAAGACACCGAAAAGTGGCATTACCCGAACATTCCCTCCCTCTGCTGACCCTAGGAAGTCAATCCTCCCTCTGCACCTAGTCCCTGAGAAAACACGGATCTATTCTCCATCCCTGTTTTTGGCCTTTCTACAGAATGTCATATAAATGGAATCATACAAAATGTCTCCTCTAAAATCTGGCTTTGGTGTAATGCCTTTGGGGCTCATCTATGGGGCTGAGTATAAATCCATCATTTTAGTGTAATTGTTGACTGGTTCTCCATTGTCATCATTTGCATATATTTACCATTTGAGGAGCACTGCCATTGTTTTCAGGTTCTGGTGACTCTAAAATAATGTTGCTGGCCGGGCGCGGTGGCTCACGCCTGTAATCCCAGCACTTTGGGAGGCCGAGACGGGCGGATCACGAGGTCAGGAGATCGAGACCATCCGGCTAACACGGTGAAACCTCGTCTCTGCTAAAAATACAAAAAACTAGCTGGGCGAGGTGGCGGGCGCCTGTAGTCCCAGCTACTGGGGAGGCTGAGGCAGGAGAATGGCGTGAACCCGGGAGGCGGAGCTTGCAGTGAGCTGAGATCCGGCCACTGCACTCCAGCCTGGGCCACAGAGCGAGACTCCGTCTCAAAAAAAAAAAAAATAAATAAAAATAAATAAATAAAATAAAATAAAATAAAGTAATGTTGCTATAAATATTCCATTCAAGTTTCTGTGTGTGAACGTAAGTTTTTAATTCCCTTGAGTAAATACCTAGGAGTCAAGTGGTTGGCCAAACTTACACTTGGTCACGTGTAAGTTTAAATTTATGTGAAATTGACAAACTATTCTCCAAAGTGTATATACCATTTTGTATTCCTACCAGCAGTAGGACGAGCTCTGATCACTTCACATCCTTGCTAGCATTTGGTATTATCCACATATTTTAACATTTCTTTTTACCTTTGTTGTACTTTTCAGTCATTTTTCTTAGGTATGTAATTCTACCTCATTCTTCTTCTATTCTGTAATTACCTAAAGACAAATCATATTGAGGATATTTTCATGGGCTTGTTTGCCATCTGCTTTTCGTTTTTGGTGAGGTGGCTGATGAAATCTTCATTAGATTTTTTCTTCATTGCTGTAAAACATACAGAAGAAAAAAATTACTGTTTTAACTATTTTTCAGTGTTTAGAGAAGTGGCACCAAGTACACTCACATTGTTATGAATCACCATGATCGATCTCCAGAATTGTCTTCATCTTCCCAAACTGAAACTGCATCAAAGACGTGAAAATGCCCTATTCCTTCCTGATCACAGCCCCTGGCAAGCATGGTTCTACTTTCTGTGTCCGTGAATTTGCCCACTCTACACACCTCATATAAGTAGAATCATACAGCGTTTGTCCTGCTGTGACTGACTTAGCACAATGTATTTAAGGTTCATCCATGCTGCATCATGTGCTAGCTTCTCCTTTTGTTGTTGTTGTTGTTTGAGACGGAGTTTCACTCTTATTACCCAGGCTGGAGTGCAATGGCGTGATCTCAGCTCACTGCAACCTCTGCCTCCCAGGTTCAAGCAATTCTCCTGCCTCAGCCTCCTGAGTAGCTGG
>NW_012108030.1:1198457-1199208 GCF_000951045.1 Mandrillus leucophaeus | reverse complement strand
TTGAGACAGGGTCTTGCTCTGTCGCCCAGGCTGCAGTGCAGTGGCATGATCGGGCTCACTGCAACCTCTGCCTCTCAGGTTCAAGCAATTCTCCTGCCTCAGTCTCCCGAGTACCTGGGATTACAGGCACATGTCATGCCTGGCTAATTTTTGTATTTTTAGTGGAGACAGGGTTTCATCATGTTGGCCAGCCTGGTCTCAAACTCCTGACTTCAAGTGATATGCCTGCCTTGGCCTTCCAAAGTGCTGGGATTACAGGCGTGAGCTACCATGCCCCAGTCCAGACTCTCCTTCTATTTTAAGGCTGAATAATATTCAATTGTATGTATATAACACACTTTTCTTATTCATTCACTTTTTAGGAATACTGGGGTTGCTTTTCCCTTTTAACTATTGTGAATATGCTTCTGTGAACATAGATGCATAAAACTTTGCTCAAGTTCCAGCTTTTGATCTTTCGGGCCATATACCCAGAAGTAGAATTGCGGGATCATAAGGTCATTCTATTTTTAATTTTTTTGAGGAACCCCACTACTACTCTCTAGAACAACTTCACCATTTCACTTTCCCATCAGCAATGCACAAGAGTTCCAACGCATAAGAGATCACATGGACAGCTCAGCAAGCTGAATAATGGTCACCCAAAGAAATCCAGTCTCAGCTCCTTGAACTTCTAAATATTACCTTACAACCTTAAATAAAGTGTCTTTGTAGTTTTTTTTTTTTTTTTTTTTTTTTTTTTTTTTTTTTT
>NW_012108030.1:1170418-1198407 GCF_000951045.1 Mandrillus leucophaeus | reverse complement strand
TTTTTTTGAGACAGTCTCACTCTGTTGCCCAGGCTGGAGTGCAGTGGTGCGATCTCAACTCACTGCAACCTCTGCCTCCCGTGTTCAAGTGATTCTCCCGCCTCAGCCTCTTGAGTAACTGGGATTACAGGCACCCACCACCACACCCAGCTAACTTTTGTATTTTTAGTAGAGACAGGGTTTCACCATGTTGGCCAGGCTGGTCTCACACTCCTGCCCTCGAGTCATCTGCCAGCCTCAGCCTCCCAAAGTGCTGGGATTACAGGCATGAGCCACCATGCTGGGCCACTGTACAGAGAATACTGCAGCCACATGGAATACATGTGGTTAGGGGATTGTCTTAGCCTGTCTGGGCTGCCATAGCAAAATACCATAAATTAAGCCTCCTATAAACAACGGAAATTTATTTCTTACAATTCTGGAGGTTAGAAGTCCAAGGTTAGAAGATGAAGTTGTCAGATGATTTGTTTTCTTGTGAGGCTCTGTGTCTTGGCTTGTAGATGCCGCCTTCTCACTGTGCCCTCACATGGTTAAGAGACAGCAAGTTCTGTGGAGTCTCTCCTTATAAGGACACTGTATTAGTCTGTTTTCACACTGCTGATAAAGATACCAGAGACTGGGCAATTTACCAAAGAAGAGGTTTAATGGACTTACAGTCCCACGTGGCTGGGGAAGCCTCACGATCATGGTGGAAGGTGAAAGGCATGTTTCATATGGCAGCAGACAAGAGACGAGCTTGTGCAGGGAAACTCCCCTTTTTAGAACCATCGGATCTTGTGAGAATTATTCACTATCGGAAGAACAGCACAGGAAAGACCTGCCCCCATGATTTAATTACCACCCACTAGATCCCTCCCACAACATGTGGGAATTCATGATGAGATTTGGGTGAGGACACAGCCAAACCATATCAGACACTAATCTCATAGTGGGTCCCCACCCTCATGACCCCATGTAAACTAATTACCTCCCAAAAGCCCCATCTCCAAATACATCACATTCGAGGTCAGGACTTCAACATATGAATTTTGGGGGAACATAAACATTCAGTTTGTAACAGGCATTTTACTGAAACCTTGTCATCTCCCATGCCATGAGTTTAGATCAACAAATAATCATGCAGAAAAAAATATATATACAGAAATTTCTTAGAGCAAAGCCTCTGCTCATTTTTTCAATAATCTCATTTTTTTAAATTAAAAGAACCGAGATGAAAACCAATAACTTAATCTGGAAAAGAAGGGTTTTATTAAAAAAACATGTTTGCGGCCGGGTGTGATGGCTCACGCCTGTAATCCCAGCACTTTGGGAGGCTGAGGCAGGCGGATCACGAGGTCAGGAGACTAAGACCATCCTGGCTAACACAGTGAAACCCCGTCTCTACTAAAAATACAAAAAAAAAAAAAAAAAAAAAAAAATTAGCCAACGTGGTGGCAGGCACCTGTAGTCCCAGCTACTCGGGAGGCTGAGGCAGGAGAATGGCGTGAACCTGGAAGGCGGAGCTTGCAGTCAGCCGAGATCATGCCACTGCACTCCAGCCTGGGTGACAGAGCGAGATTCTATCTCAAAACAAAAACAAAAAACATGTTTGCTTAATTTTTGGCCCAGGAAGTGGGGAATCTGGGAACATCCCATAACTCAAGGTCAAGATTAGCACATTACTGATGTCCAATGTAACCCTCTGGGTGCTGCTTTTTGCTCCCTGTGTGGTGGGCTGCAGATGCCTGAGCCATCTTCATTCTCTGGTTAGCAATGTTCATGCAATGTGAGGTCTCCCCAGCTCACGGCTCATGCCGTTCCTGCAGCTGACAGGGAGAGCACCACCTCCATCCTGTAAGCTCCACCAGCATCTTCCTGACAGCCACGAGGAGCCACATCCAGCTCTTTCCTCCACGTTTTTATGAGCGAATAGGTTGACTGGAGTTTGAACTTCTGGGTTCAAACCCTCAGAAGTTCAAGGTTCAAACGCCCATTGACCTATTCCCACACTTGATATCCATGATAAGAATGATTCTGAGGGTGCATTGGGCATATTGACAAAGAAAGGTATGATTTTTTCTAAGAATTTCCATCTCTGACTTTTGTCCAACAATTAGATTCTATTCCTTGTTTCTAAATGAAAATATGAAGAAACACATCCTTTGGGAACTAAAATAAATAACACTTTGAAGTTGAAACAGAGAAAATATATGAGGCTGCACATGGAATTAGTGGAAAACTATGCTCTCATTTGAGGTTATTCTGATTTCTCCAAGGAAGATTTAAGCTCAAAGGTAAGGTGGCCAGGGAATCACGCCATGGTGAGACACATAGGGATGTGCGGGCATAGAGTGCAAGCTAATCAAGCTTGATATGTACAAGGAATTTCTCTTAGTAATCAATGAGAATGTGAAGTGTATAGAAAATAACTTTTGATGAACAAGGAAGAGTACATGAATTTACAAACAAGAAATCTTTCCTCACTGGGCAAAAAGCTCATTCAATCTTTCTTTTTTTCAAGACAGTCTCTCTCTCCGTCACCCAGGAAGGAGTGCAGTGGCATGATCTTGACTCACTGCAGCCTCAACCTTCTTGGTTCAAGAGATTCTTGTACCTGAGCCTCCCAACTAACTGGAATTACAGTCATGTGTCACCACGTCCCACTAGTTTTTTGAATTTTTGGTAGAGATGGAGTATTGCTATGTTGGTCAGGCTGGTCTCGAACTCCTGGCCTCAAGTAATCCTCCCATCTTGGCCTCCCAAAGTGCTGGAATTACAGGTGTGAGCCATTGCACCCAGCTTCATTCAATTCCTTTAGGAGGATGAGCAGCATTAAGCGGATGAGAATGTGCCTTCTATGGAGAAAGGTTTGCATGTAGAGATGCCACCATAATTTATCAGGACAGGTTTTCTCTCTTTCCTATTTTTTAGAGATGGTGTTTCGCCATGTTGCCCAGGCTGGTCTCCAACTCCTGGGCTCAAATGATCCATCCACCTTGACCTCCCAAAGTGCTGGGATTACGGATGTGAGCCACTGTGCATGGCTTTCTTTTTTCTTTTATTTTTCTTTTCTCTCTTTTTTTTTTTTTTGAGATGGAGTCTCACTCTGTCACTAGGCTGGAGTGCAGTGGCATGATCTCAGCTCACTTCAACCTCTGCCTCCTTAGTTCAAGCGATTCTCCTGCGTCAGCCTCCTGAGTCGCTGGAACTACAGGCATGCACCACCATGCCCAGCTAATTTTTGTATTTTTAGTAGAGACAGGGTTTCACCATGTTGGCCAGGATGGTCTTGATCTCTTGACCTCGTGATCCGCCTGCCTCGGCCTCCCAAAGTGCTGGGATTATAAGCATGAGCCACCGCGCACGGCCCCAGGACAGGTTTTCTAAGGCTCATGGCCCTTGGCCATTTGCTGCGTGATCTCCATCTCCATAGGGTTTTGTAGCAGGTCTCACTGCCTCTCCCACAATTCATACATCAGGCAATGCCCAGGAATCACAAGAGTAGAATTAATGTTCACATTAAAAATCATAGTTGTTTCTATCCAATGGTATAGCAGGCTTTTTTTTTTTTTTGGCTTTTAACGAAAAGAAGCATTGATTTCTGTTGTCTGGGAAATCTGAGGGGTAGACTTGGCTTTAACTGTGGCTGGATTTCAGGGTCCGATGACAGAACGGCTCATCTCTCTGTTTGCTTTTGGTTCATTGTTCTTGTTTGTTGTTGTTCCTGTGGTTGTTCGTTTATTCTGCCTGGTTTTTGTTCTCGGGCTCATAAACGTAGGAGTTCTGATGTCCACTTTGCAGATGAGGACGCTGAGGCACATAGAGATCAAGTAATTTCCCTTCTGAGGCAGAGTATGTGGACTTCCCACAGCCTTGTGACGCCCCCTTATGTCTGTGTATCCAACTCAACATTCCTTGGTCAGGGCGCCCCCTGTTGCTCACCCAGAGAGTTACCGGGATCCCCGCACCAATCTCCTCCACCCTTTTTGACCCCCAAATACTTCCTGACACCTGACTCCCACCCTGTCACTCAGAGACTAATCTATGTCAAGATTTACAATCTCGCTGGGAGCAGTGGCTCACGCCTGTAATCCCAGCACTTTGGGAGCCCAAGGCGGGTGGATCACCTGAGGTCAGGAGTTCGAGACCAGCCTGGCCAACATAGGTAAATCCCCGTCTCTGCTAAAAATACAGAAATTAGCTGGGCATCGTGGCGGGCACCTGTAATCCCAGCTACTTGGGAGGCTGAGGCGACAGAATCCCTTGAACCGGAGAGTCAGAGGTTGCAGTGAGCCAAGATTGCGCCATTGCACTTCAGCCTGGGCAACGAGAGTGAAACTCCGTCCTAAAAAAGAAGAAAAAACCAACAACTAACAAACAAACAAAAAACAAACCCCCAAAAATAAAGATTTATAATCTCACCAAACAGGAATGATAACTATAGGAAGTAGTTATTATCTGAGTTTATTCGTAATGTTATTTATAGTTAATGACACTTTTTTTTACCCACTTCCATTTTCTCTGGAAGCCGTTTGGGGCGTCCTGCCTCTCACCTTCTCTATCCACTTCTTACCCCTACCAGGAGGCTGTAGACAAAGATTAGGGTTGATGCATTGTGCAACTCTATGGCTCTCCCTAGTGGTGTGATGCATTTGGGGTGGTGGTGTTTGCCCAGACAGGGCCCCAGCGATGCGGGTAGGGAGCGGGTAGGGAACTCCACCTTGTGTAAAACTCTTCAAAAATCCCAGGTTAATATTCCATTTGGTCTCCAGGCCTGATAAATGGGGAGGAATGGCTGTTCATTAGTGTCCATTCTGGTTGCACCAGGCAGGACTGTGACGTTCTGCTCTCTTGATAAGAAGGTACAAAGCTGGGCTCCAGAAATGGATTGAGAGCGCCTTGGCTCTGCTCCCCAGGCTGCCTCCTGCCCCCAGGTAAGCCCTGGATACTGCTATTCCCGACTGAAGAGACAGGGTTTTGCACAAGGTGCTCCGGAAGGCCAGATTTCTCTCTGGGTAAGGTTCATGTGTTTCCCACACAAGTCGACTGCTGGGATTCATCAGGGATCTACAAACGGGACTAGGCAAAAGCTGTTCATGCTGCTGTATATACAAAATAGTGAACCCTGATATAAACGATGGACTTCGGGTGCTAATAACGTATCAATGGAGGTTCATCAAATATGACAAATGTACCACTTTGGTGGGAGATGCTGATAATAGAGGAGGCTATGCATGTGTGGGGGCAGGTGGTACATGGAGAATCTCTGTACCTTCTGCTCAATCTGTGAACCTAAACTGCTCTAAAAATTAGGTCTATTCCATCATATGCTTCTGGGAAAAATTGTCTATATATTTTTTTTTAAATGGAGAGAACTGGCTGGGCATAGTGGCTCAAGCCTACATCTCAGCACTTAAGGAGGCTGAAGTGGGAGGATTGCTTGAGTCCATGAGTTTGAGATCAGCCTGGGCAACATAGGCAGACTCTGTCTCCACCAAAAAAAAAAAAAAAAAAAATTGGCTAGGCATGGTAGTGCATGCTTGTGGTCCCAGCTACTCAGGAGGCTGAGGTCGGAGGACTGCCTGAGCCTAGAGGGTTGAGGCAGCAGTGAACCATGATCGTGCCACTGCACTCCAGCCTGGGCAACAGAGCAAGACCCTGTTTCAAAACAAATTGAAAAAAGCTTAATGCTCCCAAATAGGGTATTGGTTGAATAAGTTAACACACATCAAATTCAGTGGAATACTATGCAGCCATGAATAATTAACAGTAATGGTGCACAGCTGTGCTTCCCCAGTGAGAATCCAGGACCCAAGGGCAGGGGGTGAAAAGTGCTTCAGAGGACCTAAAGCAGAAGGTCCACTTTGCACATCTTCTGGGGCTTCCATTTATACTCAAATATTGAGTCAGGTCAATCAAATAACTTCAGTGACAATGAATGCATTATTTTCCTATTGAAACTAACAGAAACGTGTTTTTCCATAGGCCACAAATATTCATCTGGACTTTCAGAGTACAACAGAAGGCTTCAGAGAGATTTCGTAAATCTATCTAGATACAGAAGACTTTAGAGATATTTTGTAAATATATGCTAGACACCCATAGCTGTATATTCACCTTCCTCTGATTAAATCTGCCCTTAACGTTTCAGAATTCCTAATAAAGAAGGACATTTAAGAAAATGATCCCACTTTGGTAAACATTATGTATATGTGCATGAGTGTAGATAACACTTCAAAACTGAAAAGAGCGGATGGCAGATTGCAGGCATTGTTAGCAGGGCTCTCCCACCTTGGAAAGATGAAACAGCGTATAAAGATTTATGTTGTGAGCTTTTTACCAGAGAGCAACACAGGAACTTAACAGGAAAACTGTAAGAAACCACAGACCTTTCTAAAGAAGCAGTGGGCAGCAGCCTACACCATGAGCCAGGCAGAAAACGGTGAGTCCCCGCGGTGTGGGAAGCGGAGAGACGGACTCAGGGATGTGCACTCCCACTGGGGTGCCACACGGTCCAGGCCACAGGACGGGGGAGCCCTCACCCTGCCCAGCACTGGAGCTGATTTAGGGAGCGCTGGGGAGTAGATAATGAGGAAAGAGAGAGACCCTCTCACATTGTTTTACATTGTTTTATACTCAGCACCTGTTTTAAGAAAAAAACAAGGAAGTAAAACCAAAGACAGGCAGCCCGGTGCCAGGCCCGAAACCAGGCTTGCGCCTGCCTGGCCTAAACCCAGTAGTTACAAATCAACTCATAACTTAGAAACCGATGTGATTCATAGATTCCAGACATTGTATAGAAGAACATTGTAAAACTCCCCGCCCTGTTCTGTTTCACTCTGACCACCGGTGCATGCAGCCCCTGTCACGGACCCCCTGCTTGCTCAAATCAATCACGACCCTTTCATGTAAAATCTTTAGTGTTGTGAGCCCTTAAAAGGGACAGAAATTGTGCACTCGGGGAGCTCGGATTTTAAGGCAGTAGCTTGCCCATGCTCCCAGCTGAATAAGGCCCTTCCTTCTACCACTCGGCGTCTGAGGGGTTTTGTCTGCGGCTCGTCCTGCTACAGTAAGAAGGAGCCACACTGGGATGTGCTTGGCATGCACTCCCAGGCTCCAGCAGGGACAGAGGGAAGCCATTCCCGATGCTGCCTCACAGGGTACCTTGCAGAAGCCAGTCAGCTGACTCAGGAGGCGGGCACGGGTTGAGAGAAGCTCCGGACCGAGATTTGCAATATCATCTTGAGTGGGGAAAGGAGCTTTGCCCAAAATCTAAGACTCCTGAGGGAGAAGGTGCTCCTGAGGGAGAAGAAGCAGCAAAAAGTTGAGCAAATTCATGATTGGAAAGATAGAGTCAACCTAAGTGCTCTTCAACCCCGAAGGAAAGGCAACAAAAGAATACACATCGCTGATTCAGTCTCTCCCCTTCCCACACTGCGGGGAGTCACCGTTTTCCGCCTGGCTCCTGGGGTAGACTGCTGCCCACTGCTTCTTTAGAAAGGTCTGTGGTTTCTTCCAGCGTTCCTGCTAAATTCCTGTGTTGCTCCCTGGTGCAGCTGCAGCGGAAGTAGATCAGACAGGAGGGTCACACCCTCCCTTAAAGGGAAAGAAACTTGCTAAATAGACGGAGAGAACAAACCGACATCGCACAAACCGCATTCTGGGCTCGTGGTCAAAACACCCTGCAGCAAGGAGGTAGAAGCGAAGAAGGGAAATTCCCCAAATTCGTGCAAGTGCGGAAACCCATGCTGAGTTAGTGTCCTCGGGCTGACCTAGGCTCGTTATAATAGTGAAAACACACCCCCGCGTGGAGACTTAAGGTGCTAATGAGACAGCGAGGTATGCACTAGCGTGTACAGCCACTGCGCATGCGGGCCTAAGAGACCACCCGGAACATGCTTAAGAGCAACACCGTCCCACCCCCGCATGAGTAATCACGGAAGATTCGCCTAAAGGGAGTTTCCCCAGCGTCAGTCAGTGCCGTCTCATGTTTGAGCAGTTGTCAGGGTGCACTTTCACTTTGCCATTAACTCTCTTGCTTACTTTTACCTTGGACTCACTCTCAAGTTCTTTTTTTGAGGCAAAGTCAAGAACCTGAACTCGCCCACCAGCCATAGCAGGGAAGACCGTGTGTGCCGCGATGCAGGCAACACTCATGCCGGGAATGGTCAGGAGGGCACCAGCTTATTGGATTTTTTTTGTTGGCATTTGTGTTTGTTTCTCTACTCACCACCCAAGTGATAAAATAGGATCCTTGGTGGGGAACTTAAAATTATCCCAGAAAGCCAACAGTTCCCCGCCTTGGGGACTTGTCTTTAAATTGCCTGGTTTGTACGTTTCTGGCCGGACGCATGAAGAAACAATCTGTGACAAATCTGAGGGTCTTCCTTTCAGCCTGCCTCCCACGCTAAGAAAAGTCGGTGTTTCCCTCCTGGCAATTGTTGTAAATTTCTCTTTATCTGGGAACTGTTTTGGTTTTGTTTTTAGTTGCTCTGTGCTCCCTCTGAATCAAAGCTTCTAGCACTGCCGGTGAAAACCACAAAGGGTCCTGCTTGAGGCGCCATCCTGGCCAAGAGAGCAAACCTGCAGGAGGTTTGGAAATGGACTCGGTCTCTGCAGAAGCGTGTGCACTATTAGGGGATGAACCGTGTCACAGCCAGGGGGACAAAGCTCATATTGTCGGTGATCAAGGAGACGTGAGTTCCCAGAGATTGTTTGGCACATTCATGTGCACACTGTTGTCGGGGTTGGAATGTGTGCTGAGCTTCAATGTGAGGCTTGTGATATGCATTTCCTGTTTATCAATAAAAAAATTATCGAAGCGGATGAATTCTGTAAGATGATAAATGTGTGCTAATCCAGTACACTTGACTCTTCAACCCCTTCTTTCAATATCATTTTCATATGAAATCAGGCTTCAATGTGAGGCTCGTAATATGCATGTCCTGTTTATCACTTAAAAAAAAAATTATCAAAGTGGTTGAATCCTGTGACTTGGCAAGCGTGTGAGAATCCAGTACACTGGACTCTTCAACCTCTTCTTTTAATGTCACTTTTATACGAAATAAAAGTAACCAGTATGACAATTCTCAAAAAAATAAAATAAAAATTAGGCGAGGTCCTGAGCAGGAAAACCAAATGAAAAAGCGGAAACAGGACACCTGGAAATCTAAGGCTTTGCTGTGCTTTTCCGTGTTTCACAATTTTCCCAACAGCGAGCTTTGATTTTTGTGTTTTTGTTTTCTGGCTTGCTTTATAACAAGGTCAACATAATGTAAGCAAATATAAAAATAAATAAATAAGTAATAAACTAAAGGCAACATAAAGTTACAAAGATCAGGTTGGGCTCCCAAGAGCTGCCCTCCCCAGAGCCCACCCCTGCTGGTCAGAGTCCACCCTGGGCAGGAAAGGCCACCCTGAGGGCTCGGAGACGAGACCGGCAGCCTCTGTGCTAGGAGACAGAGGTCTAGGAGGGAGCAGAGGAGGCGGCTGTGTCTCTGGAGGGACCCCTCCTCCTGGAGGACCCCAGGCAGCTCATAGACCTTTCAGACCTAGACGGAGCCTGTGGAGGAGACTCATGGGTAAGAGATGCTGGATGCTGGATGAACTTCCCAGGGCTGAGGGAAGGGCAGCTGGGACCAAAGGAGGAGAGGAGGCTGGGACCATCCCCATCCAGAGGCTCAGTCGGAAACTCCCAGAGCAGGGGTGGAGGAGAGGGCAGGGGTGAGGACCTTCAGCAGGACTTTATGAGCTCACACACTGGCACACCTCACCCACAGACACAGCTCTGCACAGACCCAGAGATGTGTTACACTCACTCAGACACACACACACACACACACACACACACACACACAGCAAGAGAGAACATGCATTTCTATCCATGTGCAGGAGCCAGGAACTTGGACCCCCACCCTCACCTCTGCACTCACCTCTTGCTGGGTGGGTTGTATTCTTGCTGAGTGATGTGGGACAAGTAACTTCACTTCTCTGAACCCTAATTTCTTCGTCTGCAATTGGGGTTAAAATATCTGTCTTGCTTGGCTGTTAGGACAGTTAAAGATATTACTATCTAGCATAGGGCCTGCCATGTAATAGATGTGAAATAAATGATTGTTATTTTCCCCATTATTATTGTCACTGGTAATGAGGGCAGCAGTGCCAAGTCCTTTTTCAGCTTCACCCCGCCTCTTTCCCCCCACACAATGGCATCTGCCTCCAGTGCCCTCAGAAATCTTTAAAAGTGTGTTGATGTTGAGGACTCTTGGTGCAGAGGTGAAGCCCCCAGACCATCTCCTCCAACTCCTAGGGTCCCATGTGGGGAGGGATTGGGCTTGGACTTAATGAGAAGTTGGGCCCCTTCACCTCTCTCTACCCAGGACTCTCCTGTGTTTCTTTTTCTTTCTTTCTTCTTTTTCTTTTCTTTTTTTTTTTTTTTTGAGACGGAGTCTCTGTTGCCCAGGCTGGAGTGTAATGACAGATCTTGGCTCACTGCAACCTCCGCCTCCTGGGTTCAAAAGATTTTCCTGCCTCAGCCTCCTGAGTAGCTGGGGTTACAGGCACATGCCACCAGGCCCCGCTAATTTTTGTAATTTTAGTAGAGAGGGGGTTTCACCATGTTGGTCAGGCTAGTCTCGAATTCCTGAACTTGTGATCCGCAGGTCTCGGCCTCCCAAAGTGCTGGGATTACAGGCGTCTCCTGTGTTTCCTACCGACCTGAGATGTGACTTCTTCCTGATTTCTCCCCATAGGGCAAATCGGGCCCCATATGTGTCCGCCTCAGACCCAAGGACAAGACCAGCGGGACAAGCAGGTGAGAAGAGGGTGATGGAGAAGATCTGGGGTTCCCCATAGGGCCAGCGAGGCTGGAAAGGGCCCAGGGTCTCTCTGGAGGGGACCGGCAAGAGAGGGGCCCAGCCCAGTCACACCGAGGTCTGGAGAGGGGGGCTCCTGGGGGAAGTCTGCAGACCCCACCCAGGACTTGGGGATGACGTCATGGGCAGTGTGGCCATTGGGCGTTCCATATGCCAATCAGAGCTGGCCAATGGGGTGGGCCACACGCAGAGCTAGACGCTCATTCCCAGCGCGGTCTCCCTCAGCTCCTGCACTTCCAGCTTCTCAGATTCCTTCCCTCTGGGCGGTGGAGTCCCCAGAGATGCTGTAAAGACGCCCATCTCAGCAATGCCGGGGACAGGGAAAAGGACCAACCTGTAAGTTCCTGACAATGAGGAATTCCTTAAATGGGCACTGCACACATGGAGCTTGTCTTCATTGTTAGAAACCACGCCGGGAGGCCGGGCGCGGTGGCTCATGCCTGTAATCCCAGCACTTTGGTAGGCCGAGGCGGGCGGATCACAAGGTCAAGAGATCGAGACCAGCCTGACCAACAAGGTGAAACCCCGTCTCTACTAAAAATACAAAAATTAGCTGGGGGTGGTGGCACAAGCCTGTAGTCCCAGCTACTCGGGAGACTGAGGCAGGAAAATAGCTTGAACCAGGGAGGCAGAGGTTGCAGTGAGCCGAGATAGTGTCACTGCACTCCAGCCTGGCGACAGAGTGAGACTCCGTCTAAAAAAAAAAAAAAAGAAAAGAAACCACGCTGGGGAAGGAGTTTCCTGATGCAGAAAACACTGGTAACGGGACCTTAGGTTAGAAACATGTAATGCAAAGCTGCATCTGACAGCAGCCCAGTGAGGAGCGTGGATTATTTGACAGGCAGATAGAAAATATAAAGGATGCACATATATTTTCCACAGTTTTATGTCTACACACACCCACAAAAATTGTGAAAACTTCAAATATTATCAGTGTTATCTCTGTTTTAATTTATTTTTATTGAATGTTCCAAAGTATTTTTCTTACAATGTGCATTTTTTTTTTTTTTTGAGATGGAGTCTTGCTCTGTTGCCCAGGCTGGAGTGCAATGGTGCAGTCTCGGTTTACTGCAACCCTCCCGGGGTTCAAGCAGTTCTCCTGCCTCATTCCTCCCCAGTAGCTGGGATTACAGGTGCACATCACCACTCCCGGCTAATTTTTGTATTTTTAGTAGAGATGGAGTTTCACCATGTTCGCCAGGCTGGTCTCAAACTCCTGACCTCATGATCTGCCTGCATCGGCCTTCCAAAGTGTTGAGGTTACAAGCGTGAGCCACTGTGCCAGGTCAATTTTTATAATCGGAAAAAAAGAACAAGAAGTTAGAACAGTATGAAGTTAGTTCGGTGTTCATAATGCCACTTCTGGAACTTCTTCTCTGAGCTGCCTTCATGAATGTGCCCCAAATATCTCACCAAATCTATCCTTCATAATGAAAGTAGATAAAATAAAGGAAAGGGGGAGAGAAGGAAGATAGGGAGGGGAGGGAGGAAAAGGGTCTCCTCTCTGGCTGAAACCGAATCTGTGGAAGTGTAGACGGCCAGCCCAGCAGCTGCGGTGGTCACTGTCCCTAGGAACCACTCACTATGTGACACCCTCCCCCTAGGACTGTGGAAAAGGAAGCAGTGAGTAAAAGTTCACCAACAGTCAAGCTGGTGCCTGGTACAAGGTGGGCGCTGGGTGAGAGGCATCTCCGTTCCCCTAATTAAGGCACCCTTTGTGCCTTGGGGCAGCTGCCTGAATTTGATCTGGATCCTCCACTTGCTGGCCTGCATGGTGCTGATCGGCTCACCAGGGCTCATCTGTGGCCTGGGTAGGGCTGGCCCTCTCGAGAGTCACTCTGAGGCCTGCGGAGAGAGGATGGGCCCAAGTCCCAGTGCACAGCAGGTGCCAGCAGGTGTGTTGGCTTCTTAGGGCTTCCCTATCAAATTCCCACAAATTTGATGACTTAAAGCCACAGAAACTTATTCTTTGACGTTATGAAGGCCAAATGTCCCAAATCATGCTGTCATTGGGCTATCTCCCTCGGAAAGCACTGGGAAGACTGTTTCTGGCCTTTTCTAGCTTCTGTGGGCTGTGGCAGGAAAACCCCAACCTCTGCCTCTGCTGTCACATGGCCTTCCTCCCTGTGTGTGTCTTGTGTTCAGTTTCCCTCATTGCATTAGGACACCAGTCATGGCACTCAGGGCCCACCTCATCCAGTATGACCTCCTATTAGCTTGGCAACATCTGCAAAGACTATTTCCAAAGAAAGCCACAGACATAGACACTGGGGGTTAGGACTTGAGCATATCACTTTGCGGGACAAGATTCAACCCACGACAACCCCATTATTAGGATGATGGGACCCTCTGATGTTTCCCGTGTCCATCTCCAGCCCCTCTTGCCTTCCCTTCTGAGCTGCTAGATGCCATCTCCACAGGACATCCTGGATACCCTCGAATGGCCAGCATGGGAATCTGACCTCATTGTTCCCATCTCAGCCCTGCCCCAAATCCCAGAGAGAAATGGAAACACCTCAATACACTATCATACAAATATGTTCACAGCAGCTATATTGATAATCGCCACAACCAAAACAGTATCAATGTATAGGAAAAAATAAGGGAATGAACTGTGATTTGCTCATACAATGCAATGGCGTGCTACCCAGCAATAAAGAGAACAGATGCTGACACACACAACATGGATGAATCTCAAAACACACAATGTGGCCAGGCACATGGCTCATGCCTGTAATCCCAGCAGTTTGGGAGGCCAAGGAGGGTGGATCATGAGGTCTGGAGATTGAGACCATCCTGGCCAACATGGTGAGACCCTGCCTCTACTAAAAATACACAAATTAGCTGGGTGTGATGGCGTGCGCCTATAGTTCCAGCTACTCAGGAGGCTGAGGCAGGAGACTCACTTGAACTCGGGAGGTGGAGGCTGCAGTGAGTCGAGATCCTGCCACTGCACTGCAGCCTGGGTGACAGAGTGAGACTCTGTCTCAAACAACAACAACAACAACAACAACAATAAAAATGCAACGCTGAGTGAAAAAAGATACAAGAATACATACTGGGTGATGCCAATTATAGGAAGTTCAAGGACATGGAAAATAATCTCTGGTGACAGGAATCAGAAAGTGGTGGCTCTCAGGGCTGGGGATTGACTGAGAAGGACACCAGGATCTTCCTGGAGTGAAGGAAAATTTCTCTATCCTTGATTGAGGAGCTTGTTACACAGGGGTGCATGTTTGGCAAAACTCATGAAACAGCACACATAAGAGCTGCGTGATTCAACTGAAAAGCTAACACTATTTTTAAATTTCAAAGAACAATGTATTAACCTGTTTTCACACTGCTATTAAGAAATACCCGAGACTGAGTAATTTATAGATGAAAGAGGTTTAATTGACTCACAATTCCACATGGCTGGGGAGGCCTCAGGAAACTTACAATCATGGCAGAAGGTGAACCAGGCACATCTTACATGGTGGCAGGCAAGAGAGAAGAGCAGGGGAAACCACCACTTATAAAACCATCAGATCTGGTGAAAATTCACTCACTGTCAGGAGAGCAGCATGGGGGAACCACCCCCATGATCCTATCACCTCCCACCAGGTCTTTCCCCCAACATATGGAGATTATAATTCTGATCACAATTCTAGATAAGATTTGGGTGGGGACACAGCCAAACCATATCAAACAAACAATCTGCAATTAAAAAAAACGTTTAAAAAATTGGGGGTAAACAAAATAAGTACAGACCCACCATACAGGTTGGGCAAGGGGTTCTGGCCTTCATCTCCTCAGTGCACCTGTCTTGTTCCTGAGACTCTAGGCCATTGCTGCTCCCTCTTTTGTAAAAGTCAATGCCCTCAAGGAATTTATTTCCTGAAAACTTATTGCCAAGGTGTGCCTGGCCTGCCGATTGCTTGACTCAGTGCTAGAGGAGAGAATAGACCTCAGAATCGGACGGGCTTTAAATTCCAGCCCTGCCCTGAGTAGCCGAGTGGCCTTGAGACAGACCCAGTGAGGTTTCCACACCCAGATACACCATGGAACCATCAAGTCACAATGATTAGCACACCCATCTGCGCAAATATTTATCTATTTTTGTGAGACCATTTAAAATCTTCTTTTAGCTCCTTGCAAATATTCAATGCAAGCTGGGTATGGTGGCTCATGCCTGCAATCCCAGCACTTTGGGAGGCCAAGACAGGCAGATCACTTGAGGTCAGGAGTTTGAGACTAGCCTGGCCCACATATAGTGAAACCCCGTCTCTACTAAAAAATAGAAAAATTAGCTGGGCATGGTATCACACGCCTGTAGTCCCAGTTACTTGGGAAGCTGAGGCAGGAGAATTGTTCAAACCCAGGAGGTGGAGGTTGCAGTGAGCAGAGATCAAACCACTGCACTCCAGCCTGGGCAACAGAGTGAAACTCCATCTCTCAAAGAAAAAAAAATTCAATGCATGAGTCTGTCATTTGAGAGAACATGGATGAACCTAGGGGATGTTTTGTTGTATGAAATGAGCCAGGCACAGAGAGGCAAGTACCACACGACCTCATCTCTATGTGGAATCTAAAATAGTCAACCTTAGAGATGTAGAGAGGAGAATGGTGGGTAGCAGAAGCTAGGGGCAGGGATGGGTCCTGGGTAGCTGGAGAAAGGGGAGATGTTGGTCCAAGTTTGGGTAGACAGGAGGAGGGAGCCCTGGTGACCTACTGCATACCATGGGGCTCTAGAGGGCTCTTGTTCTATGAGAATCAGCCTCTGACTTCTTTGCTGGAGGGGTTGTGATTCCAGAAATAGGCCCGAGTCTCTGCAGATTCTCACTTGTGAATCTTGATCTCCGAGTACTCACTGTCAGTGGCCTCTTGTCTCTGCGGGTGCTGATGCTTCACTTTATGGAAGCTGAGGGTTGCATACTGGAGCTCTCCTTCCTCCCCTGATGAGTGGGCAACAGCTAGGGGAGGCTTCTTTGGAGGACTGCCCTCTGTCCAGGATTCAGTCAGGGGTCTCTGAACAGAGAGAGAGAAGGGAGTCAGAGCAGAGCAGTGGGGTCAGGATGAGGCAGGGAGAATCCAGGAGGCCCAGGAGATCCGTCCTCCATTCATCCCACCTGCATTTTTGTGGAAGTCTCTTTCATGCTTTCCTCCAATATTTAACACTTACTGAGTACCTATTTGGTGTTTACTAATTTCATTAACTTCCCACAACAACTCCATCATAAAATATTATTATTATCTCCATTTTATAAATATGAAAACTGAGGTAGAAACAGTAAACACTGCGCCCAAAATCTGTGTTGGACCAGGATCCAATCCAGTCTGTTCCTTCTGACCCGAAAGCCTGGAGTCCTGCTGAGGCCCCTGTGTGTGAGGCCCTGAGCCAGTGCTGGATAAGCTGTGATGGACATGGTAGGTGTGGGCCCTGACCTCCTGCAGCTCACTGTTTTTTTGTTTTTGTTTTTGTTTTTGTTTTGAGACAGAGTCTGGCTCTGTGGCCAAGGCTAGAGTGCAGTGCTGTGATCCCAGCTCACTGCACCCTCCACCTCCTGGGCTTAAGGGATCATTCCATCTTAGCCCCCCAAGTAGGTGGGGCTGCAGGAACTCACCACCATGCCTGGTTAAGTTTTGCATTTTTTTTGTAGAGATGGGACCTCATTATGTTGCCCAGGCTGATCTCAAGCTCCTGGATTCAAGTGATCCACCTGCCTTGGCCTTCCAAAGTGGCAGCTCAGTCTTTAATTGAGGGAGGTGGCAACAAATGACTGTTAAAAGAAATGAGTATCAGCTTGGGTTCGGTGGCTCACGCCCCTAATCCTAACACTTTGGGAGGCCGAGGAGGATGGATCACAAGGTCAGGAGTTCGAGACCAGCCTGACCAACATGGTGAAACCCCGTCTCTACTAAAAATACAAAAATTAACCTGGCGTGTGTGGTGCGTGCCTGTAATCCCAGCTACTTGGGAGGCTGAAGCAGGAGAATTGCTTGGACCCTGGAGGCAGAGGTTGCAGTGAGCCGAGGTGACAGAGCAAGACTCTGCCTTGAGAAAAAAATAAAAATAAGAAATGAATATCTACATGTAAATTATGATACAATGGGCAAAAAGAGGGTAAATGAGATAGAATTACAGGGCCTTGATTGAGACATGATACGTGCCCTGGGGAAGCTCACAGGTTAGTGATGTAAGGAGGACAAGCCAGTCAAAGAAATCAGGTCCCCCCAATAGGAAAAATAACGAGAGGGGTCAGGATGGCTGGGGCTGCGGAGAAGAGATGCCAGCTATTCTTGGGGAGGAAAAATGGAGAAGAGATGGTGAATCGGGGCTATAGAGAAGAAAGGGAGGACAGAGAGGAGATAACTCCTACGCAGTGCTTGGCCTGGGAAAAATTGGGGGTAGGGACTGCCATGCTATCAGCAACATGGGGAGTCCTGTAGGAGAAGCCGGCTTGTGGGAAGGAGGAGAAGAGGAAGTGACTTTGGCCATACCAAAGAGAGCAACCCTGGGGGCCATCCTGTGGGAGGTGTCCAGGCTGGGTGCTGGATGTGGAGACGTCCACATCACTCACCTGAGAGGCTGAGCCCCTGACGGCCTTCGCACCTTCCATGTCTGTATCCCCCACGCCCGCTGCTGGCCTTGCTGATTTCTTCCTGCAGGACCTCACTCTGAGTGAAGAGACCAGACAGCCTTTCAGTGTGGTCAGATCGGGGCGCAGTGGGCAGACCAGCCCTTGTCCTGTATTTCCTACTGGAGACTTGAGGGGTGACTGAGATGGGATGGGGGTGGTCCAGTTGTAGAGACCCCAACGGTGAAAACAGAGGCTCCTGCCTCCTGGATGGTGGGGCCTGAGGTTGCCACAGATGTGGAGCCCCACAAACAAGGGCGCTCATGAAGTGCTCACCGTGCACCTGTGAGCTCATTCTTGCCCCAAGCTCTTGACCCATCCAGGTCCTTCTAGTTCTGGCTTCAGGGATTCTGTTTCTGGCCTGCCCTGCTCCAGGGTTCTCCCTCCCTCCCCAGGGTCAATGCTCACATGATGAAGATGACGCAGAAGGACAGGAAGGCGAGGGCTGTGGCTCCAGCTCCCCCAACTGCCGCCAGTGTCACTTCTGATACAGGCCTTGCAGTGCCTACAGATGGATTGGAGTTGCTTTGGGGATTTATATCACGGAGAACTGGGTCTCTTCCCTTCCCACTCTCTGTAAGGCCCTATACTTCCATTCCCCTCTTCTCCCTCCCAGACACAGAACAGGAATGGGAGGGAGGAAGGGAGACTACTTCTGAGGCCAGTGAGGCATGAGAGTGCTGGATGCAGCTTGTCTTGCCTTTATTTAAAATTTTGATATTGTGTTCTTGTGGAATTATTTCACAGTCAATTTTATTTTTTTCAAAAGATCATGGCATTATGGCCGGGCGCGGTGGCTCAAGCCTGTAATCCCAGCACTTTGGGAGGCCGAGACGGGCGGATCACGAGGTCAGGAGATCGAGACCTCCTGGCTAACACGGTGAAACCCCATCTCTACTAAAAAATACAAAAAACTAGCCGGGCGAAGTGGCGGGCGCCTGTGGTCCCAGCTACTCGGGAGCTGTCTCTTATACACATCTAGATGTGTATAAGAGCGGAGCTTGCAGTGAGCTGAGATCCGGCCACTGCACTCCAGCCTGGGCGACAGAGCCAGACTCCGTCTCAAAAAAAAAAAAAAAAAAAAAAAGATCATGGCATTGCAATATTACTTTACTTGCTTTCTGAGTTGGATTTTTCTTTGGCTTCTTAAATTTGGTGCCAAGGCAAGTGCCTCATGTGTCTCATCCTAGTCTAAGCACTGCAAAGCAAGGCACTTGTATCCCCAAACACACCTGTCCAGGCCCCAGCTCCTCCCCTCCAAGACCCACTCCTCCCCTTTCCCCACCGACCCCGCTTTCCTGGCAGGGAGAGAACAGTGATGCCCTGGGTTGCAGGAAAGTTCCAGGCCTCACAGCTGGGCACACACGAGAGCTGAGCTCCCCCTTGAAGCTCGGGGCAGTGGGTGGCCCATGAGGTTGGGGCAGGTGTGTTCTCCTCCTCCAGCCCCTCCCTTCCCCACCTGTGCCCTCATTCTGCAGGGAGAGGCTCAGGGAAATGTGCTGGGAGCCCCGAGGGTTCTCAGCTTGGCAAGTGAATTCCCCTTCATCCTTCACATGCACTCGCAGCAGCTCCAGCAGCCCAGGGTTCCAGGGCTGTGAGGGGCACAGGGTCAGGCTCCCTCGGGTCCAGCTCAGCCTGGCAGGGGGATTGCTGTCGACAGCACAGACCAGGCGCAGAGACTGCCCCTCCAGGACTGAAAGAGATGAGCCATTTCCCAGGGCTGTGGATGCTGCAGAGAAAGAGACAGAGGGTCAGAGGGACAAATGGATCCAGAGAAAGAGGAAGGACACGGAAGGAGACTGGTGAGAGGAACTGACACACAGACATAGACTGAAGCGCTGGAAAACGCACACTTTCACGGCTCAGTGTTGGGAATGTAAACTTGTCCACTTTTAATTGAGAACAACTTCACTGCATCTTTCAAAATTAGAAAGAACATGCGACACTAGTGTATTTTGCTTATAGGAATTTATCCCATACACTTAGATATTCCTGTGGAAGTAGATACAAGACTATCCACTGCACAGTGTCTGCGGAAGATGATTTTCCTTAAGGGATGCCACAAAGTCAGAGTCCATCTGTGCAGCGAAAGCACACATGGTCCTAGAGGAGGGCGCGGACAGTCTCACTACGATGTCAAACCACCTGAGATCCTCCAGGTGCACAAACCAAGCCTCAGGGCAGCCTGGATGGACACTGGTCAATTCCGTGGAGAGGGATGGGCATCGGAGGACAGACTCTGCTGTGCATTTTGAATTTCTGCCCATGTGACTGTATCATGTATGCAGAAGTACTTAGATCGAAACTACTGGGAAAATAGAAAGATCAGACAGAGGAAGTATTCAGGAGACGCCTGACAAGAAACTTGAAAGTCTGGTCCCAAAATAAAAATGAACAAAAGCCAAAACAAACAAACAAACAAACAAACAAACAAACAAACGGGAGTCTGGTCCTGTGAATGTCACCCTGTCTTTGCTGTGGGGCCGAGGAGGGGGTGTGTGGAGGAGTCTGAGGAGAGCAGGGACAGGATGAGGACAGGACGCGGGCTCAGGTAGCCACGCGGGCTGGAGATGTGGGCTCTTGTGCCCTGGGCTCATGCACAATGGCAGCTCTGTTTCTCAAAGTGAGTCCAGGATGAGGAGAGACCCAGTCCCATCCTGAACTGAAGGCCCTGCTCCCCCAGCCCCAGAGAGGGGGTTCCATCCTACCTGTGTCATCTCCTTGGAAGACAGTCACGGTCAAGTTCCAAGGAGGGTCTGGGACAGAAAGACATGAAGACCCACATTGCTGTAAGGGCTGGGAACATTGGCCCTGTCTCCCCAGGAGCTGTATATACAGGGAAAATGGAGCCAACATTCTCCTGACCCCACTCCCAGCCCAGATTCTGGGACCCAGAACCCAGTGTCCAGGCTTGAACCCCATCCCCTGCCCTCAGGAACACCTCCCAACTCATGAGGGACCCGGGCGTCTTGGTCCAGCACTCACAGGACACATCGAGTTGGACGGTCCTGGTCTTGGTCACACCCGTCCCAGGCAAGGTCACCTGACAGGTGAGGCTGGTGCCGTGGTCCTGGGGCTTTGGGATAAGGGTGAGCACTGAGAAGCGGGCAGTAGTGGGGCCCAGGGAGGACACGGAGGTCCCAATCCAGGAGATCATGGGGGGCATCCTCTGCTCACAGGCCCAGGGCACAGAGCAGGTCAGGTTCCTGGGGTGGCCAGACTCTAGGGTCCCTTGGATGAGGATGTCAGGCCTCTGGGTCAAGGCTGGTGAAGACGGGAACACAGGATCAGGAGGAGGTATTTCAGCTGCAGCCCTGGGGGAAGCTCAGGCTCTGGTCCAGCTCCTCCCCGGAGCCCGACTTGCTTCAATCCCAACCCCCTCCCAGGCCCCATCCCAGCCCTGCCTTTCACCCCCCCATGACCTTCCCCTGTGGCCTTTCCAGGAGCCCGTGCCTTACCTGTCACAAACACAGACAGCTGCTTAGCTTTGTAATTCAACTGTGACTTATAACTCCATTTCATGCGTCCTCTCTCTAGCCGAAAGAAATATGACCCCTCGTCCCCCTTCCTGGCGTCGTTGATGCTCAGGGAGCAGTCATTGCTCCATCGGTCCCCAAGGAGTTGGAATCGGCCCTGGGTCTCCGCCTGCACCTCTGTGTCTGGGTTGTTTGTGGCCACTGGAGCCTCTTGGTTTGGTCTGTCTCCTGCCCGGAACCAGTAGCCGTGAACTGGGTCAGAGTAAGTCCAGTCATCCTGGGGATAGGAGAAGGAGCAGGGCACATGGACACACAGGCCCTCCTGCACCGTCACCAGTTCCTGCACTTGAAGCAAGTAACCATCCCCATATTTTCTGTCTCCCTCCATCCCCTGTGTCCCCCAGAGCAGGGGCAGCAGCAGCAGCAGCAGCATGTCTGGGGTTGGAGGTGCCAGGGCCGCCAGGGAACGTCTGTTCCTCAGGGCTCTTCTCTCAGGAACTGAGGGCTCAAGACTTAGGGGAGGTCCCGCAGGAGGCTGGGGGTGAAGTCAGAACAGTGACCTCCCCAGAAGAGGAACGTCACACCAGACACTGTCAGGGCTGAGTCAGTCCTGGGAGATCCACCACACACCACCCCATGTCCACTCCTGGGGACCCTGAGGCCAGACAGGGTGAGAGACTCACCCAGATTCCCACCCCATGCAGGGTCCACCCTCTTTCTTGCTTCCCGGACTTGCCCTTCCATTTGGGTAACGTTTTCTGCAAGGTGAAATTGGGTCCCATCTGGCCAGACCTCTGAATCACCCCTGTGGCTATCACTGTTTGTGGAGGTCATACCAGCCAAAGGTGGAACTCAGGGCCATGAGAGACTGGGGTGCAGGTGAGGTGAGCAGGCAGCCTCTCCTCCCTTCTTCAGCAGCAACGAAGTGGGCACCCCCTCTCTGCACAACGAGGTCAACACAGCAGAGCCAGACACTGTCCCTAAGGAGTCACCGTGCAGAGGGGAGACACTGAGGCTCCTGACATATGAGGTCCCCAGGATGGGAGCTTCAGTGGGGGGCACAGGCCGGGTGGGGTCGTTCTCCCCTAGGTGGGGGATTCAGTCTCAGGAGGACTGAGCAGAGCAGAGGGACACGCGGCTGTGGAGGTGAGGATTCTGCATGTTGATACACACGAAGGACAGGGAGGGGGAAGCCTGGCTCGCAGGAGGCCTGGGAAACTGAGGCTATAACTGTTGTACTGTGGGATTTGGAAGAAAGAAATGTCAGAAGGGAAAGGGTCAATGTGAAAAGGGCACACACTTCTCCCTTTGTTGCAGCTATTTGGGTATCAGAATGGGTTTCTTCACCACCCATATCTTACTGAGTCACACTTCCCCTGGTTACTCCACAGCAGGCGGGGTCTGCCGGCCCCGGGGCTTTGCTCCTGCAGGCTCTGCTCCCAGGGGTCCAGGGGAACAGTAGTCATGGAACGAGGACACCAGCCCTGGGGTATGCACCTTCAGCGATGGGCAGGATTTCATGAGAGAAGAAATATGTGCTGAATTCAACAGATTATTATTATTATTATTTTGAGACGGAGTCTATCTCTGTCACCGGGCTGGAGTGCAGTGGCGCGATCCCAGCTCACTGCAACCTATGACTCCCTGGTTCAAGTGATTCTCCTGCCTCAGCTTCCTGAGTAGCTAGGATTACAGGCATACGCCACCATGTCTGGCTAATTTTTGTATTTTTAGTAGAGCCAGGGTTTCACCATGTTGGCCAGGATGGTCTCGATCTCCTGACCTAGTGATCTGCCCACCTCGGCCTCCCAAAGTGCTGAGATTACAGGCATGAGCCACCGCGGGAAGGCATCCAGTACTGTTCTTTCTTTGCTGGGAGTTTATTACTGATTCAGTCTTGTTGCACGTCATAGATATGCTCAGGTTTTCTGATTCTTCCTGTTTCAATCTTAGCAGATTCTATATGTCCAGGAATTTATCGGTTTCTCCTAGGTCTTCAAATGTATCGGCATATAGTTCATACATTCTTTCATGATCTTTTGTATTTCTGTGGTATCCATTGTGACATCTTTTTCATTTATGATTTTATTTATTTCTGTCTTGCCTCTTTTTTTTTCCTAGTTATGGCTTGATGGTTTTGTTTATCTTTTAAAAAATATTATTTCTTTCTTTTCTTTTTTTTTTTCTGAGACGGAGTTTCGCTTTTGTTGCCCAGGCTAAAGTGCAGTGGTGCAGTCTTGGCTCACTGCAACCTCTGCCTTCTGGGTTCAAGCAATTCTCCTGCCTCAGTCTCCCGAGTAGCTGGGATTGCAGGCATGCGCCACCATGCCCAGCTAATTTTGTATTTTTAGTAGAGGTGGGGTTTCTCCAAGTTGGTCAGGCTGGTCTTGAACTCCGACCTCAGGTGATCTACCCGCCTCAGCCTCCCAAAGTGCTGGGATTACAGGCGTGAGTCACCGCACCCAGCCCTATTATTTCTTTTTTCCTACTAATTTTGGATTTGTTTTGTTCTTGCTTTTCTAGTTTCTTGAGATGCATTGTTGTTCATTTGAACTCTTTCTAGTTTTTCATGTAAACATTTATTGCTACAAACTTACCTCTTATACTTCATTTTCTCTGTCCTGTAGTTTTTGGTATGTTGTGTTTCTATTTTCATTTGTTCAATGAATTTTTAAATTTCATTTTTAGCTTTGTCCTTCACCCATTGGTTGTTCAGAAGCATGTTGTTTAATTTTAATATATTTTCATAGTTTCTAATGTTCCTCTTGTTACTGGTTTTGAGTTGTATTCAACTATAGTCAGGTAAGATACTTGACATTTTGGTAAATGATGCTCTGTTATTGGGTGCATATACATTTAACATATTCACCTCTTTAACAAAGTGGTAGAAGCCAGATACATAGAGTAAATATTGTGTGAGTCTATTTATATGAAGCTCCAGAATAGAAAAAAACTGATAGATAGTGATGGGAATCATATAAGTGATTGCTGCAAGTGAAACACTGACTGGGATAGAAAAATAAGAAAACTTGGAGGGATGAAAAAAAGATTCCCTATCTTGATTGAGGACATAGTTACAGGGTGTTTACATTTGCCAAAACTAATTTAACTGTATGCTTACAATGGGTGCTTTTTATTATATGTAAGGTATGTCTCCATTAAGTTTATATTAAGTTAACACTGTAGTAGATGTGGAAAATGCAATATAATAGTGATGAATAGTAATGACTTCGGATTGATTTGGGCGCGCTCTCTCTCTCTCTTTCTCTCCATGAAATCCGCTTTATTTTCTCACACTTTACCCACTGCACACTTTCGAAACACTTCTTGCTACTCAACAATATTTTCGTGGCCGCCCCACTAGGATACAGGCTCCCCGCAGGCAGAGTTTTTGCTGTTTTCTTGTCACCGCTGTTTCTCCCGCGGCCTTTGAGCCCTGCTCGCTGCTCTGGGATGAACTTGCCTTTCAGGCAGCCCTGCCCATCTCTCACCTCCCGGCTCACCTGTCCCACCTGCCCGCGGATCCTCACCCTCTCCGCTGGGCTCCCACAGCCCCATCCTTCCCGCAGGCTCAGCCCGGACCCCGCCAGCCTGTGCCCGCCTCTGTCTCCCCTGACCGTGGCGGGTGCCGCTGCAGATTCCGCCTTGCCCAGCCCAGACCCCCAGGCGGCTCTGCCCCACAGATGGGAGGCAATTGTGCAGGGTACAGGGGCAGCGAGGGGCTGCGGCCGAGAGCCGTGCCCCGTCCTGTGGAGGGAGGGTGAGTGTGGGTGGAGGGGGCAGCCCTGCAGATGTCAGAGGCGGGGCGGGAGCAGCACAGGTTTCCTCTGGTGAGGAGCCCTCCCCTTCCCTTTTCTCCTTCCATCCTCTGAGCAACCACGTGTTACAGACTGGCCCAGACCCTGTGGGACTCTGCAATCACCGTGGGCCACACCGGGCTGTGCTCACAGGAACACATCGAATCCTCTCGACCACTCCATGCACTCGCTTGCCAGGTTTGCCTTGATAAAGGAACACAGACCGAGTGGCTTCAACAACGCCTTTGTGTTCCCACCCTTCTGGAGAAGTCTGAGACCAAGCTGTGGTCTGCGTTGCTTCCTTCTGAGGCCTCTCCGTGGCTTGCTGGTGGCATCTTCTCCCTGTGGTCGTTCTCCTGAGTGTACTAATCACCCCTGCTTGCCTTCCTTTCCTCCCTCCCTTTCCTCTTTCTTTCTTTTCTTTCCTTCCTTCCTTCCTTCCTTTCTTTCTTTTCTTTCTTTCTTTCTTTTCTTTTTCTTTCTTTCTTTCTTTTTCTTTCCTTCCTTCCTTCCTTCCCTCCCTCCTTCCCTCCTTCTTTCTTTCTTTCCTTCTTTCTTTTCTTTTCTTTCCAGAGCCTTGCTGTGTCACCCAGGCTGGAGTGCAGTGGCACAATCTTGGCTCACAGAAGCCTCCGTCTCCTGGGTACAAGCACTTCTTCCACCTCAGCATCCGGAGTAGCTGGGATTACAGGCCCACGCCACCACGTCTGGCTAATTTTTGTATTTTTAGTAGAGATGGGATTTTACCATGCTGGCCAAGCTGATCTCCAACTCCTCACCCCAAGTCTTCTGCCTGCCTCGGTCTCCCGAAGTGCTGGGATTACAGGCCTGAGCCACCACGCTCTGCCCCTAATCACCCCTTCTAATAGACACAACTCATGTAGGATGAGAGCCTACCCTAACAAATTCATTTTAACTTAGTCACCTTTTTATAAGTCCCTGTCTCTAAATATGGTCGCATTCTGAGGTGCTGGGGTTAGGGCTTCAGTATAGGAATTTGTGGGGGACACAGTTCATCCCTGACACCCCCATAAGTGTGGACACCCGACGATGCACAGAGTGGGTAAGCCCCTTCCCAAGACAACACTGTGCGTTTCACAGAGCCCAGCTCAAGCCAGCAGCCATCCAGCTACAGAGCCTGTGCCCCTGACCTCTCTCTACGAGGCCTCATGTGAGGAAGCCCCAGAGCAATGTGGACCACTGGGAGCTCGTTACTGAGGGCAGGACTCCGAGTGACTCCTGAGGATGGTTAGGGCCAGACACGTGGAGGCTCAGGGCCTGCCCAGGGACACAGAGCACGTTGGCCACCCCTGAGTCTGCAGAGAACGTCGCCTCCTCGAGCTGGGTTCTCCCTCAGGTTGGGGCTGGGTGCTGTGATCCCTCCAGGGGACAGGTGAGGAGACTGAGACTTGGAGGGAAAGGGCCCAGGACCCTCACACTCCAGAGCCAGGGCCTCTCCCAGCATCTCGGGCTCAGCCTTGCTCCCCATGCTGGGCTCGCAGGGCCTGGGCTGTGCAATCACCACCAGCGACGCTGGGATGCTGGGCAGGGGGCACTGAGAAGGTTAGGAAGGTGGGGGACCACCTGTGGGGTCACATGCTCACAGCACCTCAGAGTCCTTGTCCCGTCCACTCTGCCCGTGCATACCTGAGACCGCACCTCTAGCTGCACAGGGCCCTTGGGATTCCACAGCCCTGCCTGTGTCTCCAGCATCACGCCCCTTACTAACAGGAGCTGGGGTGGCCCAGGGCTCCTTTGCCCCCTCGTTCATTAGGGAACTTCCCAAGGAAGGAGACAGAGTCTGTCACACTCTCCCCTTTGCCGCCACCCCCCTGAAAGGAGGAGATGCTCCCGCTGTGGTTGTTGTGCTCATTCATTAAACATCACCTCCCTTGCCTCGGAAGACCCGTCCCTATCTCTTATGCCTCTTGGTTCCTCCGCCAGTCCCTCCTGAGTCCCAGCCCTGGCAGGACTGACCCTCCCGATCACCTAGAAGCTGTAATGGCCAGACAGTGCCTGCTTCCCGGGTGTGGACAGTGCTGGGGGAGGGAAAGGCTGTGGGCAGAGCGCCCACAGCTGTGGGTCAGGGCCTCCCTGCTATGCGTGGCCCACACTGAAGACCCATCCGGAAAGTAGAATTGGCCACTCTCCAAGAGCCCTGACAGCTCCGGCAGCGTTGGGGCCAAGGTCCTCTTTTAGGTTTCAACATAGAAATTTGGGAGACAAACACACAAACATTGCGACCACAGCACTTGCCATTCTGGACCCTGGTGTCCTCATCTACAAATTGAGGAAGTGGAGTTCCAGGGCCTCTCATGTCTTCTGGGTCATAAGTTGGTCCTAAGTACCCGTTTTACGGATTAGATTCTTTGTAGCTTTCACCTGTCTCTCCTGTCCATGTTTTTCCTTTTCTTTGCAACTTGGGGACCATGGAAAACACCTGTGCTGTGGCTCAGCCCTTCTGACTATTGAGGTGCTGCAGCTGTCTCTACTGGGCAAGGCTAGGAGGCGCAGGAGGGGGAAGTGGCTGCAGGATGATACCAGCTGCAAATACAAGCATTGGTGATGAGGGTGTGAGTCAGCTATGCACACCCAAGCCCTGTACCTCACCTTCTCAATTATCACAGCCGAATGAGCTACTCCAGGTTATGAGTCATGAGAGGAAGATGGGAGATGGGCAGATCCATGAAGCTGAGTGGAAGAAAGTAGAGTATGATTTTCTGTGTATACAAAGTCTTCAGAAAAACGTGCAAAAGTTTAGTAAATGCAGCCTGCTCGGATAATAAAACTACATAGAAAACCATTGAGGCAATTAGCACTAAAGTGAGGCTAGGGGATCCTTTGGGAGGGAGTGTGCTGTGTCCAATAGGAAGGAGAGACAAATGAGCAGTGCTGGGAACTTTTTCAACGTGCCATTTCTAGGAGGGTGCTCATTGCATGCAAATCACTGAGGTCTTCTTTGGGAGTTGTTTTTATCTATATTTCTTATATTTACCCCCCAAAAAATGTTTCAAGAAAATTGACCTGAGTCTAAGGAAGATCCACCTCCCATCAACTTCTTTCCAGCCCCCAGCCACACAATTTAAAATAATCTGTTGAGGCCGGGCACTGTGGCTCATGCTTGTAATCCCAGCACTTTGGGAGGCTGAGGCGGGTAGATCACCTGAGGTCGGAGTTCAAGACCAGCCTGACCAACTTGGAGAAACCCCACCTCTACTAAAAATACAAAATTAGCTGGGCATGGTG
>NW_012108030.1:1157654-1169917 GCF_000951045.1 Mandrillus leucophaeus | reverse complement strand
AATGTGTGAACTATATGCCGATACATTTGAAGACCTAGAAGAAACCGATAAATTCCTGGACATATAGAATCTGCTAAGATTGAAACAGGAAGAAACAGAAAACCTGAGCATATCTATGACGTGCAACAAGATTGAATCAGTAATAAACCTCCCAGCAAAGAAAGAACAGTACTGGATGCGTTCCCTGCTGATTTCTAGTGAACATTTAAAGAATTAACATAAATTCTCCTCAAAATGTTCAAGAAAAATTGAAGTGGAGGGAACTCTTCCTATATCATTCTGCGAGGCCAGCATAATCCTGATACTAAAAATAGACAAGGACACAACACAAAAGAAAAACTATGGATCAATAACCCTGATGAACATAGACACAGAAATCTCCAAAAAAATACTAACAAACCAAATCCAGCAAAACACTAAAAAGATAATATACCATAATCAAATGGGACTTATCCCAAGAATGTTAAGGATGTTCAACATATGTAAATCAATAAACATGATACATTATGTCAACAGAATGAAGGACAAAAACCATATGATCATCTCAATTGTTGTAGAAAATGGGTTTGATAAAATTCAACATTTTTTAAATGATAAAATCTCTCAATAAATTAGTTATGAAAATAAACTAACGCAACCCCAAAAAGACCACATAGAAAAACCCAGAGCTAACATCACAGTGAATGGAGTAGTGTAGAAAGCTTTTCCTTTAAGAAGTGGAACAAGACAAAGATATCCACTCTCACCACTCTGGTTCAACATAGTACTGAAAGTCCCAGCCAGTGCAATTACACAAGAGAAAAAACAAAAAACAACAAAAAACCAAACAAAACCCAAAAGACAAGACTCATCCGGATTTGGAAGGAGGAAGTCAAATTGTCTCTGTTAGCAGATAAACATGACCTTACAGATAAACATGACCTTACCTATAGAAAAATCTAAAGATAATACCAAAAAGCTCTTAGAATTGATAAATGAATTCATCACATTTGCAGGGTACAAAATCAACTTAGACAAATTAGTAGTGCTGTTACACACCAACAACAAACTACCTGTTAAAGAAATCAAGAAAGCATCCCGTTTACAATACCTATAAGAAATGAAATACTTAGGAATACATTTAATCAAAGAGGTGAAAGAGCTCTGCAAGGAAAGCTACAAAACACTGGTGGAAGAAATTGAATAGGATACAAACAAATGGAGCGAATAACAGCCCATGCTCGTGGATTAGAATTAGTATTTTTAAAATAACCATGCAATTCAAAGTAATCTACAGATTCAGTGCAATCTCTATGAAAATATCAATGACATTCTTCACAGAAATAGAAAAAGGTCTTAAAATTTGTATAGAACTGCAAAAGACCTGAACAGCCAAAGCAATCCCGAGCAAAAAGAATAAAGCTGGAGGCATCGCATGATCAGACTTCAAAATATACTACAAAGCTGTAGCAACCCAAATGCATGGTACTGGCATAAAAACCAATACATAGACAAATGGAATAGAATAGAGAACCCACAAATCAATTTATGTTATCCACTGCTAACTGATTGTTACAAAAATGCCAAGAACACTCACTAGGGAAAGGACAGTTTGTTCAATATGGTGCTGGGAAAAGTACCCGTATGCAAAAGAATGAAACTACATCTCTACCTTTCGCCCTATGTACAAATCAACTCACAGTGGATCAAATAGCTAAATTAAAGAACCCAAACTCTAAAACTACTGTAAGAGAACACAGGGGAAAGGCTTCAGGTCATTTGTCTAGGAAAATATTTTTATAAATAAGACCTCAAAAGCATAGATAACAAAAGCAAAAATAAACAAACAACATTCCATCAAACTAAAACACTTCTGCACAGCAAAGGAATCAATTAATAGAGTGAAAAGGCAACCTACAAAATGGGAGAAAATATTTGCAAACTATTCATCTGTCAGGGGATTAATATCCAGACTATACAAGGAACTCAAACACCTCAACTGCCAACCCCCCACTACAAACAATCCAGTAACAGCTGCATGTAGAGCGGTGCCCTCCTATCTGATCTATCTCCAAAGGAGACACTAGTTGTTGGGTTTTGTGGAACCTCTTGGACAGGAAGAGATGATTTCCTTCAGTTGGAGGTGGGGAGGAGATAAGGGTAAGCATTTCCTCCTACTCCTCCTAGAAGCCAAAGGCACGCAGAAGGGACAGGGCTTGTGTCCTTCTTGTTCCCCTGCTCAGCCAGGCCTCCAGGACATCAAGTGTCCTCAGCTCCAGCTATCCTGTCCCCACTAGACCCTCAGGAACCTGGGCATCCTGACCCAGCACTCATAGGAGACATTGAGCTGGATGGTTCTCCCTGCAGTCACACCAGCTCTGGGAAACTTTACCTGACAAGTCAGGTTGGTGCCATGGTCCTGGAGCTTGCGGTGATTGTGAACACCAAGGAATGGGTGGTCCTGGGACTCAGAGAAGTGGGGGCAGCTGACATCCAGGAGATGATAAGGGGGTGTCTCTTGCTTATAGGTCCAGCACACAGATCAGGTCAGGTTTCAGAGGTGGCTGGACTCTAGGGTCTCCAGGATGAGAATGTTGGGTATATGAGTCAGGGTTAGTGAGGAGATGGGGGGCATGCAGGATCAAAAGGGTAAGTCCAAGGTGAAGCCCTAGGGAAAGCTCAGGCTCTGTTCTAGCTCCTCCCCCAAACCCCCACATGCTTTAAGCCCAACTCCCTCCCAGGACAGGGGCCCCATCCCAGCCCTGCCCTGCCTTGCAGCCCCTTTGACTTTCCCCTATGGTCAATCCTGAAGCTGGTTTCTTACCAGTCACACAAAAAGAGAACTGGGGAGATTTTAAGCTGTATTTGGTACTTCCTTTCTCCACCTGAAAGAAATAGGAACCATTGTTCACCTCCTTCTGGCATCTTTGATACTCTGGGAGCAGTTATTCCTCTGGGGATTCCTGAAGAGGCAGAATAGGCCCAGGGTCTCCTCCTTCACTTTTCCATTTGTCTTGTTTGCGGCCTCTCAAGTGTCCCAGAATTCTTTGCCTCCTTCCTGGAACCAGTAGTCATGAACAGAGTTATTCGGGTAGTAGGGTGGAGATAGGAGAACGAGCAAGGCTTGAGGGTGCACAGACACTCCTGCGGAGTCACAGACTCCTGCACTTCTAGCTGGAAAACTGCGTCCTGAGCCAGGACTCCAGTGGAGAAATGAGGGTCAGCTCAATTCAGCCCCAGAGTCCCTCTCCCCATGGCCCACTCACCTACCCACAGCAGGGGCAGCAGTATCTCCTAGGCAGAGGGTTCCTGGACTCCCTATGTAATGAGAGAAGGGGAAGGGAGTGGAGGGGAAGGCTTGAGGGCCCACTGGGGGCTGAGGAGAAGCAGGAGGACTCGGCGGTTCACGGAAGAAAAACCTCAGACCTACACGTGGTCAGAGCTCATCCCCTTTGCACAGGGCAGAGGGAGACCCCAGAGACCTTCCCAGAGGGGAGCAAATAAGGAGCAGAGATCATATATTTCCTCTCATCTGAGAGCTTCCTTCCACCACCAGAGCCTGGACTAGGACCTCTGGGGACATCTGAGGCGTGGGACACCCATGAGGGTTTAAGGTCCTCCCACCCTGAGGTGCTTTTTTGTGCACCACTGTTTATACCTGGGAACTGGTCACTCCTTGTCTGGTCCCAGAGAGTCACAGCCTCATCTAGAGTCATGAGGAAGTCAGTCCTGCAGGATGGAGGATTCTGTAGGGTCTGTGGTAGTGTCTGGGACAGCGAAAAGAAGAAGAGTCCCGGGTGCAGTGTGGGTAGTAGCCATTCACTCATTCATACATTCATTCATTCACCAAACACACAGTGAGCATCTGTGTGTCAGTGGGGCTGGAGAAAAGATGCCAGGGACCTGGTTCCTACCCTTGAGATGGTCCCTACCCATAGCCTCATGTCCTCACCACACACGCAAACACTGGATTTAGAGCTGTGGACATTGGTGAATTTGCCATATGTCATGGTAGAATTCTAGGTTTTTGTTTTTGAGACGGAGTTTTGCTCTGTCACCCAGGCTGGAGTGCAGTGGTGCAATCTTGGCTCACTGCAACCTCTGCCTCCTGGGTTCAAGTGATTCTTCTGCCTCAGCCTCCTTAGTAGCTGGGATTACAGGCATGCACCACCACACCTGACTACTTTTTGTATTTTTTTTTTTAGTAGAGACGGAGTTTCACCATGTTGGTCAGGCTGGGCTCGAACTCCTGACCTCATGATCCACCCGCCTTGGCCTCCCAAAGTGCTGTTACCACAGGCATGAGCCATCTTGCCTGGCCAATACTAGTTATTTTTAAAAAACATGAGTTCTGAACTGAATTTTTTTTCCCTGACAGCTAGTACGCTGATTTACAAAATTTGAATGAAATCTTCAGAATAAGAACCATGCAGGATCTTCTTGTAAACCAAAAGGAAGGACATATATTCTATGAACTTCAGTGTAGAAGAAACTCCTTTTCCGTGGATGTTGCCATTCCGTGTAGTGTGGACAGAAGCGATTTATTTAAGGTCCTCTTCATAGAGATTAGCATTTCCTTTCATGTAGAAATATGCTGCTCACAGTTAAATGAGGCTCATAAGACATAATATTTTCTGACAACATGTGTAGAATATAGAGACAAAATTAAAATTTTAGGTTCCATTTTTCATGTTTATAGCTATTTGTGTTTTTCTTTTCTTTTCTTTTTTTTTTTTTTGAGATGAAGTTTCACTCTTGTTGCCCAGGCTGGAGTGCAATGGCGCAATCTCAGCTCACCGCAACCTCTGCATCCCAGGTTCAAGCAATTCTCCTGCCTCAGCCTCCTGAGTAGCTGGGATTACAGGCATGTGCCACTGTGCCTGGCTAATTTTGTATTTTTTGTAGAGATGGGGTTTCTCCATATTGGTCAGGCTGGTCTTGAACTCCTGACCTCAGGTGATCCGCCCAGCTTGGCCTCCCAAAATGTTAGGATTACAGGTGTCAGTCACTACTTCTGGCTGGGTATACTATAATCTTTTATTTACTCACCTATAATAGACATTTGAGGTTTTCCTGGTTTTTACTATAGGTATTCAAGTAGAATTCTTTTTATAGACATGTTTTTATATTAACGAGTATACACAAGATGTGGAATTATTAGTTCAAAAAATACCTGTATATTTAATTTTCGTAGGAATTGCCAAACTGTTATCCAAATAGTTTTGACTTTTCCCACTCCTCCCAGCCATGTACCAGAATTCCAGCAGCTCCACACCCTCATTGACACGTGGTATTTTCAGTCTTTATATTCTAACAAGTCTCGTGAGAGTGTAGTAGCATCTTGTGTTTTGAATTTAGGTACCATCAATTTCACTATTTATAATAAGCAATTCCATGAGGTTTGACAGGTGTATACAGCTATATACCTGCAACCACAGTAAAGACACTGCAAAATGCCGTCACTTAAAACACTCCCTCCTGCTGTTCCTTGGTGGGCAACTTGCCCTCTGTGTTTAATTTCTATAAACAGGCTAATTTCTTCTTCATCCCTATTGGTGTGCCTTTTAAAGAATGTCATATAAATGAAATTATACAAAATGTAGCCTTTATTTATCTATTTTGAGACAAAGTCTTGCTCTGTCATCCAGGCTGGAGTGCAGTGGCACAATCTCGGCTCACTGCAACCTCCACCTCCCTGGTTCAAGCAATTCCCTGCCTCAGCCTCCCAAGTAGTTGGGATTACAGTTACATGCCACCATGCCTGGCTAATTGTTTTGGATTTTTTAGTAGTGACAGGGTTTTGCCATGTTGGCCAGACTGGTCTTGAACTCCTGACCTCAGGCAATCCGCCCACCTCGGCCTCCCAAAGTGCTGGGATTACAGGTGTGAGCCACTGCGCCCAGCCTAAAATGTAGCCTTTAAAGTTTGGATTCATTCACTCGGTGTAATGCATTTGAGGCTCAGCTATGTGATTGGGTATATATATGAATAATTTGTTTTTGTTTTTCAATTGCTGACTCATACTTCATTGTTTCCCACAGATCCCCCATTTTTTTGTTTATTCACTGTTTGACAGATATTCAGAATGTCTCCAGGTTTTGGTGAATATAAAATAAAGCCAGTATAAATATTCCCATGCAGATTTCTGTGTGTGGACACTAGTTTTTATTTCTCTTGCATAATTACCTAGGAGTCAGGTGCTTAGTCACATGTGTTAGCTATAAGAAATTGCAGCTGGGCATGGTGGCTCATGCTTGTAATCTCAGAACTTTGGGAGGATGAGGCAGGTGGATCATTTGAGGTCAGGAGTTCAAGACCAGGCTGGCCAACATGGCGAGACCGAGACCCCATCTCTACTAAAAATACAAACATTAACTGGGTGTGGTGGGTGCCTGTTATCCCAGCTACTCAGGAGACTGAGGGCAGGAGAATTGCTTGAAACTGGGAGACAGAGGCTGCAGTGAGCCGAGATCGTGCCACTGCACTTCAGCCTGGGTGACAGAGTGAGACTCTGTCAAAAAAAAAAAAAAAAAAGAAAGAAATTGCGAAACTGCTCTCCAAAGTGTAAGTGCCACTTTATATCCCCACCAGCAAAACACATGAGTTCTGGTTGCTCTACATTCTCACTAATATTTGGTATTATCAGGAATGAGTAAAATTTATTTTTCTTTTGGCTTTGTTTTGTAACCATTCTAATAGGTATATACTGTGACCTCATTCTGGTTCTAATCTACTATTTCATAACAGCAAATGGCATTGGGAGTGTTTCCGTTCATGTGATTATTTGCCATGAGTTTTTCTTCTTTGATGAGGAGGCTGATCAAATCTTTAGTGCTTTTTAAAATTTGTCTTAAAATACACATAACAAAAACTTACCATTTTAACCATTTTTCAGTGCACGGGTAAGTGGCACTAAGTACATTCACACTCTTATGCAATTATCAATCATTGATCTCCAGAAATTTCTTCATCTTGCCAAATTTAAACTCTGTACCCACTGAATGATAACTCCCTATCCACCCTGCTCCCAGCCCATGGCAACCAACTTTCTGCTTTCTGTCTATGAATTTGCCTATTCTAGATACCTCATATAAGTGGAATCATACAGTATTGGTAACTTTCGTGACTGGCTCATTTCATGTGGCATAGTGTCTCCAAGGCTCATCTAAGTTGTAACACGTGTCAGAATCTCCTTCTTTTTAACGTTTAATAGTATTTCATTGTATGTATATAATATAGAGGCTTTTGACCAGTGTAGATCATCCTGAGTTGTCGAGTTGATCCTTAAATCCAATCAGAAGAGTCTTGCTGGGAGAGTAACAGATGGAGATTTGATACACACTGAAGGCACCTGTGTCTGGGCAAAGCCATCACCTCAAATGCATCACACCACCATGGGGAGCCATAGAGTTATGCGATGCATCCACCCCAATCTTTGTACAACCTCCTGAGAGTAGGGGTAAGAAGTGGATAGACAGGGTGAGAGGCAGGAGCCTCCAGTCAGCTTCCAAAGATGGGAGTGAAATGGAAAATAACAATAACATTACTAATAACCTTAAATCATAACAGCTACTTCCTGTAGCAAAAACCAGAGTAGGGGGCTGTCGGAAACCCACCTTATGTACAGCGCCTCAGAGATCCCAGATTAACATTTTTTCGGTCTCCAAGATCGATAGACAGGAAGGAGTGGCTGTTCGTTAGCATTCACGCTGGCTGTGCCAGGCAGAACTTTGCCCTGGGAGGGACTATGACGTTCTGCTCTCTTGATAAAAAGGTACAAAGCTGGGCTCCACAAACACATTAAGGGGCTCCTTGGGTCTGCTCCCCAGGCTGCCTCCTGCCCATAGGTGAGTAGTGGATGCTGCCACTCCTGACTGCAGAGACAGGGTTTCAGAAGAAATTCTCCAAGTTCTGGGGGATCCCGGATGGGATGGACCAGGTCTAGCTCTGGGGTCTGCTTAAGGAAATGAGAGTGAGTATTTGAAGCTCAAGGCACCCTCCAAACCTGCAGTCCTCTCCTGAGAGCAGGGTCCTCATGAGGGTCTCGTTGCACGAGACCGTCAGGGTCATGCCATGGGCTCTGAATGAAACCAGTTCTGCTCTCTTCATCCCGCTTGTTCAGACCAGGCATCACTGACCATGCACAGTCTAGATGGAGGGAGGGACATGTTTCTCCAGGGACTTGGCACAATGCTGTGTCTAAAAGGAATGCTCCATGTTGGTGCAGCCAAATCGAGCTGATCAGATGCTCTCTATGGCTGTGGTTGCTGGTCTCCTCTCAATATCCACCCCTTCTTTTTCTTTAGCGATAAGGACCTCAGACATGAGAGCCCAGCTAAGAAGGATTCTATATTCTACATTCTACACTTTCTTCTGAAGTTTTTCTGAACAGCCCTGTGAAGAGGAAACAGTTCATATCCTGATTAAAAACAAGTTCTTTTTCTTTTTAATTTTTGTGGGTACATAGTTGGTGTAGACCCCAAGATTCCTTGGCTCCCACAGGAGCCAAGGGAGGAACTGAGTAGGGAAGGGACAGGGAAAGATCTGGTCAGAGAGAGAACCCTTTTTGGGGTCTGAATTGCGATGGGCTGGAGGGAGCAAGACCAGAGGCTGCTAGGCCAGGAGGGAGGTTGCTGCAGGTCCAGGCATCCCCCGAGTCCAGGTGAGCGAGGCCAGAGGTGGGGATGGAGGAAAGGAGTGAGTTGAGACATTTTCCAGAAATCAAGTTTGCAAAACTCACCAACTACTGGAAAGCACTGGGGAAATACAGGGATGTGCAAAGAGACTTCGAGGACATTGACTCCGGCTACTCAGACAGGAGGGGCCTCCCAAGGGGGAGTGGGACGTGTTTGGCACCAGCTGACCCAGCAGAGATTTATGGGAGTCTTCAGGGCAGAGGTAGGACTGGGACCACCAGGGTGGAGAAGCTTCCTGGAAGAGTCATGCAGAGAGTGGCTGGAGGCCGGGGCCCCATTGCGGGAACTGCTGGATTTAAGGTTCCTGTGGGAGGCGGGGATGGCATGGCCAGAGAAGCGGCAGGGAACAGGGAGGAGGCTGTCATGGGAGATCGAGGGGAGAGGGAAGGATGGGGGAGAGGAAGCACTGGCTGTTACGGGCCCCACAACCCTGTATTGGACTGAACAAAGGAGGACAAATGTGGGAATAAAGACAAAAGACAAAAGAATATGTTTGGAAGAAGGGGTCAGGGGGCACCTTGCCTCTAGTGGACAAGGGCCCTGATCTTCCACAGCCCTTTGTATTTTTCGGTAAAGGAGATAGCAAGAAAGTGGGGGTGACTGCCGGTCTGTTGCTTGATCCAGAGTAGGCTTGCAAGACTGCATTCCTCAAACAAAAGGCTCTAGATGTCCCAGTAGATAACGTCAAGGAGCCCGGCACCAGGAAGTGATTGCCCTCAGCAAACCTTCTGGCAGCAGGCGCAGTGTGAGTGTGCCCACATCCTGCATTCATGATAAACAGTCTGCTGTTTGATCATATAGCCTCCAGTGGAATGTTGAGTTGGTCACAATCCCTTTGACCTTTTTGGCTCCCAACAACTGGCAGTGACAGTGGGTTGTCAGCTGGGAAGTCACAGTGACCCTAGAGAGCCCCGGCCTGGAGAGGGGGCAGAAGCGAGACTGGACGGGTTGCGAGTGAGGGATTGTGTTGGTCACACTCAATGACCTTCCCCTAGTGGACCCCTAAGACCTCAGTTCTCCCCAGGGCTGGCAGAGACCCACCCCATTCAGAAAGCTGAGGGCCTCTCCCACCTGTGCTGCTGTCCCCAAGACATGGATGCCCAGGTTCTGTGGAGCATCTGGAGTAGAAATCACTAACTGACCACCTGCCGAGTGATGGGCGGTCCTGAGCAAGGGGGTGGGGTCTGAGTGTTCCCTCCACCTTGACCCCAGCCAGGCCCCTAAGAACAGTCCCCCAAGAAGAATTCCCCAGAATCACAGGCCCTGCTCCACTTCCCTGACATCCCCTGCCCTCAGGGACACCAGCATATTGACCCAGCACTGTCAGGGCACGTTGTGTTGGGTGGTTCTCCACAGTCACACCAGCTCTGGGGAAAGGCTCTCCGCGGGTGAGGTTGGTGCTGTGGTCTTGCAGCCCCAGGCTGAGTGTGAGCACCAAGGTGTGGGGAGTCTTGGGGCTCAGAGAGGTGGAGGTCACCCCAGATCCGGGAGAAGGTGGGGGTACTCCCTCTTACAGGCCTATGGGACTATGGGGTTATGCTCCTGGAGTGTCCAGAGATTCTAGGGCTTCCTGAATGTGCATGTAGTGTCTGAGTCAGAGCTGGGGAGGAGAGAGACAGAGACCCAGGTTCTGCAGGTGGGGACCCCAAGTGTGGCCCTAAGACCATCCTCTGCCTAAGGCAACTGTCTTTCCCCAGCCAGACCCAGCGCCCAGTCCCCTCAGGTCCCTCCCAGGATGAGATGCAGGGGGCCCAGCCTGGCCATGCTCTGGGGGCCCTCAGGATCCCTCTATGTGTCATTGTGTGATGCCATTTCTCACCCATCATACGCACAGAGCGCTGATTTCTGTAAATGCAGTTCACATAAGATCTGTTTTCCACCCTAAGGAAGTGTGTGCCCAGCCAGGCACGGTGGCTCACAAGTACTCCCAGCACTTTGGGAGGCCAAGGCGGGCGGATCATGAAGTCAGGAGTTCAAGACCAGCCTGGCCTATGTGGTGAAACACCATCTCTGCTAAAAATACAAAAATTAGCTGCGCACGGTGGCGCATGCCTGTAGTCCCAGCTACTGGGGAGGCTGAGTTAGGAGAATCACTTGAACCCAGGAGGTGGAGGTTTCAGTGAGCTGAGATCATGCCACTGCACTCCAGCTTGGGCAACAGGGTAAGACTTCACCTCACCAAAAACAAACAAACAAACAAACAACGTGTGTGCCCCTGTCTCCTCTCTGTGCTTCTCTGATGTTCAGGGAACAGGTGTTGGCCCAGGGGTCTTCCATGAGGTTAAATCAGCTCTGGGTCTCCCTCTGCACGTAATGATCTGGGTTGCTTGTGGACACTGGAGTGTCATGGTGTATATGGGCCCCACCCTGGAACCAGTAGCCATAGTTGGGGTAGCATCATTGCAGCGACTTTTTGGGTAGAAGATGGAGCAGTGCACGAAAATGCACAGATTCTCTGGCACCAAGTTGGGCACTTCCAGCCAGAATCTGGCATCCTGAGCCAGGGCCCCTGGGTAGACACAAGGGTCAGCTTGGTCCAGCCCCACAGCTCCTCTGTCCAGGGCCACTCACCTGCCCACAGCAGGGGCAGAAGCAGCAGCAGCAGCTGAAACATCTCTGAGGCAGAGGCTCCCTGAGCTCCCTGTGTGAGCAGAGAAGGGGAAGGGAGTGGACAGGAAGGGCTGCAGGACCCATGGGGAGCTGGGGAGAAGCTGGGGACCTCAGCCCTGCACAGAAGAGGAACCTCAGACCCACACACAGTCAGAGCTCATCGTTCCACAGAGAGTAACGGCAACACCCAGGCCTGCAGACCGCAGGGACCTTGATTCCTTTTCTCCTGCTCATCTGCCTCTTGTCCATTTATTTCCTAGGCTTAATTACCAAACCCTCAGAGGGTGCGGAGAAAGTCTTCCTTCCTCTACCATGCAGTGTAGATTTCTTAATGTCAAGCAGCACAATGGGCATTTAAATATATGAATACGAAGGGTTTTTTAACATCTAGTTTCTGGATATAAGAAATTTCAATAACGTCTTCAAAGTAGTTGCCATGCAGCATGTTACTTACGGAAAGCAAAAGGAGAACACAGACGTTCTATGAGCCGGTGGAGAAGGAGTTTCTCTTCCCTAAATACTGCCATTCAGTACAAGGTGGTCAGGAGAGATCCCCTCAGTTTGTGCCATTCTGATATGGGTGGGGTGGTGTCTCCTTCTGGTTTCATTTTTGGTTCCCCAGTGAGAAGTGAGGCTGGGCATAATTTCATGTGCTAATGACCATTGTTTCTCCTCTTTGTGAAGAATATAATCAATTCTTTAGCTTATTACATTTCAATTGGATTTTGTTGGCTTATTGTTTTCTTGCGAGAGTCCTCTATATAACATTTTCCATATATAAACCTTTAGTTAAATAGGTGCATTTCAGATATTTTCTCCCAGTCTAACTTTTCTTTTCACTTTCTAAACTTTTATTTATAGAATCTTAAGAACCTTGTTCCCGGCCGGGTGCGGTGGCTCAAGCCTGTAATCCCAGCACTTTGGGAGGCCGAGACGGGAGGATCACGAGGTCAGGAGATCGAGACCATCCTGGCTAAC
>NW_012108030.1:1152875-1156182 GCF_000951045.1 Mandrillus leucophaeus | reverse complement strand
GCCCACAGCCTGCTGCTGCCGCAGTGACCCCGGAGCAGAGGGAAAGCTGCCCACAGCCCACTGCTGCCACAGTGACCCGGGAACAGAGGGATGGCTTCCTGCTCCTAACAGCATCCCATGGCTGGGACTCTTCCCACGTCACCCTGACAGTCCAGATCACGTTCAATTGACTGCCTCGTCTAGGAGCCTCCCAGCCAGCCCAGGAGCACCCAGCCCATCCCTCAGCCTGGGCTCCACCTGGGGCTAGTCTGTCTCAGCCTTGAAGCTGCATTCAGCACCTATGGGGAGACCCCGGCTCGTGGACAGGACTCTGCTGATGAGCCCTGATGGAGGAGAGGGAAGGATCCCACCAGGTAAGAGCTGCATGAGGGGCCGGGAATAGGATCATTGTCAACTGATCCATTCATTAATTCCATATTTCCTGGGCTCCACTTATTTCTTTGTTTATCATTTCTGTAAATATTTATTAATAATAATGCCTAGCTCTGATTGGATGACGTGGTCAGCAGATGTCCACCTGCTAATCCCTGGAAGCTGTGAATATGTTGCTATATAAGACAAAGAGGCTTTGCAGGTGTGATGAAGTTTAAGATCTTGAGACGGGCTATTCAGATGGGCCCAGTGTCGTCCCTTGTAAAAGGGGAAGGGGAAGGATTAGAGTCAGAGAGAGATGTGAAAATGAACAGAGGTCAGAGAGGAGAGAAGATGCCACAAAACTGGCCTTGACGTTGAGGAAGGGATGAGGAACCAAGAAATGCAGGTGGCTGCTGAACTCTGGAAAAGGTGAGGAAACAGGTTCTCCCCTGGAGCCTCCGGAAGGAGCCAGTGTTGATTTTATAGCCCAGGGAGTCCCATTCCATCCTTCTGAACTCCAGAACTGTAGAAGCAAAGTGTTGCTGTTTTAAACCACAGACACTGGGGTGATTTGTTACAGCAGCGGCAGGAAAATAGCACAGGCAAGGACTGATCACATTGCTTCCTCCTAAATTCCTGCGATAAGCTCAGGGCTATCTTTTCCATTCCACATAAAAGGAAATTGAGGCAGAGGGACCACAGATAAGCTGCCTGAGTTGGCGCACGTGGTGGTGATGGATCAAGTATTCAAATGAGGAGTCAAAAAATTACAGGTTCCCAGGGAGGGTCCCTGAGGCCAGGGCAGGGCAGGTGTGGCTGCAGAAGGAGTCCCAGGAAGATGCCCGCCTGGCCCTGATCCAGGTTACTCTCCGCTGCAGGGAGCAGACAATAAACCATGAACATCGTTATCCAGCTGTGAGTTATTGCGTGATGGATGGGAGCCGGTGCAGCGAGACAGAGTAACAAGGTCCCAGTGCCATGCAGCCTCTGGGGTCCAGAAGGCCCAGTGTTCTAGGGGTGTGGGGAAATGGGGTCTGGATCCCACGGTAAAGGGTTGTCCATAGGAATAAGAGGGGAGGCCGAGGCAGCTGGGTTCTCAGGTGCATCTTCCTCATTGGATTCTCCTGGGTCTCTGTCCTGTGAACTTCTCTTCTCTACCTGCAATCACCTCTTCCCCTTTCAAGAAACTTTTAAGTTCAGTAGATATATATATGTGTATATACACACACACACACACACACATATATATGCATATATATATATATAATGTAAACATCAGCATTGTAATTATTTTTAAGTGCACATTTCAGTTCTGTGAAGTATATTCACTGTTGTGCAACCAACTTTCAGAACTCTTTCATATTGCAAAACTGACTCTTTAGCCAGAGGAACTTTCCATTCCCCCCTCTCCTCAGCCCCTGGCAAATGCTATAGCCCCTGGCGAGTTCTATTCACTGTCTCTGTGAATAGAACTCCTCTGGGAACCTCATGTAGGCGGACTCTACCGTATTTGACTTTTCGAGGCTGGTGTATTTGTCTTAGGATAATGTCCTCAAGGTCCGTCCATGTGGTAGCAGGTATCCATTTTTTTTTTCCTTTTTAAGCCTGACATATTCAAATATATGTTTATATCACTTTGTTCATTCGTCTGTCCAGAAATACTGAGGTTGTCTCCACCCCTCAGCTCCAGTGAATGATACGAGTATGAACCTGGGAGTGTAAATATCCATTTAAGTTCCTACTTTCAATTATTTTGGGCGGAGAGCCAGAAGGGAAATCGATTCATACGTGAAGTCGGTTTTTAATTATTGGAGGAGTTGTCATATTCCTGACCTCTTGTCATCATTTTCCACTATAAAGATTTACTCTGGAGTAGTCCCCCTCATCCACAGTGAATATATTTGAAGACCCCCCGTGGATGCCGGAAATCACAGACAGAGGAAACCCTGTATGTGTTATGTTTTTTCTAGAAATACACACTTATGATGAATTTTAAGAATGAGCACAGTAAAAGATGAACAATAACGAATAATACGATATAACTATTATAACAATCTACTGTAATAAAAGTTGTGTGAATGTGGTCTCTTTCTGTTGTAATCCCTTAGTGTACTGTCCCACAGGTAACTGCAAAACTGCAAAAAATCCAAATCAGAGATAAAGGGGACGACAGCATAAAGATGACCATCTGTTGGAATCGTTGTCACCTCAACGCCTCCAGCCTGGACCGCTCTCCTGAGCTCCAGCATTTGCATCCAGCTGTGTCCCTGACTTCCCCTCTTCCATGTCCAGTGACCTCTCATCATCAAAATCACCCCTAAGAGCCTCTCCTCTGCAGTCCTCCACGGACACATCTCCTTCCTTCCCAGTGCTCAGGGGAACATTCTGGCCCCATCCTTGCTCTTCCCTTCCCCTCTCTGACCACATCCATTAGAAAACTCTGTGACCTTGACCTTCCATACACATCTAAACACGTGTCCTCACCCACCCTGCCTCCCTGGCTCAGCTCCATCCCTCCTTCTGGAGGGCCCAGCAACACCTTCCCAGTCTCTCTGTGGCTGCTGTGACCCATGCGGGCCTGCTCAGATCAGAGCAGCCAACGGTCCTGTTAGAGTGAGAATCCAGTTGAGCCTCTGCCCTCCCCAAAGGCTCCAGGTTCCTGCGTGGCCTCAGGGCCCCACACGGGCTGCCCCATCCTCCCTGCTGCTCCCTCCTCCACCCTGCTCTGCTCTCAGACATGGGACTCTGGCTCATAATATTCAAGATATTCAAAACACAATGCAAAACGCTTGTATCGGTCTGTTCTTGTAGCTGTTACACTTGTGACGCTTTTCTTCCTTTCTTTTTTTTTTTTTTCTTTTTTCTTTCTTTCTTTTTTTTTTTTTGAGACTGAGTCTTGCTCTATTGCCCAGGCTGGAGTGCAGTGGTGTGATCTCAGCTTACTGCAACCTCT
>NW_012108030.1:1116650-1152825 GCF_000951045.1 Mandrillus leucophaeus | reverse complement strand
AACCTCTGCCTCCTGGGTTCAAGTGATTCTCCTGCCTCAGCCTCCCCAGTAGCTGGGCTTGCAGGTGCCCACCAGCATCCCCAGCTAATTTTTGTATTTTTAGTAAAGACCGGTTTTCACCATGTTGGCCAGGCTGGTCTCAAACTCCTGACCTCAAATGATCCGCCCACCTCAGCCTTCCAAAGTGCTGGGATTACAGGTGTGAACCACCGCACCTGACCTCATATTGCCTCTCTGAGATCTAAACCATTATATGTGGGTGGTAAGCAATTAACTACTTAGTTGTATCTATTAATATCATCATATCAAGCATTTATATATTTAAGTATGCCAGGTTTTTTTGTTTTTGTTTTAGTTTTTTAACTTTTAGCAGCTCTCTGAATGGGTGTGAAGTAGCATTTCCTTTGCAGTTAGGTTTTGTGATTGTCAAGTGACTAATGATGCTGAGCACCTTCTCATGTGCTTTTGGCCATTTGTGCACCGTCTGGGGCAGAGTCCAGCAGGGGACAGATCGTGCACAGCCTTCAGTCCAGGCTGTTGCATTTGCACCTCATTCTCCAGCAATGGAGAGGAAGCGCGGCCACTCAGACTGTGAAGGCACTGGACGTGGAGGCATCTGGAACCACAGCCTGGAGTCTGTGTCAGGAGAGATGGAGGCAGGAGGTGAGGAGGGTTCGGTTACCAGGGAAAAGGTGAGGTCCTAGGAATAACCAAGGCCAGGATGGAGAAAAGGGCTCCAAGATGAACCCTTCTTAGTGCCAGGCCTCTGAGCCCAAGTTAAGTCATCATATCCCCAGTGACCTGCACGTATACATCCAGATGGCCTGAAGCAATTGAAGATCCACAGAAGTGAAAATAGCCTTAACTGATGACATTCCACCATTGTGATTTATTTCTGCCCCACCCTAACTGATCAATGTACTTTGTAACCTCCCCTACCCTTAAGAAGGTTCTTTGTAATTCTCCCCACCCTTGAGAATGTACTTTGTGAGATCCACCCCCTGCCCCCAAAACATTGCTCCTAACTCCACCGCCTATCCCAAAACCTACAAGAACTAATGATAATCCACCACCCTTTGCTGACTCCTTTTTCGGACTCAGCCCGCCTGCACCCAGGTGAAATAAACAGCCATGTTGCTCACACAAAGTCTGTTTGGTGATCTCTTCACATGGACACCTGAAACACTTAGGAGAAGGAGGAACAAGAGCTAGTAATTTATGGGATCTGGAGAAGGGAAGGAGGTCAAGGTGGAGACCCACATCCTGGTTCTGGTTTTAAGAGATGCAGCCTCTGTGTCATCAGTGGGATCCCAGGAGGAGAAGTGGGTTTGGAGAGGAAGATGGGTGGCTCAGGTTTGGCCATGCTGAGCAGAGCAGCCCTGGAGGCCACTTTTGGGGGTGTGTCCAGTGGGATGTTAGAGGGTGAGACTCCGAGGACACTCACCGGCGAGATGAACTTTGCACGGTGTCTGCAGCCTCCATGCCTGCTGCTGTTGCCGCCTTCCTCCTGTGGGACCTGACACTGAGTCAAGAGACCACGGCCCATCAGTGTGGCTGGATCCCAGTGCAGAGGGCAGCAGACTCACCTCCCTGTGCCCTGCTAAGGGACTGAGATGGAGAGAGCAGGCTTAGCCCACCTCCACAATGATAGCAGGAACCTCTCACCCTGGACTTTTGACCAGCATCAGGCATGGATAACCATTGGCCCCTGTGGAATTTTCACCACAACTCAGCCTCTGCTGACCCCAGGCCCTCTTGACTTATTCAGGTCCCCCCAGCACAGGGATCCAGAATTCAGTGTCATGGCCCCTGCTCTTCCCACACCTCCCCTTAGTCTCTGGGACAGCTCTCACCTGAGGAGGATGAGGTAGAGGCAGAGAATCAGGATCTTTGCAGCTGCCTCACCGACGGCCACCAGAACCACCACCGCCACGGGCCCTGATTTCCCGGCAGAAAAGTGGGATGAGACGGATTCACCTGCTAAACCAAGCTCCCTTGTCTTCCCATGGCAGAAGGAATTGGACATTGGTTCTCCAGGTCCTTCCTGTATCACTGGATGTGGGGCCACATGAGCCCAGGGCTCATCACACCACTTTCTAAGACTGTCCAACCATAAGCAGGGGCTCTTGGCCCCAGGACATTTCTGGCTCACTGCTGAGCTGAGGACACTCCTAATCCTCCCAGTTTGGAGTTGTTCTCTGTTCAAGGAAAGGATCTGCAGCAGGTCCAGGCTGCAGTATAAGAAGCTTTACAACTTGGGGTTTATAACTCAAGATGCAATCGTACTTGAAGTGTGTGGAACAATTAAGAATGTCGGTGCATCCCAGGGTGAAGACCCCTACGACTTTTGTTGCAAAGTCATGCTCTGTTTTTCAGAACATGGCGGATCTCTTGAGAAAGAGCTTCCGACTTGTTACCAGGCCTTGGTAGATGCTGATACCCTGACTATGGGATATGAAATGAATACACGATACAAACTGCTCATCATGAAGTAGGTGCTCTGTGACCCACCAAGCTAAAAAGTTGGGCATGTGAAGAAGTAATTCATTGAAAAGTGAATTTGGATATAACAGACTTCAAGATGGGCTTCAAGAGGTCGAGAAATCACAACCAAGTGATATGAGCAGGTGGCCCAGATTCCTACAACTCCTCCTGTGTATAGTGTCTTATTTTTTCATGAAATCACACCTATGGCCTCATGGGCAGTTCTTTACGTCCCTTGCTTGAGGAGGAAAACATTTCATCTTGGTTTTCAAGTGGTTCTGCTCAATCAGCGGACACAGCAAGGAGTGGACTTTGCATCATGCATGACAAACTCAGCTACAGTGAACCTGAAAGCTGGGCTGAAGGAACTCCCCCTAGTGGCAGAATTTCATAAATACATTTGGCTTTTCATTTATTTGAGACTGAGAGGTCGAAGGACAGATAGCAACTGAACCCTGCCTTTTCATCTTGGCGCGGATTGGAGCTATTTACATTTTGCAAATCTGTTCTTCCAGTCAGTTATTTGTCACTAACTTTTATAATGTTTTTCACCATGTAGAACATTTTAAACCCGCCTGGTTGCTGAGTTCCATGTCATTCTTCTGTCTTTCTTCATTCTATGGTTGTAAAAATGTCTGTCTAATATGTGCTTTGACAAATTAAAAAAAAAAAAAAGAAACTGAACCATGACTGTAGGATTGGGTAACACATTTTTTCCTAGAAATTTGTCCATTTTATATAAATATTCAAAGCTTTTCATACAGCTTACTACTTTCTGCTTAATTTGTATTAGATTAACGTTTTCTCCCTTATATTCCTGCATACCAGTTATTTTTGCCTTCTATATTTCTGGATTAATTGCAACTGAGGTTTGCCCATTTTATTATTTGTATCAAAGAACTAGCAGTTCGCTATGTGCTCTTATCATTTGATATTTCCTTCCCTCCAATTCCTTTTGGTTTTGTTGTTCTTTTTCTTTTTTTCTTTTTTTTTTTTTGAGACGGAGTCTCGCTCTGTCGCCCAGGCTGGAGTGCAGTGGCCGGATCTCAGCTCACTGCAAGATCCGCCTCCCGGGTTTACGCCATTCTCCTGCCTCAGCCTCCGGAGTAGCTGGGACTACAGGCGCCCGCCACCTCGCCTGGCTAGTTTTTTGTATTTTTTAGTAGAGACGGGGTTTCACCGTGTTCGCCAGGATGGTCTCGATCTCCTGACCTCGTGATCCGCCCGTCTCGGCCTCCCAAAGTGCTGGGATTACAGGCTTGAGCCACCGCGCCCGACTTGTTGTTCTTTTTCTAAATTCTTGAAATTAAAGCTTAGTTTATTAAATTTTAGCTTTTCCCATCTCTAGCATATAAGGTTATATATATTTCCTCTAATAAATGCTTTATTTTTACTCTAAAAGTTTCATAGTATTTTCAGTATCCAGTTTTAAATAATTTCTTATTTGTGTTATGATGATAATGATGATTTTTTTTTTTTTTAAGATGGAGTCTCATTCTGTTGCCCAGGCTGGAGTGCAGTGGCTCGCAGATTCAAGCAATTTTCCTGCTTCAGCCTGCTGAAGTACCTGGGATTACAAGCAAGCACCACCACACCGAGCTAACTTTTGTATTTTAGTAGAGATGGGGTTTCACCATGTTGGCCAGACTGGTCTCGAAATCCTGACCTCCAGTGATCCACCCCCCTCAGCCTCCCAAAGTGCTGGGATTACAGGTGTGAGCCACCGCTAACTGTGGTCTTCTAAGTGTAATCTGTCTTTTTATTTTTCGTGGCTACTCTTAAGAATTTTTCTTAATAGTTGGTCTTCATTAGTTTTCTTCAATTTCACTGAAAGAGTGGAGACTGGGATTTGTAAGAGGAAGTTGCTGAAATGGACATGGGGTATTGGTGACTGGTGAGGAACTGAGTTGGGGAAATCTGGATGGAGAAGGTCATGTAGACAGCCTTGAGCAGAAAGATGATGGATGGAAACTTTATTTTGGGGAGTCATGAAGACTTCTGAACAGGGAATGATACAGACACCTGGTGCTGTGGCCGCTGGGCCTGCTCCTCTTTAGCCTTAGGAGAAATTGCCAGCAGAAACCGTTTATTAAAACTGCTAACCAGGCCAGGCACGGTGGTTCACGCCTGTAATCCCAGCACTTTGGGAGGCCGAGGTGGGCGGATCATGAGGTCAGGAGATGGAGACCATCCTGGCTAACACGGTGAAACCCTGTCTGTACTAAAAATTCAAAAAATTAGCCAGGCGTGGCGGCGGGCGCCTGTAGTCCCAGCTACTTGGGAGGTTGAGGCAGGAGAATGGCGTGAACCCAGGGAACGAAGCTTGCAGTGAGCTGAGATCGCGCCACTGCACTCCAGCCTGGGTGACACAGGAAGACTCCGTCTCAAACAAACAAACAAACAAACAACAACAACAAAAAACAGGTAACCAAAGCCAGATACAAGGCATTTATTTACAATAATATACAGACTTTATGAAAAACTTTGTGTCAGGGCCTTCGTTAGCTGTTTTACAGCTGACAAAGCTGTATGTTAGCTGTATGCTTTCTTTGACCTTTCACAATAATCTGGTTAGACAGAAATTATTTCCCTGCCTTACAGAGCAGGGAGATAAAGTGACTTGCTCAGTAACTGGCATAGATAGAGTTGAACTCAGTTCTGTTGGACGGAAGTCCTGTGATCTGCCATATATACTAAGGAATTTATATAGTCCATTGACAACAAAAATATTAATTTTTTAAAAAATTGGACACAGTGCTATGGGCTAAGTTGTTCTCTTCTAAAATTCATATGTTGGAAGTCTTAAATCTCAATATCTCAGAAGGTTACTGTATTTGGAGGGTCTTTAAATAGTTAATTTATTTAAATTAGGTCACAGAGAAGCCCTAATCCCATATGACTAGTGTCTTTGTAAGAAGAGAAGATTAGGACATAAACACACTCAGAGGTAAGACCATGTGAAGACACAAGAGAGGCCTTAGAAGGAACCAACCCTGATAACACCTTGTTCTCAGACCTCTAACATCTAAAACTGTAAGAAAATAAAGTTCTGTGTTTACATCACTCAGTCTGTGGTACGTTGCTGCGGCAGCCCTAGTAACCAATACACTGAGAGGTACCATGTTGTCTCCAATCAAGGTTATGGCTTTGGACAATTCCTCACTTGCGTATCTTGATTTCTGAGTATTCAGTGTTGGTGACCTCTGGTTCCTGAAGCTGCACCTTGTGGAAGCGTAGGAAAGCATAGTGGAGCTCCTGCTCATCTCCTGAGACGGGGTCAGCCTCAGCAGGGTGGTCTGAAACTATGCCTCTCTGGAACTGGTGCTGATGACCCTGAATGGAAGAAAAGAAAAGATTCAGGGCTGGACAATAGGTTCTCAAAGATAGCAGCCAAGGATCAGAAAAGGAGTAGAACTGATGGAACTTTATTATTTATCCATTCATTTATTATTTTATTTTATTTTTGAGATGGGGTCTCGCTCTGTTGTCCAGGCTGGAGTGCAGTGGCATGATCACGGCTCAGGCAGCCTCGAACACCTGGGTTCGAATGATCCTCCTGCTTCAGCCTCCCATGTAGCTGGGACTACAGGCATGCACCACACCTGGCTAATCTTTGTAGAGATGGAGTTTCACCATGTTGCCCAGGCTGGTCTTGAACCCCTGGGCTCAAGGAATTCACCCACCTTGGCTTCCCAAAATGCTGGGATTACAAGCATGAGTCACCACGTCCACTGCATTCATTTATTTTTAAATATTTAATAATTAAGATTGGCCAGCCCTTAGTGAGTGTTTACATTAATCAGTCATATTCTATTCTCAAAAAAATGCTTTGGAGTGGATTCCATGATGACATTCATCTTACAAACAGGAACACTGAGGCTAAGAGAGGCTCCACATATTGCCTAAAGACACACGTCTACACACATGCACCACTGAGCAGGACTCAGAACCAGCTTATTGTGTGGGTCATGTGACATGTGCTATACGTTAAGCCATGAAGAAAGCAGACACGGTCCCAGATAGTAGGCAGTGTGGTTTCCTATGAGATGAAGTTAGTTAAAAACAGAAACAAAATCACATTTTTAATTCATGATAGCAGATATTTTGAAATATAAAACAGGGGCAGGAGTGGCATATCTGGTTCCTAGACAGGTACTGGAGGACAGAGCAGAGACTGAGTCCTGCAGTACAGGCCACCAAGCGCCATCTCCCAGATAGTAGGCAGTGTAGTTTTCTATGAGATAAAGTTAGTTAAAAACAGGAAACAAAATCACATTTTTAATTCATGATAGCAGATATTTTGAAATATAAAGCAGGGGCAGGAGCTGCGTATCTGGTTCCTAGACAGGTACTGGAGGACAGAGCAGAGACCGGGTCCTGCAGAACAGGCCACCAGACACCCTCTCCTATACCTTCTCTTTCCAACACCCCTGAAAACTTGAAAGTAAAGCATGGTAAAGAAATTATGTAATGATTCCCAACAAGGTGGGGATTTAACACACACTAAGTGTGTTGTTCCTCCAAATAAACCAAGAGGCAATACAAGAAATTATGGAATGAGCAAATAAGAAAAAGTGGGAAACCTCTGGGGAAACAAAATATTTTATAGTGGGGTGTGTGTGTGTGTGTGTGTGTGTGTGTGTGTGTGTGTGTTCAGGGAGGCATTGGTGACAGTGGATGAATGGTTACAGAAATGAGATTTATATTCTGCTCATGCCTGTCCTCTATCATTGGGATAATATTTTCCTGCCTGCATTCTTGCTACACAAATCAGTGGCAAAGTCCGAGACTAAAGGTGTGAATTTCTATAGGAGAAATGGCAGATCAGCACAAAAGTCCTACTGAATGAAGAAAAGAACAGGTGGAAATTGCCTCTCCCTGGCCTTCCCCTTGCCACCTTCCCCCATCCACACATCCCAGATTTTTGGAAGACAGTCTAGGTATTACCTCCCCTAGCACCAGTTTTTCCTGAGGGTCCCAACAACAGAAATTACGACTTGAATTATTCTTGGTCAGTTCTCATTCAGGCTATGGTAGAGTAACTGGCACCCTCCCAGCATAATTAGAAAACTATACATAGTATGTGACATAAGTGTTTTACAAGGCAAACAGGCAGCCCAGGACTGTAACATCTGAAAGAAAGGAAACCAATGAGGTGAGTCCCATGATCAAATGACAATTTCCAAACTGCAGTATGTGGAGGATAAATCCAAGAGGAACACAAGAATCTTAGGAAGCTGTGGAGGCAGCAACTGCAGTTCAAGTGGGAATGGTGTGGGTGGAATTTGTAGAGCAGAGTACAGAGAGAAACAACTACACAGGGAAAGAACTCCAGAAAGTATGCATAGAGGTCCCCTTGAATCTTTGGCTGAATACTAAGCTGTGTGCACACAGTGAAAGGCTGAAAGCCTGGGTACATGCTGCTGGAGAAGGAACAGCTATGAGAAAGCTGGAATGAAGGCAAATAGAAAGTCACCCTACCAAAGCTTTTATAAAAATCTTTGACTGGGCCTAGACGATCCGCTAATAAATTAACTGCATTTGAGAACAAAGTTCCACAATTTTTAAAGGAAGATTAAAATATCCAGATAATCAACAATATAACACAATGTCTAGTATGCCACCAAAATCGCTACCTATGCAAAGAAGCTGTGGAATGTAAGCAGTGAAAAGTATATCGGTAAATAGAAACATATCGGCCGGGCACGGTGGCTCAAGTCTGTAATCCCAGCACTTTGGGAAGCCGAGACAGGTGGATCATGAGGTCAGGAGATCAAGACCATCCTGGCTAACACGGTGAAACCCCGTCTCTACTAAAAAACACAAAAATCTAGCCGGGCGAGGTGGCGGGTGCCTGTAGTCCCAGCTACTCCGGAGGCTGAGGCAGGAGAATGGCATAAACCCAGGAAGCGGAGCTTGCAGTGAGCTGAGATCCAGCCACTGCACTCCAGCCTGGGCGACAGAGCGAGACTCTGTCTCAAAAAATAAATAAATAAATAAATAAAAAGGTAGTAATATTTTAAAACTACCAAAAAGGCAAAAAAGGGTGATAAATATAAAAGGACAAATATAAATGTAAAGCAAAGAGCAATCTGGTAGGATTAAACTGAGCCAAATAAATAATCACATTAAATATAAATGGTCTAAACACTCCAGTTAAAAGGAAGATATTGGCAGACTTGATAAAATAGGTAGAATAAACGTTGTGATATCTGTAAGACAGACACAATACATATGACGGCACAAATGTGTTAAAAGTAAGAGGAGAGAAAACACATAACAAATAAGCACTAATATTAAGAACACTAGAGTGGCAATATTAAATCAGACAGTATATTTTAGGAAAAGAAATATTACCAGAAATAAAGACATTTCATAATGATAAACAAGCCAATTCATTAAAAGATATAAAAATCCTAAGTGCATATGCAACCAATCACAGAGCATGATTTAACAAATAAATTGTAAAAGTAAGCAGACAGAAAATCACTAAGGATATAGAAAGCTTGAACACTAGTGTAAAATAACTTGACCTAATTGACATTTGTAGACTACTACATCCAGTATCTTCCGAAAACACATTCTTTGCAATTGCACATGTAACATTCACCATGGTAGACTGATATTTCATGTGCTTGTACTACCAGTGACTGAGATAAGAGTTTTTTAAAAATTGACTATAGAGTGTGTACCACTCTAATGGAGAGGAGATAGAATAGCAAGTAGACATTAGCTCTCCAACTAGACTGTCCAGAAGGACACGTTGAGATTCATCAAGGAAGCAACATGACCCAGAGTGCAGAGAAGAATGAGACAAGGCAGCTCTGTACCCGGGATTGGCATGGAGTCAAAGGAGGCTCCCCACCGCAGGGAAACAGTGAATGAGTGACAGCCCGCAAGGACCCACACTTCTGCCATGGACCTTTGTAATCCTGGGCATGAGAGCTCCCCCTGAGGCCTCCAGACTGACATGGAGAGCTGTGTGGAGACTGGGCAGAGCCACTGCTCAGGCCCATGTGGAGTCCCAAGGGCCTTGGACCTATGAGCACCTGGGCACCAGTATCATAGCTCCACTACCAAGAGAGGCCAGGCTCTCTCACACGCCCTCAGGGTAGAGACCACATTTACGGGGCTGAGGAGCAGATGGTTTGCAGACCTCACCTCTGCTACAACTCGCTAGACAAAGTTCACTGGCCTGGGACCCCAGCACAGCCACCCCACCGCTGCCTGAGCACCTGGGCCAGTAGCAGCTCTCCATTTCTCTGGGACAGGGCTCCCAGAGGTAACAGACAAGCCTGCTGGGTTTTTTTTTTTTTTTGCCTCCACAGGTCCCACTCCTACTCCTCTGAGGCTGGAGAAGGAGAAAAGAGCATAAGGGCTATCACTGGCCCTGCTTTATGGAACACACTGGAACTGCTTTATGGAAAAGCAGCCAGACTGTTTCAGCGTGGGTCCCTGCCCCATTATTCCTCACTGAGAAGGACCTCCTGACCTGGGCCCCCAGCACAGCTGCCCTACCCCCACTTGAGTTGGTGGCAGTTATGTGTTTCTCTGGGGAGGATATCCCTGGTTCAACCCACAGCCTCTTTGTCATTGCCACTGCAATGGTACTGCCCTTGATGCCTTCAGGCTGGGAAAATAATAAAGACCTTGATCACTTTGCTGGCACCTCCAACACACTGCAACCACCATACAGAAAGGAGCCCAGACTCGCTTCCCTGTGGGCCTCCTACTCCCCACTCTTCACCAGGCAGGGCCTCTGGCTGGGGCCTGCAGCACAGTGGCCCCACCCCTAGATGAAAGTTCCTATTGGCCGTGGCTCTGTGTCATTCTGGGGTGGAGCTCTCAGAGCAGCTGGCAGCCTCTCTGCCATTGCTGCTGCAGCCATACTGCTCTCGCTGCTCTCAGGCTGAGGAAGGAACAAAGAGCCTGATTTATTTGGTGGAACCTCCAGCATGCCACAGCACTACAGAGAGGAGCCCAGTCTCTCTTCCCTGTGAGCCTCCAACCATTACTCTTCACCGGGTAAGTCCACCTGCTTGGGCTCACAGCACAGTTGCCTCAACCAGGGGTGATTATTCCAATTGGCAGCAGCTCTGCATTTCTCTAGGATGAAGCCCCAAGAAACAAGGAAAAAGCCCTCTATCATTGGCACTTCCAAGGTCCCTGGCCCTGCTGCTCCAAGCTGGGGAGGAAACAAAATGCCTGGGCTCACCAAAGGGCTGTAGTGTGCAGCCCAAGAGTGCCAAGTCAAGATCTGTAGCCAGCACTTGAGTGACAGAGGAGCCCACACTCTCAGAGCACTGGGAGGGAGCATGGCTGCAAATGTGAGGAAATACAGAGGATTCACGTGGCTGAACAAGAGCCTACCTGCCAGCCATTATGCTTAAGCACCATGTGTTGGATCACATCCAAACTTCAACATCAAAAATACTTTGCTAATATACCCCACTGTGAAACTAAGGACAAGAATTTAGCAACAAATAAAGACCCTGCACAAAGCTTTGGCCTTCTGAAAACATCCAGAAACAAAGCCAACTGACTGTACTCAAATTATAGCACAATTAAGGAAACATGAGCCCACATAAATGAGAAAGAACCAGTGCAAGAACTCTGGCAAATCTAAAACCCAGAGTGTCTTCTTACCTCATAATGACCACACTAGTTCCCCAGCAAAAGTTCTTAACCAGGATGAAATGGCTAAAATAACAGACAAAAAATTCAGAATCTGGATGACAATCAAGATTATTGAGATTCAGGAGAAAGTAGAAACCCATTCCAGGGAATCAAAGGAATCAGTAAAACAACTGAAGAGATTAAAAATGAAATAGCCATCTTAAGAAAGAACCAAACTGAGCTGATAGAGTTGAATAACTCACTATAAAAATTTCGTAACACAATCAGAAGTATTAACAGCAGAATAAACCAAGCTGAGGAAAGAATATCAGAGCCCAAAGACTGGTTCTTCAAATTAACTCAGGCAGACAAAAATAAAGAACAAAGAATTTTAAAAATGAACAAAACCTCCAAAAAATGTGGGATTATGTAAAGAGACCAAATCTACAACTCATTGGCATCCCTGAAAGAGAAGGAGAGAGAGCAAGCCACTTCAACATATTGGAGGATATTGTCCACAAAAATTTCCCCAGCCTCTCTAGAGAGGTCAGCATGCACATTCAGGAAATTCAGAGAACCTCGTTAAGATAATATATAAGAGAATCATCCCCAAGACACACAGTCATCAGGTTCTCCAAGATCAACGCCAAAGAAAAAATATTACAGGCAGCTAGAGAGGAGAGACGAGTCACGTACAAAGATTATCCCATCAGGCTAATAAAGGACCTTTTAGCAGAAAGATTGCAAGCCAGAAGAGACTGGGGGGCCTATATTCAGGATCCTTAAATAAAAGAAATTCCTATCAAGAATTTCATACCCAACCAAACTAAGTTTCATAAGAGAAGGGAAATAAAATCCTTTTCGTCCCAAGCAAATGCGAAGGGAATTAATTACCACCATATGTGCTTTACAAGAGGTCCTTAAGATAGCGCCAAACATGAACACAAAAACATTTACCTACCACCACAAAAACACACTTAAGTACATAGATCATTGACACTATAGAGCAAATACAAAAATCAAGTCTGCATAACAACAAGCTAACAACATGATGTCAGGACCTAATCCTCACATATCAATATTAACCTTGAACATAAGTGAGCTAAATACCCAAATTAAAAGGCATAGAGTGGCAAGTTGGATAAAGAAGCAAGACCCAACTGTATTTTATCTTCGACAGACCCATCTCACATGCAATTACACCTATAGTTTCAAAGCAGAGAGATGGAGACAGATCTATCAAGCAAATGGAAAGCAGGGGTTGCTATTCTTATTTCATACAAAATATATTTTAAAACAACAATGATCAAAAAGGACAAAGAAGGGAATTACATAATGATAGAGGGTTCAATTCAAGAAGAAGACTCAACTCTCATAAGTATATATGTATCAACACTGGAGCACCCAGATTCATAAAGCAAGTTCTTAGAGACTTACAAAGAAATTCAGATAACCACACAATAACAGTGGGAAACTTCAACACACCCCTGATGTATTGAACAGATCATCCAGGCATAATACTAACAAAGATATTCAGGACTTAAACTTGACACTTGAGCAAATGGATCTAACAGACATCTGCACAACCCTCCACTAAACAAAGTCAGAATACACATTCTCCTCATCAGCACATGGCACATACTATAAAATTGACCACATGCTTGACCGTAAAGCAAGTCTCAACAAATTAAAAAAAAAGAAGAAAACAAATCATACCAACTACACTCTCAGCCCACAGCACAATAAAAATGGAAATCAATACCAAGAAGATCTCTCAAAACCATACGACTAAATGGAAATGAAATAATCTGCCACTGAATGACTTTTGAGTAAACAATGAAATTAAGGCAGAAATCAAGAAATTGTTTGAAATAAATGAAAACAAAGATACAACATATCAGAATCTTTGGAACACAACTAAAGCAGTGTTAAGAGGAAAGTTTTCAGCACTAAATGCCCAAGTGAAATGGTTACATATATCTAACCAATTAGCAACCTACATCACATCTAGAGGAACTTGAAAAACAAGAGCAAACCAACCCCAAAGCTAGCAGAAGTAAAGAAGTAACCAAAATTAGAGCTGAACTGAACAAAATGGAGGTGAGAAAAAACATACAAAAGACTTTTTCAAAACCAAAAGTTGGTTTTCTGAAGGAATAAATAAGACTGATAGACCACTATCTGGATAATAAAAAAGGAAGAATAACCAAATATACACAATCAGAAATAATGAAGGGGACATTACCACCAATCTCACAAAAATACAAAAGAAGAAAAAACACTCAGACTATTATGAACACCTTTATGCCCACAAACTAGAAAACCTAGAAGAAATGAACAAATTCCTGGAAACATATTATAAAACCTCCCAAGATTAAACCGGGAAGAAATTGAAACCCCAAACAGTTAAGTAATGAGTACTGAAATTGAATCAGTGGTAGGAAAACCCACCAATCAGAAGAAGTCCTGAACCAGATGGATTCACGGCTGAATGCTACCAGATGTATAAAGAAGAGCTGGTACCAGTCCTACTAAAACTATTTCAAAAAATCAAGAAGGAAAGACTCCTCCCTAACTAATTTTATGAGGCCAGCATCATTCTGATACTAAAAATCTGGCAGAGACACAATGAAAGAAGAAAACTTCAGGACAATAGCCCTAATGAACATACATGCAAAAATCCTCAATAAAATACTAGCAAACCAATTCCAGCAGCACATCAAAAAGCTAATCCACTACAATCAAGTAGGTTTTATTCCTGGGATTAAAGGTTGGTTCCACATTTGCAAATCAATAAATATGATGTATCACATAAACAGAACTAAAATAAAAACCGCATGATCATCTCAATAGATGCAGAGAAGGCTTTTGATAGAATTCAATATCCCTCCATGTTAAAAACCTTGAACAAGCTAAGCATCAAAGGTGCATACCTCAAAATGATAAGAGCCATCTATGACAAAACCACAGCCAACATCATACTAAATGGGCAAAAGCTGGAAGAACTAGAACAATACAAGATGCCCTCTCTCACCATTCCTCTTAAACACAGTACTGGAAGTCCTAGCCAGAGCAATAATGCGAGAGAAAGAAAAGACATCCAAATGGGAAGAGAGGAAGTCAAACTATCTCTGCAGAAGATGTGATTCTGTATCTAGAAAATTCCATAGTCTTTGCTCAAAGGTTCCTAGATCTGATAAACAACTTCAGAAAAGTTTCAGGATACAAAATCAATGTACAAAACCCAGCAGCGTTTCTATACACCAGTAACATCAAAGATGAGAACCACATCAAGAATGCAATCCCATCACAATAGCTACGAAGGAATAAAATGCCTAGAAATAGAGCTAACCAACCACAGAGGTGAAAGATCTCTAAAAAGAGAATTACAAAACACTGCTGAAAGAAGTCAGAGACAACACAAACAAATGGAAAAACATTCCACGCTCATGGATAGGAAGAATTGATATTATTAAAATGACCATACTGTCCAAAGCAATTTACAGATTCAATGCTATTCCTATTTAACTATCAATGACATTTTTCACAGAACTAATAAAAACCACTCTAAAATTCATTTGGAATAAAAAAAGAACATGAATAGCCAAAGCAACCCCAAACAAAAAGAGCAAACCGGGAAGCATCATATTACCTGATTTCAGACAACGCTACAAGGCTACAGTAACTAAAACAGCAAGATACTTGTACAGAAAGACACATAGAACAATGGAACAGTTTAGAGAACCCAGAAATAACGCCGCAAACTTACAACTATCTGATCTTTGACAAAGCTGACAATAACAGGCAGTGAGGAAAGGACTTCCTATTCAATAAATGGTGCTGGGATAATTAGCTGGTCATATGCAGAAGATCAAAACTGTACTTCCAGCTTTCACCATGTAAAAAAAAAAAAACTCAAGATGAATTAAAACCTTAGATGTAACATGTAAAATATTAAAAACTCTAGAAGAAAACCAAGGAAACACCATTCTGGACATTGGCCCTGGGAAAGATTTCATGACCAAGACTCCAAAAGCAGTTTCCACAAAAACAAAAATTGACAAGTGGGACCTAATTAAACTAAAGATCAGGGTTAAGAGGAAAGCTTCTTCTGCCCAGCAAAAGAAATTATCAGCAGAGTAAACAGACAACCTACAGAATGGGAGAAAATATTTACAAACTACAAACATCTAACAAACTTCTAATATCCGGAGTCTATAAGGAGTTTAAACAAATTAACGAGCAAAAACCAAACAACTCCTTTAAAAAGTGGCAAAGAATATGAATAGACACTTCTCAAAAGAAGACTTTTATATGGCCAACAAGTAAAAAAAGAAATGTTCAAATCACTAATCATTAGGGAAATGCAAATCAAAACCACAGTGAAATACCACCTCACGCAAGTCAGAATGGCTATTACTAAAAAAAGTGAAAAAATAACAGATGTTGGCAAGGTTGTAGAGAAAAAGGAACACTTATACACTGCTAGTGGGAATGTAAGTTAGTTGAGCCACTGTGGAAAACAGTCTGGAGATTTCTCAAAGACCTTAAAGTAGAATTACCCTTCAACCCAGCAATCCCATTACTGGGTATATACCCAAAGGAATATTAATTATTCTATCTTAAAAACACATGCATGCATTTGTTCATTGCAGCACTATTCACAATAGCAAAGACATAGAATCAACCTAGATACCCATCGATGGTGGGCTGGATAAAGAAAATGTGGTACATAGACACCATGGAATACTATGCAGCCATAAAAAAGAATGAGATCATGTCCTTTGCAGCAACATGGATGGAGCTGGAGACCATTATCCTAAGCAAATTAACACAGGAACAGAAAACCAAATACTGTATGTTCTCATTTAAATGTGGGAGTTAAACATTGAGCACACATAGACACAAAGAAGGGAACAATAGACACTAGGACCTACTTGAGGGTGGAGAGTGGGAGGAGGGTGAGAATTGAAAAATAACCTATTGGGTGTTATGCTGATTACCTGGGTGACAAAATTATCTGTATAGCAAATCAACTATAGCCGTGGATGTATCTATTTCCCCTTGCAGCTCTGTTGGTTTTTGTTCATTTATTTTGATAAATAATGCTCTGTTATTGAGTGCATATACATTTAATATATTTATATATTTAATGAAGTGATAGAAGCCAGTTACATAGAGTAAGTATTGTGCGATTCCATTTTCATGAAGTTCCAGAATGGACGAAACTAACAGATAGTGATAGGGGTCATAAAAGTGATTGCTGGAAATGAGACATTGACTGGGAAAGAAAATGAGAAAACTTGGAGGGATGATGAAAAGATTCCCTATCTTAAGTGGGGACATGGTTACAGTGTGTGTACATTTGCCCAAACTAATTTAACTGGACACTTAAAATGCGTGCTTTCTATTATAAAGTATGCCTCCTCCATAATGTCATAAAGCTGACATTAAGTAAATACTGTAGTTGATGTGAAAAATGCAATGTAATGGTGATGAGCAGTAATGACTTCGGGTTGATTTGGACTGTCTACTATAGGGCTTGTATCTACCACATTCCTTGTACTTAATGCACCTGACACAGACTAAGTTTTGTTCATTTCTTTTTCTCAATAATCAATGCCATAAGAAAAGGCTAATATTCCAGGAAATATGATAATCTGATATATGAGGAGCATAAATACCCCCAACAAACTAACTGGAGTACATATTTCATCAGAACTATTAGATTCAGTTGCACATGTGACTATTTTAAATTATTGACATCAACACTTTTTAAATTATTACTGAATCAAAACTTTAAAATAGTCACATGTGGAACTGCACGGAATGTCAGGTGTTAATGAAGAAATGCCTCAGGGTCCTTACATAGGGCAGCATTCAAAAGGGGTAATGCTGAGTGGAAATTAAGGTCTCTATCACTCACCCTGGAGCCTGAGACCATGACGGGGTTCATATCATCCATGTTTTGCACTGGCTGGGCTGCTTTCTTCCTTCTGGTCTTCACTCTGAGGGAACAGCATCAAGCCTTTCAGTCTGGTTATTTGGAGCCTCTTTCCCCAAAAAAGAACCATCTCCCCACTCCCTATGGAGAGTACAGAAGTAATGAAGAGGTCCAGGTGATCCCACAAGCCCAAGAGTTGAACCATGGTTTCAAAGAGACCTCATGCTTGGCTCAGCTGGTCAACGGGGTAATTCACACCACCACTACCCTCCCTTTCCTCACTCTCGACTTTCCCAAGCACCCCATTTTCCTCCACTTGGTTTTCTGAGATTCTGCCACCTGTGTGCCCTTCCCACATCAAGTCTTTCTGTGCCTCCCTGGAGCCCAGTCTCACCTGAAGATGAAACCAACACAGAGGAAAACCAGGGCTGTGGTGCCAGCTCCCCAGACTGCTCCCAGGACACCACTAACCCCGCCTTCTGGTTTCCCTATAATTGGAATTTTGAGTGAACTCCAGTTCCAATTCCAGTACATCCTCCCAACAGCCATTCCTCTCCACCTTCCACTAATGTGACCACCCCCAATCCAGGACTCAGTCACTCACCACTTCACTGCCCTGTGAACCCGGAACCAGCCTCTTCTCTCTCCATGACTCCCCCTTCCCCCAACTGCAAGACTGAGGACGTTGCGTCCCTAGCCACTCTGGTCTGGGCCTTGGAAACGTCTTCTCCAAGCTTCATTTCTCTGGAGCAGTTAGGGTTAAATTATGTCTCCCCACAATTCCTATTTTGAAGTCCTAACCCCCAGCACCTGAAAGCGTGACCTGATTTGGAGAAGGGTCATAGCTGATGTAATTAGTTATAATGAGGTCATCCTGGATCAGGGTGAGCCCTAATCCAATATGACTATTGTCCTTATAAAAAGGGGAAAATGTGGGTTGGGTGCGGTGGTTCACACCTGTAATTCCATCACTTTGGGAGGCTGAGGCGGACAGATCACGAGGTCAGGAGATTGAGACCATCCTGGCCAACATGGTGAAACCCGTCTCTACTCAAAATATAAAAATTAGCTGGGCATGGTGGTGAGCGCCTGTAGTCCCAGCTACTCGAGAGGCTGAGGCAGGAGAATCGCTTGAACCCGGGAGGTGGAGGTTGCATATGTCAGATTATCACATTGCAGTGAGCCAAGATCACACCATTGCATTCCAGCCTAGCAACAGAGTGAGTCTTCCTCTCCAAAAAAAAAAAAAAAAAAGGAAAATGTGGACACAGACGCACATGAGGATGTGAAGATTAAGTCAGAGGTCAAGGCAATGCTCCTTCAAACCAAGGAACGCCAAAGACTCCCAGGAAACCACCAGAAGCCAGGGAAGGAGCATGGAAGAGATTCTCCCTCACAGCCTCAGAAGGAACCAACTCTAACACCGTGCATGATCTTGGACTTCTGACCTTGAGAACCGTGAGACAATACATCCCTATTGTTTAAGTCATGCACTTTGAAATACTTTGTTATGGCAGCCCTAGCAAACTCATGCAAGAACCCAGGCTTCTCTTCCCTCAGCTGTCACCTCTTAGCAGACTCCTGACCTGGTAGCAGCTGGGACAGAGCTGCTCTGGGATGTTCTGGGCCTCGAAGCTGAGCCTGAGACTTGAGCTGAATCCCTGGCAGAGGCTCAGGGAGCTGTTGGCCAAGGGACCGGCTGGCTAGGGGTGACTGTGAAAGAGCCATGGCTGCTGTTCCCATTCCTCCAGCATCCCCTCCCCAAGCTTCCAGTGCAGGGAGGAGCCGCTGCAGTGTGGACTCTAAGCCTCCCAGAGGCAGGAGGGTCCCAGCAGTTGTGAGGGGTCTGGGGAAGGAGGACAGGACTTAGCAGGGGCCTCTTCTCTGAATACTACGGAGTTCTCGCCCAGCTGCCCACACTCTCGCGCACCTCCCCACACTCACATTGCACAAAGAGACTCAGAGAGATTTGCAGGGAGCCCAGAGGGTGCTGAGCGCGGCAGGTGAAACCTCCTTCTTCTGCAGACCCTACTTGCGACAGCTCCAGGACCCCGGTATTGGAGATGAGTGTGGCGTTCAGGGCAGGGAAGCCCCGGAACCAGCTCAGGTGCGCAGGGGGGTTGCCGTCAGCATCACAGAGCAGCCGCAGAGCCTGGCCCTCCAGGACGGGGAGGGACGAGGTGTTTTGCAGGATTTTGAGGGCTTTGGGGAGAGAGGTGCAGAGAGTGAGAGATGGGGTGTAGGGGCAAGGCACTGGTGTCCCTCTCCTCCTGTGGGGTCCCCACTAGCTCTGAGGAGGAGACTAGTAAAGTGGGGGCCTCAGGTCTTCAGAAGAGCCCAGACCATTTCCCTGGAGCAGCCCAGGTTGCCCTGCAGAGCGTGGAGCAGGGGCTGGGGACAGCGTCGTGGCAAACAAGTGCCATTCCTGGACCACGGAGATGCCTGCGGCAGTAGGAAAACAAGCAGCGTCAGAGAGAAGGGGGAGTGCGAGGGGTGTGGCAGCTCCTGTGGATGAGGTGACAAAGGCTGGGGGTGAGGACAGATTCAGTTCAGGGCTTTGAAGGCTATGGAGGCCTTAGTCCTGGCTTCTCATATTGATCCCCGTTAGTCCCCACTCTGCTTCCATCCAGCCCTGGAGAGAACAGGACAGGCTGGTTCCTACCTGTGCTATTTCCTTGGAAGATGCTGACAGTCACTTTCTGTGGAGCATCTGGGGTGGAAAGAGGTGGCAGCCTCAACATCCCTGAAGAGGAACAGTAGGCATGGGGCCTTCCCCTCAGGAGCCATGAAAACAGGGAAGGGAGCTCTCCTCTTTGGCGACCAGGTCCCCAACTTTAAGCTCTGGCTCAGCCCTGCCCTGTCCCCCCCACATCCCTCAGGGACCCGGGGGTCCTGGCCCAGCACTCACAGGAGACATTGAGCTGGATGGTTCTCTCCATGGTCACACCGACTCCAGGGAACGTCACCTGACAGGTGAGGTTGGTGCTGTGGTCCTGGGGCCGTGGGGTGATCGTGAGCACCGAGGACTGGGTGGTCCTGGGGCCCAGGGAGGTGGGGGCAGCTGACATCCAGGAGAAGATGGGGGGCGTCCCCTGCTCACAGGCCCAGGGCACAGAGCAGTTCAGGGTCCTGGAACAGCCGGACTCCAGGGTCCCTGGGATGGAGATGCTGGGCCTGTGGGTCAGGGCTGGTGAGGAGATGGGGACGCAGGATCAGGACCGGGGTGTGAGGTTTCACCCAGAGGGAAGCCCAGTCTCTGCTTCAGCTCCTCCCCTGAGCCCAACAGGCTTAATTCTACCCACCTCCCAGGACGGGAGTCCAGTCCCAGCCCTGCCCTACAGCCCCCATGATCTTCCCCTGATGGCCAGTCCTGGGGCTGGTTCCTTACCCAACACACACACAGAGAGCTTGGAAGATACATAAGATGTGTAACCAAAATTTGGCCATTTCTGCTTCAACTGAAAGAAGTATACAGCAGTGTCCCTCCTCCGGGCATCTCTGATCCTCAGGGAGCAGTTCTTACTGCTGAGATCCCAGAGGAGGTGGAATCGGCCCCGGGTCTCCTCCTGCACTTCTTCATGTGGGTCATTTGTGGCCACTGGAACATCAGCCCCTTCCAGGAACCAGTAGCCATAATAAATGTATCGGAGTGAATAGATAGGGGGCAATCTGCAGGGTAGGAGGACACACAGACCCTCCTGCACCGTCAACAACTCTGGTCCCTCCAGCCGGAATCTCTGCTCCCAAGCCAGGGCCCCTGTGGAGACATGAAGATCAGCTCGGCCCAGCCCCACGGCCCCTCTCCCCCGGCCCACTCACCTGCCCACAGCAGGAGCAGCAGCAGCGGTAGCATCTCTGAGGCGAGGCTTCCTGGGCTCCCTGCGTGAGCAGAGAATGGGAAGGGAGTGGAGGGGAAGGACTGCGGGGAGGAACGGGTGGCTGGGGAGGAGCGCGTGATGTTGGCGATTCACAGAAGAGGAAGCCACAGAAGCCACAGGCCGTCGGAGCTCCACTCCCTCTGCACAGAGCAGACGGAAACCTTGCGACCCAGAGACCACAGAGACCACAGAGACCTGCTCAAATGAGAGCAGAGGAGCAGAGACTGTGCCCCGCCTCCCACCTCGGGGCTTCCTGCAAGCACCAGAGCCTGGACCAGGGCCTCCGGGGGCATCTGAGGAATGGGACACCCGTGTCTAAGGCCCTCCTACTCTGAGGTGCTTTTCTGTGCCCCACTGTTTATACCTGGGAGCTGGTCACTGCTGGCCTCAGAGAGTCACAGCCTCATCACAAGCCATGAGAAAGTCAGTCCTGCAGGATATAGGGTTCTGTAGGGTCTGTGGGAGTGTTTGGGGCAGTGAAAGGAAGAATGGTCCCAGGGGCAGTGTGGGTGGTAGCCACTCATTCATTCACTCATTCATTCATTCACAGAGTGAACATCTGTATGTAGACGGGGCTGGAGAAGAGATGCCAGGGACCTGGTCTCTACCCTTGAGATGATCCCCATCCATAGCCTCCCATCCTCAGCACACACACACGTCGTCTGGCTTTAGAGCTGTGGACACTGGTGAGTTTGCCGTGTGTCACAGTAGAATGCTGGATATTTTTTAAAACGTGAGTATGGAGGTTTTTCCTTGACAGCTAGTATGCTTACTTACAAAATTTCAATGACATCTCCAAAATAAGAACCATGCAGCACTTCATGTAAACCAAAAGGGAGGACACATATTTTGTGAATTGCAGTGCAGAAGAAACTTCTTTGGAATTAATGTTGCCACTCAGTGCAGTGTGGACTGGAGAAGTTGTTTTTTTAGGTCCTCATCATAGAGATTAGCAGTTTCTTTCCTGTAAAAAATCTGCTTCTCACGGTTAAAGGTGGCACAAAAGACATATTTCTGGGCAACATGAGTGGAATATCCAGAGAAAATTAAAATTTTAGGTCTAGTTCACAGGGTTTTCCATTTTCCTCTGTGCAGTATGCATCTGGCTAATCTTTAATACCTATGAAAGTATTAGAATTTGCCACCATTTATTTGTAATGTTTTTTATTTCTACAAACTTAAGGAGTAAATGTAAAATTTTGTTGCATGTATATAATGCATAGTGATTATGTCAGGATATTTAGAGTGTCCGTCACCTGAGTGCAATACATTCTTGTTAACTAAAATCACATTATTCTGCTTCGTAACACTGAATTTATTCCTTCTAACTCTATGTTTGTACCACTTCACTCACTTCTCTTCATCTTCCCTCCTCCCCTTATCTGACCCTTTCCAGTCTCTGTTGTCTGTCTTTCTACTGTCTACCTCCATGTGATAATATTTTTCTAGTTCCCACATGTAAGTGAGAACATGCAATATTTGTCTTTTTGTGTCTGGCTTATTTCAATTTAGATAATGAATTCCAGTTCCATCCATGCTGCCGCAAATGACACGATTTCATTCTTTTTTATGGCCAAATAGTATATATACCATATTTTCTGTATCCATTCATCTGTTAATTGACACTTAGGTTGATTCCATATCTTTGATATTGCGAATAGTGCAGCAAAAAACATGTGAATGCAGGGGTCTCTTTGATGTATTTATTTCTTTCCCTTCGGGTAGATACCCATTAGTGGGATTGCTTGTGTGATCGAATAGTAATTCTATTTTTAGTTCCTGAGAAATGTCCGTAGTGTTTTCCAAAGTGGCTGTACTAGTTTAAATTCCCACCAACAGTACAGAAGAGTTATCTTTCTCCTCATCCTTGCCAACATCTGTTATTTATTTATTTATTTTAGTAATAGTCATTCTGACTGGGTAAGATGGTATCTCATTGTGGTTTCGATGTGCACTTCTCTGATAAGTAGTGATGCTGACCATTTTTTTGTATTGGCTGTTCTTATGTCTTCTTTGAGAACTGTCTGTTCCTGTCTTTTGCCCACTTTTTACTTGGATTATTTGCTTTTTCCTGTTGAGTTGAGTTCCTTATATAGTCTGGATATTAGTTGCCTGTCAGAAGAATAGTTTGCGAATATTTTCTGCAATTCAACAGGTTGTTTCTTCACTCTGATATTTCTTTTGCTGACAGAAGCTTTTTGTTTATTAAGTCCCATGTGTTTATTTTTGTTTTTGTTGCCTGTGCTTTTCAGAACTTAGTCATAATTTCTGACTCTTCTGGTCAATGTTCAGAAGAGTTTTCCCTTGGTTTTCTTCTAGCTTTTTTAAAATATAGTTTTGGGTCTTATATTTAAGTGTATGGTTCATTTTGAGATTTTTTTTTATATGATGAGAGAGAAGAATCCAGTTTCATTCTTTTGTGTGGGGGTATATGATTTTCCCAGCACCATTTGTTGAAGAAGGTGTCCTTTCCTCAATATAAGTTCTTGTCAGTTTTGTTGACAATCAATTGGCTGTATACATGTGGCCTTATTTCTGGGTTATATTCCATTGGTCTATGCATGTATTTTTATGCCATATCATGCTGTTTTGGTTATTATAGCCTTGTAATATAGTTTGAAGTCAGGTAATGTGATGCCACTAGTTTTGTTCTTTTTCCTTAGGATAGCTTTGGATATTCAGGCTCTTTTTGGATCCATATGACTTTTAGAATTGTTTTTTACAATTCTGTGAAGACTGACATTGGTATTTTGACATGGATTGCATTGAATCTTTATATTGCTATAGACAAATGTGGTCTTCTTAATGATCTTAATTCTTCCAGTTCATGAGCATGGGATGTTTTTCCATTTGTTTGTGTCATCTTCAATTTCTTTCATCAGTGTTTTTTAGTTTTTCCTGTACAGATTTTCACCTGGTAGGTCATTAAGAGGATATTGTTTAATTTCCATGCATCTGTCTTGTTTCCAGAGTTCCTCTTGGTGCTGACTTGTTGTTTTGTTCCATTGTGGTCTGAGTATATTTTTAGTATAATATTGATTTTTTTTAATTTATAGAGACTTATTTTGTGGTCGAATATATGGTGTATCCTGGAGAATGTTTCACATACTGATGAAAAGAATATGTATTCTGCAGTTGTTGGGTAGAAGTTCTGTAAAAGTCTGTTAGTTCCATTTGGTCTATAGTGTAGTTTAAATGTGATGTTTGTTTGTTGATTTTCTGTCTAGATGTTCTGTCTAATACTGAGAATAGGGTGGTGAAGCTTCTTACCTTATTGTATTGCATTCTATCTCTCTCTTTAGATCTAGCAATATTTTCTTTATAGATATGGCTGCTCCAGTGCTGGGTGCATATATATTCAGAATTGTTAGATCCTCTTGCTGGGTTGATCCCTTCATCATTATATAATGACCTTCTTTGTCTTTTTCTACTGCTCTTGACCTGAGGTCTGTTTTATCTAAGTATAGTTACTGCTGCTTACTATTGGTTTCCATTTGTGTGGAGTATCTTGCTCCATCCTTTGACTTTTGGTCTATATGTGTCTTTTCTTAAGGTGTGTTTCTTTAAGCTGCATATGGTTGAGTCATTTTTAAAATCCATTCAGCCCTTCTATATCTCTTAAGAGGATACTTTAATCTATTTACATAGATGGCTATTATTGATTTGTGAGGCTTCCTTTCTGTCAGGTTATTAACCATTTTCTTGTTTTAAAGACTCCTTGTTTCTTTCCTTTTATCTTATTGTTTGTCCTTGTGATTTGGTGGATTTATGTAGTGGTACCATTTGAGTCCTTTCTAGTTCTCATTTGTATGATTGCTTTACCAGTGAATTTTTTACTTTCATGTGTTTTCATGATGATAAAATCATCCTTTTGCTTCCAGGTTTAGGACTCCTTTGAGTATTTTTTGCAGGGCTGGTCTAGTGGTAATAAATTCCATCAGCATTTGTCTTGGGATTACTTTATTTCTCTTTTATTTATGAAGAATAGTTTCTTTGAATATTCTGTGGTGGCAGTTATTTTTTCTTTTAGTACTTAGAATATATCAGTTCCTTCTTTTCTTGCCTGTAAGGTTTCTGCTGAGAGATCTCCTCTTAGTCAAATGGTATTTCCTTTAGAGGTAGCTAGATGCTTTTCTCTTGCTGTTTGTAGAATTTGCTCTTTAACTTTGACTTCACACAATCTGACTATAATGTGCCAAGGAGAAGACATTTTGCACTGGGCATCTGCCTGGGGATCATTGGGTCTTCTGTATCTCTATGTCTAAATCTTTTGTTAGACTTGGGATGTTTTCATGTATTATTTTGTTGGGTAGGTTTTCCAATATTTCTTTGTTTTTTTCACCCTTATAGATACCAATAATTTATAAGTTCCATTGTTTTATATTGTCCTAAATGTTATGAAGGCTGTGCTGATTCTTTTTTGTACCTTTCCCTTTATTTTTGTCTGACTAGATTATTTCAAAAAACCTGTCTTGAAGTTCTGAGATTCTTCTGCCAGATTTAGTCTATTGTTGAACTTTTCAGATGTGTTTTGTATTTCCTTCAATTAATTATTCAGTTCCAGAATTTATATTTGATTACTTTTAAAAATATACATCTCTTTGATAAATTTCTCATTTATGCCCTGAATTGTTTTTCTGGTTTCCATAGTATTGATTCTCAGAATTCTGTTGTATCTCACTGAACTTCTTTAACATCAATATTTTGAATTCTTTGCCTGGAGTTTCAAAAATTTCTTTTTGATTAAGATCTATTTCTGCAGAATTCTTGTGTTCCTTTCCTTGTTCTTTCATGTTTCCTGTGTCCTTATGTTAAAATCTGTGCATCTGGTATAACGGCGGCTTCCTCCTATTTTTTAATTTACTCTCAAAGAAGACATTTTCTTGAAAATGTATCTATGTTGCTTGTTTGGTGGGGTGCTTTGGCTTTGATTATGGTTACGTGCAGTAGTAGTATACTTTCTGTGTATTTCTTTGACTGTAAATAGTATTAGTGATATGTGTGATTTCTTTGGCCAGTTGGACATGGTTATTAGTGGAGCATATGGTAAAGTTGTGCTAGGGACAGGGATGCTCAGTGGGAGAGTCTTCAGGTCCCCAGCATTGGCATCAGTGGGCTGAGCATCTATCTTTGTGCCCCAGGGTGGTATATACTGGCTTCTCTGTTGGCAGTTACCAGTGGGTTGATTCTTGGGCCTTCAGGTTGCTCAGTTGGACGCCCATAGTAGCATCAATGGATCAAACAATCGTGTGGGTTCTTAGGCCCCTGGGCAGCTAGCATGGCATTGGCAATAGCAATAGCATGGGCGAGATGATTCTATGAGTCCCAAGTGATGTACATTAATGTTGGTGGTGGCTGCAATGGGCTGGACAAGATAGTCTTTGGACCCACAGGTGGCACTTGCAGGTAGGTGCCAGGCAAGGTGGTAGCAGCCAGAAGTTTAGGTCCAACCTCAAACCCTTAGGAGAAGTGCTCAGTTGCCCAAATGAATTGGGTCGAGCCATCCACAGGACCCTGAGCTATATGCTCTGTCTCAGAGCAGGAGAGGTGAGGCGAAGCTGAGCTACATGGGCTTATGCTCAGGTCCTCAATGGTGAGAGCAGGCACTAGCTATTGTGGGCAGGGTCAGGACGATCACTGGGTCCCAGGCAGAGTATTTGGGTGAGGGGCAGTGGCAGCCTCACTGAGGCCCTGCTACTGAAGAGGGTAGGGCCATCTTGAGTGGTCACAGCCTGGGTCAGTTGAAGGTGGCAGAAGAACATACATCCCTTTCACACTCCAGTCCTGGTGGGGCTCAACCCCCACCCTGGTTGCTGGAGCACCCCTGGTTGCAGAGAAGCCATCTGGCTTGCAAACAAGTTTCAGTGGCAACTTGTGCTCCTCTTGCATCCTTGTCTCAGATCCTGGCAGTGCTCGCTTCACAGCCACTGCTGCCCAAATCTTGCTCACTTTCTAGCCCCAGCTGCAGGAGCACTCCTGGCTTCAATCCCCTGTCCCAGCAGCAACAGCTTGAGTTTCTGTAATGCCCCAGTTTCAGTGTCTCTGGGTCCTGAACAGCATATGGTTTCCAGAGGATAAGCTTGAAAATGCTTAAGTGTTAGAAAGGTGTGGAACCCAGCAGGAGCTCCCTTCCTGGAGTAGTTCTGTCCGATGGTGTCCTGACTCTCTATGTTAAGTTTCAGGTGTTGGAAGGGTTGAGGGCTTCTCCCTTGACCAGGATTGCTGAATTCCGCCATGGAGATGTGGGTGACTGGAAGTCTCTAACTCAGTCCTTTGTGCATTGGGAAGTCACTCCCTGCTCCAGGCCAATCCCAGTCAGGGAGGCTGCCTCTTTTCTTTCTCCTTCCCTGTTTTTGGTGCCCCCTGTCACTTCTCTGGTGGATTCCAGGATTTTCCCTTGGATAATGTAATTCAAGTGTGACTGTGTATACACTACTCTGGTTCTTCTAAGTGGAGGAGGCAGGCATGAAATGCTTCTAGTTAGTCGTCTTGAGCTACTCTTATTTAAACAATTTTTAAACACAATAGTATCTAGATAAATGTTCATTCATCCTTACTAAAATAAGAGAGCTAGTTTTGCCTTTATTTGATATATAAGTAATTGAGCCACCAATAAGTATAATACTTGTTCTAGATTATTTTTTAGGTAAAAATGTGGCACATAATAGAAAATTCAATGAAATTTGTTTTAACAGTAAATAAAGTTATATCATGTTCATAGACTGGAAGGTTAAATATGAAGTTGTGATTTCTCATTATGTTTCTTTAATGAACTTTATTAGGTATAATTTTTATAGTCAAATTTGGAATTTATTTCGCCTAAAACAGTTCCAATGAGAGAAAAATTTTGACATAACAGTGAAAACAAAATCCTCATACCTTACAATTAAAATTTTTGGATATTTGTATCATAAGCATATCTGGCCTCTAAGAAGCGTCATTTCTACTAGAGATTTCTCATCAAGAATAAATGAGGTCCTTTTCATGAGGAAAACAAACAAAACTCTTAGTCATAACTTTGATCCGTGTTCAACCTCCTCAACAAAGTTTTGCATGCATTATTTTTATACTAGAGATGTGAATTTTTAAAATTAGCAACACATATTTTTAATATACCTGAAGATATTTCCTTCCTTCCAATAATTATCAATAAAAGGAAAGGCAGGTATATATATACTACTATTATTAGATCTATCAGCCTAATTTTAATTTCTAATTAATATCTTTATTTAAATTGTTCAGATTAATAAAAATAATTTAATGGGTTAAGACACTGCCTTCAATTAGGTTTTAATTTAGAGCAGAAGGCAGATCCTACATGAATATTTAATGTTGCATCTGGGCACTTTTCCTGACCTATGTTAGTTTGCCAACCAGTGTTTGTCCAACATACAAAGATAGGCTGCATATACTCAGAAACTAAATTATTGAGATTTCAGCAATATACAAAAGTCATTTCATATGCTCATACTTTCTGTTTATTCTCTTATTTGAGGAAAGGTTCACATTGTTAACAGAAAAACAGGTTCTTGTGCCAGCCGGCTAGTAAATCTCATAATTTCATTAAAAACACTGTGGATAACTTTGTATGCTATTAATGGGAATGTACATTAGTACACCCATTATGGAAAGCAGAATGTTGGTCCTCCCAAAATTAAAAATAGAACTACCATATGATCCAGAAATCCCATTTATGAGTATCTATTGAAAGAAAACAAAATTCGTATATTGAAGAGACATCTGTACTCCCATATTTTCCAAAGTACTATCCACAACAGTCAAGATATGGAATCAACCTAAGTGCCCATCAATGGATGAACAGATAAAGAAAATGTGGTATGTATATGCAAAAGAATATTATTCAGCTTTAAAAAGAAAGAAAATTTTGTCACTTGCAACAACATGGATGAACCCGGAGGAAAATATGCCAAGTGAAATAAGCTAGGCACAGAAAGGCAAATATTTCATGATTCTGCTTATATGAGGAATCTGTAGAAGTCAATTTCATAAAAGCAGAGGCTAGAACCCTGGTGATCAGGAGTGGGGGTTGGAGACAATAAAGAGATGTTAGTCAGAGGGTACAAAGTTTCAGGTAGACAAGAGGAATCTGGAAATCTCCTGTACTGCATGGTGACTATAGCTAATAATACTGTATCATATATTTCAATACTGCGAAGACAGTACATTTCCAATGTTCTTATCACAAAACAAAACAAATATTGCTGGATACAAAGCAATCCTTTTGATGAGTATAAGGTGTTACTTTAAAGTGCAAAGGGGTTGATAAGTGTGAGATGTAATGCATATATTAGTTAGCTTATTTCTTCATTATACAATGCACACATATTTTAAAACATTAGGTTGCATATCATAAATATACACAATTTTATGTGTCTATTAAAATAGAACAATGAAAATTCAAAGGAAATGTCCACAAAACATCACATTATATGCTGTAAATAAATACAATATTTATCTTTCAATTCCACCTCAATAAGACTGGAAATATTGCGTTGAAAAATCCACAACTCATCCTACTTCATGGAGAACCACTTGGCCATATTTTTCAAAATTAGAAAGAACATATGATCCAACTGTTTTGCATTTAAGAACTGATTTCACAGGCATAGATGTACACTTGTGGCAGTAGATACAAGATTATTTATTGCAGTGTTACTGTTGGCAGGATAAAATTAGTGCCATGATATTCCATTAGGCACAAAATCAGAGTCCACATTTTTGATGCCATAAAATTGGAGTCCATCCACACAGTGGAATCACACACAGTACTGGAGGAGAGTAATATCACTCTGATGTCACTACTGATGTTAAACCATCACTGAGATCCTTCGGGCAAGCAAATCAAGGTGCAGTGCAGACAGGACAGACACTGGTGGATTCTGGGGAAGGGCATGGGTGACTGAGGGCAGATTCTACTGTGCATTCTGAATTTTCACCCATGTGACTGTATCGTCTGTCCAGAAGAACTAAGATCAGGACTATTGGGGAGAATAAGAAGATGAGGGAGGGGGAGTATTCAGGAGGTGGGGACTCAAAGCCTGGATCTGCTATGTGAATGGCACCCTGTCCTTGTTAAGGGGCCTGTGGGAGTTGTATGTGGAAGAGGCCAAGGGTAGTGAGGGGAGGATGGGGACAGGTGCTCAGGTGGCTTCGGAGACTAAGGATGGGGAAGACCCCTGTTTCACTTACAAGGGGGTCTCAGTTTACCAAGGTGAATCCAGGAAAAAACAGTAGCCCAGCCCTGCCCAGAGCTGCAGGCCCTAATCCCCCAGCCCCAGGGAGGGGGCTCTGTCCTACCTGTGCCATCTCCTAGAGAGACACCGATCCTTGGGTTCCTTAGAGCATCTGGAACAGGAAGAGAGAATTTCCTTTTCGTTGGGGTTGAGATGAGGTAAAAGTAGGCACTCCTTCCCTATCCCAGAAGCCACAGGAATGTCAAAAGGCAGAGCTTCTGTCCTTCTAGTTCCCCTGCTCAGCCAGCCCTCCAGGACATAGTCGCAAAATGCCCCCTGCCCTGATCCTCCTCTGCCCCCTACACCCTCAGGAACCCAGGCATCTTGGCCCCAGCACTCACAGGAGACACTGAGCTGGATGGTTCTCTCTGTGGTCATAGCAGCTCCGGGGAACTTCACCAGCCAGGTGAGCTTGGTGCCGTGGTCCTGGGGCTGTGGGGTGATAGTGAACACCGAGGAGCCGAAGGTCCTGGAGCCCAGATGCAACAGGGAGACCCCCATTCGGAAGAATGTGGAGGGGAGTCCTCCCATTCACAGGCTCAGAACACGTAGCAGGTAAGGTTCCTGGTGTGGCTGGTACCCCAAGATCTCCGGGATGAAAATGTTGGGCTTGTGTGTCAGGGCTGGTGAGGAGATAGAGGAGCTTGGGGACCATCTGAATGTTGTCAGCCCACCCCAGTGTCCTTTCACGGCTGTCCTCATGCCACCACCGGTAGAAGGAGCAGAACCTTCATTGCATTATTTCTGATGTCTGGGCTCTTAACATACTTGTCATATTCCAAGAGAGCATCCTACAAGATATGAATGTTTCCTGAAGGGTTTCTCCTTTCTGAAGAGTCCCCATGGGCTGGGTGCCACGTCTTACGCCTGCAATCTCAGCACTTTGGGAGGCCGAGGCGGGCAGATCATAAGGTCAAGAGATCGAGACTATCCTGGCCAACATGGTGAAACCCCATCTGTACTAAAAATACAAAAATTAGCTGGGCATGGTGGCAGGCACCTGTAATTCCAGCTACTCAGGAGGCCGAGGCAGGAGAATCTCTTGAACCCGGGAGACTGAGGTTGCAGTGATCCAAGATTGTGCCACTACACTCCAGCCTGGTGACAAAGCGAGAATCCATCTCAAAAACAAAGGAAGGAAAAAAAAATAGTCCCCGTGTGCGCCTCTGATGCTCAAGGAGAAGTTGTTGGTCTCAAGGTCCCTGGGCAGTAGGAATTGGCCCTGGGTCCTGCCATGAAGCGTTTGTCCTGGTCACTGGAGGATTGTGGTCTACATCCACCCCTTTCTGGAACCAGCATAGGTGAAGGGTTCCATAGCAAGCCCAGGGGTAGGGAAATTTGCACAGCCCGAGGACACACAGGCCCTCCTGCACCATCACGGGTTCCTGGAGCTGCAGCTGGAATCCCAGAACCTAAGCCAGGGGCTCTGGAGAGAGGAAGAGACTAAGCCATGGGCTCTGGAGCCTCCTAAGTGGGGACTGCTGTCTCTGCAGCCTATGCAGGGTCAGCAGCAGTGGCATCTCTGCCTCATACCCAGGGGCAGACCTCTGAAAGGGAAGGGAAAGCTACTGATGTGGGAAAGCAGAGGAAGTTTGTGGTGAGAACAACAGGTGACCAGCCCAGAAAAGGGAACTTCAGACACACAGAGTCCCTTGTAAGTAACTCTTTAAGAAAACTGAGTTCCATTTTTGCATGTTGCTCAGACAAGGCAAGAGGCTTGTCCTAAGTAAGGCAGCAATGAAGGACCAGGGTCCCCAAGTCCTGCCTCCTGGACTTGTGCACAAGTGACTGGAGAAACAGGTGCCACCTGGCCAGTTCCCCGTGAATCACAGGCGTGGGACCCCCATGGAGGTCAGTCTCCTAGGGATGAGTGCCAGAGGTGTGAAAGGGTCCAGGTGAGGTAAGAGCAGCAACACTTCATTCATTCCACGTGTGCATTCATTCTCAAACAAAAGTAAAAGAGATTTGCATCATTCCTGACCCTCAACTAGCTCAAGTAGTACTGGAAGACAGACACAATCATGGGCTTGAGTTTTCTCCAAGGACAATAGGGAGTCATGGAAGGTTCTCGTGCAGGAAAGTGTCAGCGTAATATATACATGTCAGAGAGATCCCTCCAATGCCAGACTGGAGGCTAAGGGCCCAGAGAGAAAGCTATTGTGATTGTTCGGTAAGGAAGAACCATGCTTTCAAGGAGAGAGTCATGTAGTGAATTCTTAGAATTGCATGTGACCTCAGTGTCCTTTTTAAATACCAGAAGCAGGGCTAGTCACCCTTAACAATTTCCAGTTCTAAACCACATTCAAACGGCTCAAGCCAGTGGCCAGAGATAAGAACTTAGATGGGCACAGTGACTCATGCCTTCAACCAACCCCAGCACTTTGGGAGGCTGAGTGGGGTGGATCTCTTGAGCGGAGTTCAAGACACCCTGGGCAATATAGAGGGAACTCATCTCTACAAAAAAACAATAGATAAACAAAAGAAGCAGCTTCATCTCTCCTGCAAAAGCAGATTGGCCTTCCTGCTTTTTCTGGTGCTACCTTTAAGGGAACCATTCAGATATTTGCCCATTAACTTAAAGTAACCACACCTGATTCCCTGAGAGGTACTGCCCGATGCCATGTGCTTTTTTTTCTCTCTCTGCCTGACTCTTCATTCCTGCCTCGGGTGACCCAGGGATGGACTGGGTCCCCCCACTCATTACTGCCCCCCCCCACTCATTACACTCTCATCGCCTGGAGTTTATAAGTAAAAATCCTTAAACATATTTCCCAGCTTGGTGGTGCATTGAACTTGCACCCTCCAGCTGAAGAACTGGGGCTACCCTAGGCTGGGTTTTCCCCCAGGACACCTGGGAGGTTACAAGGGTGGACTTCCAGTGCCAGGGCAATGGTCAGGCAGACATAAAGTGAACATGGGTCAGAAAAGAACCACAAGGGCATCTGTAGCTTAGACAAGTTGCTCATGTGAGGCACCCATAGTCATGGGCCAGACAACCAGGCATTAGATCATCTTCCATGTAAGAGAAAGATCCTGTGAAAGGTACGCTGTAGACACCACATCCAGTTCTCCTTCATTTCCCGTTAGGGCAGGGTCATCAGCCACTCTGGCACTGGAGCCCCAGTTTAGCTGAGGACTCTCAAAACAAGTCACCTTGGTAATTGAAGAAAGAAGCAATTTGAGACATTTTCAGAAAGTGGACTTTGCAGAGTTGGCAGTGGTGCACGACAGAGCAGGAGCACAGCCATCTCAGACAAACACTGCCACTTTAAGTTCTGGCTCCCTTTCTAGCCTCATGCATTTCAAGGAAATCCCTTCTCTTCTAACAGCAAGCAGCCAGAAAGAGCAGAAAGTGAAACACAGATAAGACAGCTCAGGCACAGAGGGATGTCAGGGGGCAAAGTCTCTTGGGTAACCACCAAACTTCACACTTATACAAGGGCCCCAGTAAAACAGTGGGCCTTAACAAACACATTCCTTTCCCTTTAGGTACACTAAGATAGGGAAGCTAAAAGCAGACTCAGGGGGTATGCCTGCAGCTTCAGGAAGATATGTGGGAACAGACACACAACTCTCCCTCCCAGAAAAGCAAGACAGAGAGACAGAAACATTCTGAGCCTGTGATAAGCTCTCCCACCCTGAACCCTTAAAAACTCTTAGTCTGTAAAAGAGAGTGCCTCTGACCTAACTCAGCCAGAAGCCCCTCTCAGGTTTCATCTCCAAAATAAGCCTGTCTTTAACTGTTAAGCCACTTTTTGTGTTTCTTTCCTTTTTCTTTAATTTTTATAGTGCCTGAGGGAGGGGAGCATCTGCAGTGGCTCCCAGAGCCCAGACTCAAGCAGCAGGGGCCTAGGGGTGTCAATGGCAGAGAGCTGGTGAGATGAGCAGTCAGGGCTTGGGGGCGGGTCTGGTCTGGAGAGGGAAGAGTAGGGAGCTTCACAAATCCTATGGGAGTTGGACTCAGGGGAGGTGGACGTGTTCACCAAGGGGGAAACGGAAGGCCCTGGGGGGAGGGGTGGGGAACCCACAGTCTTAAGCTTAACTGTGGGTTGGGGAATGACTGAGATGGCCTGGCCAGGGAGGTAGGAGGAGAAGGAGCTGTGCATTGGTGACATCAGTGGTGAGAATTTTATCAGGGATGGGTGGGAGGGGCAGACTGCAGGGGGCAGCAGGGTGAGGGGGGGGTGGGACTCATTGGGATGTCTTCAGCCCTCTCCCATCAGAGCTCTGGGCCTCCACTTCTGTCCTGAGCAAGCAGGAAGCCCACCTTCATCACCACCCCAGAGGAGGGGTTTTTTCCTACCTGTACTATTTCTTCGGGTGGGGCCAATAGCCAGGTTCTGTGGAGCATCTGGCATCTGGAATGGAGAAAGGCACCATTTTCTACTACCATGGGGAGGAATATGGCTGCTCTGCCTCTTTGGCTGAATCCACGGAAAGCTGCTGAGGTGAGGACTGGGTGATTTCTTCTGCCTTCTCCAGCAGAGCTCCTGACCAGGTGTCAAATCTCTCAGGTCCTGAACCCTCCCTGTCCATCCTGGCAGCCCTCAGCCACCCAGGTGTCCTGGCCCACATCCAAGGGGGATGCTGAGCCTGGTGGTGCAAGGAGCTCAGCTGGGCTGTGAGAGAGAGCTGAGCTGCAAGGTGGCAGGGTCACCGATTAAAGCAATGATAGACCAAACTGAAAGGATGAATCAAGCATTTAATCACAGATGGCAGTGACAGAGGCAAGAGTCTAAACCAGAGAATGCACCAACTCTTCTTATTTCATTTCCTGCCTCCTCTCTGAACTGGGTCCCCCCACTCATTACTGCCCCCCACCCGACTCATTACACTCTCATCGCCTGGAGTTTATAAGTAAAAATCCTTAAACATATTTCCCAGCTTTGTCAGGTGGCTCATGGATCAACACAGACATAGGGGTCAGGGTCCTCTCACTGAGGAGGGAGCCCTGAACAAAAGGCTCAGACAGTTCCACAGACCCTGGGAGGGGTGGGGGCATGAGAAGGGCTAGGAGTGGAAAATAACTGAGTACTGAGTCAAAGTGGGGAAACATGTCTTCAAGGTTCCTCCTGCCCCCAGCAAGGTGGTCTCAGCAGAGGCATCTGTGGAAGACCTCTGTCCAAAGCCTCAGACAAAGAGGCCTAGAAATAAATGTAACTGGGATAGAAATGCAAATATGCACAGTGGATGACTGGCCAGAGAGGTGCAGTCCTTGACCACAACCCAGTGTGAAGAGGGTGGAGTCCCCCAGTGAGGCCTTCCAGGAAAAGGCTTTGTAACTGCCTGTAGTCAAACCTGAAAAGCCACAGCTATGTTTTTAACCAGGTGCTGGACTCCTCAGATAGTTCTATCCATGGAGCTACCGCTTCCTAGGAAGGTCACCTGGCATGGGGGCCTGATGCCATGTTCTTGGACCCTAGGATACAGAGGTACACTGAGGACTTGGGGGGGCTTCAGAACCCCAGGAAGAGAGGTGCATCCTCCTTCACAAGCCCCTAGCATGGTGCTGTTTAGACTCCAAGATGGCTAGACTTAAGCTTAAAGGGATATAAATTATGGGTATCTGATACAAGATAGGAGAAGAAAACTCAGAGAGGAGACCCCAGAGTGTCAACCTAGGGGTGGCCTCCCCTGCCCTCAGCCCTGGGATCCTGCACCTCTCCCTTACCCTCCAGATAAGAAACAGGTATGTTCCTGCCTCTGGGGCTCTCCCCTGGGGACCCTTCTCTGCTGGTCACAGTCAGAGGCAGTGTCATTCATTGGGAGCTATATTTCATGTGATATCTCTGACCTAGAGATGTTTTCCTACTTTCCTGCATCTTGAACCTCTGATGCTTAGAGAGCAACTGTGGGCCTTTGGGTCTCTAAGGAGGCTGGCTTTGCCCCAGGTCTTCTGTCTTCTGTTCCAGGTTTCTTTCTTCTTTTCTTTCTTTTCTTTCTTTTCTTTTCTTTTCTCTTTCTTTCTTTCTTTCTTTCTTTCTTTCTTTCTTTCTTTC
>NW_012108030.1:1114198-1116600 GCF_000951045.1 Mandrillus leucophaeus | reverse complement strand
TTTCTTTCTTTCTTTCTTTCTTTCTTTCTTTCTTTCTTTCTTTCTTTCTTTTCTTTTCTTTTCTTTTCTTTTCTTTTCTTTCTCTTTTCTTTTCTTTTTTTTTGAGATGGAGTCTTGCTCTGTTGCCCAGGCTGGAGTGCAGTGGCACAATCTCAGCTCACTGCAACATCTGCCTCCCAGGTTCCAGTTATTCTCCTGCCTCGGCCTCCTGAGTAGCTAGGATTATAGGCACCTGCCACCACACCTGTCTACTTTTGGTATTTTTAGTAGAGATGGAGTTTCACCATGTTGGCGAGGCTGGTCTCGAACTGCTGACCTCAGGTGATCCACCCACCTCAGCCTCCCAAAGTGCTAGGATTACAGGCATGAGCCACTGCGCCTGGCCTTCTTCCAGGTTTTGACAGGGCTTGTTTGTGGCCACAAGGGGATTATGGTGTCTGTGGGCCCCCTCTGAGATCCAAAGGTGGGTGTGAACTGGGTTAAAGTCAGTCCAGAAAACCCACAGATTGCACTGGAGAATGAGGTCGGGCACAGGATGCAAAGGTTCCCCCTTCACCATCACTGACTGAAAGGTGAGAGTGCAGCCGGGTGATTCTCGTGGAACTGGTGCCAGGAAGCAAGCTGTGGCTGCAGCCTGACTGAGCAACCTCTTCCTCAGGCCTCTGCTGCCCCCACAGCGGGGGCAATGGCAGCAGCAGAAAAGGATGTTCTACATTCCGCTGACACCATCTGATTTTTTGGGGAGCCGAAAAGGCCAAAGGGATCATGACCAACTCAGCATTCCACTAGAGGCTATATGATCAAACAGCAAACTGTTTATCATGAATGAAGGATGTGAGCAAACTCACGACTGCGCCTGCCACCAGAAGGTTTGCTGAGGGCCATCACTCCCTGGCCCCGGCTCCTTGAGGTTATCTTCTGGGACATCTAGAGCCTACTGTTCAAGGAGTACAGTCTTGCAATCCTACTCTGGACCAAGCAGCTGACCTCTTCTTCCACCACCCCCTCACCCCACCTTCTCGCTATCTCTTTTGCCTAATAAAGATGGAGGGCTGTGTGAAACTCAGGGCCCTTGTCCACTAGAGGCAAGGTGCCCCTGACCCCTTCTTCCAAACATATTCTTTTGTTCTCTTGTCTTTATTCCCGCTTTCGTCCCCCTTTGTTCAGTCCACCAAGGTCCGTGCAGGTTACAAGTGGCACCGCGAACAGCGACAGGATCGGGCCCTCCACAGGTGGCGCCCCAAACAGTGAGAGAACCGGGCTCTCTACACTGATTAGCCTCTCCTGCGTGGAAGTGGGCACAACCATAGAGTGATAGATTCTCTTCCTGGACTGAACGCCATAGTTCCTCTCCCAAATTTCTGCCTTCAGCAGGAACACTACCTTTGCCCTCAGAACACTGCAGAGGAAATGAAAGCTGAGCTCTCCTCTCCCCTGACCACAGCAGGGTGGGACCTTCCTTCCGCCTCTTCCTCACCACCTGAAGACCAACCCCCACTTCCCTCAAGAGAGATGTGAAGTTTGTGGGTCTATTTTCCCCAGGTGCTTTTCTTGGAGCCCCTTGCATAGGGTCGTAGGAGGGCGAGACTGAAACTCTCCTAAAATGGAACCCTCTCTGTCCTCAGTTCCAGCCCTGGCTCCAGCTCCAGCTCCAGACTTAGGTGAGCTCTTTGGGTTCAGGGTGAGGCAGACAGAACTTGCCCTGGGTCTCTGTTCCTCCTCCCACTTCCTGTGGGCCCTGCCTCGACATGTACATACACAGTCTCTTCCCTTTGACTTTTCCACAGTTCTCCAGCCTCTACAACTCCTCCGTTCTTTGGGGTGACCACCAAATTTGCCTTTCCTGGCCTCTCTCGCTCTTGAAGTGAATAGCCTGCTAGGTCTCCCATGGACAGCTCCCCATCTCTAAGCTCACAGGATTCTTTTTTCAATCTAAGATCCCTTGTGTGCCTAAACACTTTGAATGTCTTCCATCGCTTCCAAAGACCATGCTTCCATCAGCCTCCTAATATTCTGTTCATCCATTTAGCCTACAGATCCTGAAGTATATATACATAATATGTATTTTATATGTGATATATGACATATATATTTATATATTATATATGACTTATATAATATATATGATGTATGACATATATTATGTGTGTGTGTGTGTGTGTATATATATATGTAAAATCTTTCAGGATTGGGCACAGAGCTAAAGACCGTAAAGGACCATGAGTCTTGTTCTTTGTCCTTCAGAGCTCCATTTGGGTACCAGTACCAGTCGAAGACGGAGGTGAGAGGAGTAGGGAAGGAGAGGGGGAGGGGAAGAGAAACAGATTGAGACAGAGAGAGAAGGAGGGAGAGAGAAAAAGAGAGAAGAGGAAGAGAGGGAGAGGGGAAGAGAGAGAGAGAGA
>NW_012108030.1:1113161-1114148 GCF_000951045.1 Mandrillus leucophaeus | reverse complement strand
GGAACCAGAAGATGTAGAGTGGGTCTGAGTGACTCCATCCGTCACTGGGGTAGGAGAAGGAGCAGGGCACCAGGACACGCAGGCCCTCCTGCACTTGTCTCTTATACACATCTGAAGAGAAACAGATTGAGACAGAGAGAGAAGGAGGGAGAGAGAAAAAGAGAGAAGAGGAAGAGAGGGAGAGGGGAAGAGAGAGAGAGAGAGAAAGTTTTCCTTCAACAGGAATGCTCCCTTTGCCCTCAGACAAGGCAAAGGGGGAAAGAAAGGGAATAGAAACAGGTTGAGACATAAAGAGAGGGAGAGGCAGGAAAGAGGGAGACGGGGAGAGAGAGACAGAAGAGGGGAAAGGGGAAGGTGAAAAGAGACATAGATTGAGATAGAGAGGAAGAAGCAGGGAAGAGGGAGAGAAAGGGGCAGGAGGGAGGGAGAGAGAGAGAGAAGGATAAGGAGGAGGAAGAGGAGGAGGAGGAAGAAAAGGAGAAGAAGGAAGGAGGGGAGGCGATGGGAGTTTATCACAATTAGACAGGGATTCCTGAAGGCCCTGGGGGTGGAGTCTGTCCTGAGAGGCAAGAAACCAAGGATATGCGCAGAGTCCCTTTCTGAGTGATCTAAAGCCCCATCTCCTGGGCATGACCGAGAGCCCGAGAAGGGCAGACCCAGACAGGGAGGTTTTCCTATCCTGCCGCGTCTTCTCCCAAGTCTCCCATCAGGGCCTGCCTAAAGAGGCAGGCGGCTCTCGCTGCACGTCCAGACACATTTTGGTCCTGGCGAGCCCCAGGCATCGGAGGTGGCGCTGTCCCTGGTGCTGAAGCAGGGCTGTGTCCCTGGTTTAGGAATGACTGGGCTGTGCAGAGGAGTCTGACTAGATAGGATCCCGATCTGGGATCTCTACTAAAAATACAGAAATTATCCAGGTGTAGTAGCATGCATCTGTGGTCTCAGCTACTCCAGAGGCTGAGGCAGGAGAATCACCTGAACCCGGGAGGC
>NW_012108030.1:1085216-1112928 GCF_000951045.1 Mandrillus leucophaeus | reverse complement strand
ATTTTTATATTTACTTCTAGATGAAGATACACATGCATAAGGCATCTCTGGATGAATGTATCCGAAACAGTTTACAATGGAGGCCTCAGAGGAAGCAAACTAGGAATCTGGAGGGCAGAGGTGAGACAGGTGCATTCTATACATGCCCACTTACGTCTTTTCTTTGTGAGATCATGTGAATATATTGCCTGGGAAAAAATTCTTAAATTAAAATTGTTGAAAAGTAGAGAGGAGAGGCTGAATGAAGAGGCAGGAAGGCAACATCTGATTCTCAGATTTGGTTCTGTTAGTGTTGGTGAAAGAGCTGAGAAGTTCCAGAAAGCTGCCAGGCTGGACACAGTGGCTCACGCTTGTAATCCCATCACTTTGGGAGGCTGAGGCCAGCAGATCGCTTTGAGCTCAGGAGTTTGAGACCAACCTGGGCAATATGGTGATTCCTCGTCTCTACAAAAAAATGCAAAAGTTAGCCAGGTGTTGGTGGCTTGCACCAGTAGTCCCAGCTACTTGGGAGGCTTAGGCAGGAGAATTGCTTGGACCCAGGAGGCGAAGGTTGCAGCGAGCCAAGTTCACACCACTGCACTCCAGCCTGGTGACGGAGCAGGACTCCATCTCAAAGAAAAAAAAAAAAAAAGATTTGACGATAAGAAAGTCTTTGTCGTCGTGGTGAGATGAGGGAGTGTTCCCTGGGGCTGAAACAGGGGACAGAGGATTTAGATTTAGGAAGTCTTCTGGCACCTGACCTGTGCTGGAATTCCTGGTCTCAGCCCTCCTGTCGAGCAAGCTCTGAGACTTAGACTCTATTCTGAGGTGTTGGAGGTGCCCTCCCACCCTAATCACAGTCTTGGAAAGGACAGTTTGTCTCCTACCTGTGTTATTTCCATGGAAGACACATGGTGAGGTTCTGTGGAGCATCTGAATTCAAAAGATGACACATCCCTTTTCAGTTTTGAGGGTTAGGGGAGCGTCCTTTTGGTCCCTTCCCCTGCCCAGAATCCAGGACCCCACTCCAAGTATCCCATGCCCTGACTCTCTTCCCATAGCCACTGCCCAAAATAACTCCGACTCACATGAGACATTGAGTTGGATGGTCATCTCTGTGGTCACATTAAACCTTGGGAAAGTCACTTGGCAGGTGGTATTGGAGCCGTGGCTCCAGGGATGTGGGATGATGGTGATCTCTGAGAAGTGAGGTGTCCCAGGGCCCAAGGAAATGACGGTTCCCCATGTCCAGGAAAAGGTGAGAGGCTTCCTGCTTTTACAGGCTGCTGACACGTAGCAGGTCAGGTTCACAGGATGGCCAGATTCCAGAGTTGCTGGGACTTGGATGTCAGGTGTCTGGGTGAGGGATGGGAGGGAGAGAGGCAGAGACCTGGACACAGAGAGGGGACTTCCAGGGTGCGACCTCAGAAGTGGCCTCTGTCCTGGCCCCAGGGATGGCTCCCCCATCTGAGCCCTAGGCTCCTGGACACAGGCACCCCTACCTGTCACGTTCAAAGACAGTGTCTTTTGCTTGAAGCTGAATTTCACGACAGGACCCCTCTCCAACCAAAAGAAGTACACTCTGCCATCTTTCCTCCTGGTGTCTCTGATGCTCAGGGAACAGTTGTTGGTCTGGGGGTCCCCGAGGAAATGGAAATGGTCCTGGCTTCTCTCTTGCAGCTTCTGGCCGGGTTTGTTTGTGGCCACGGGAGGATCCCAGTGTTCATTGTCCCCTTTCTGGAACCAGAAGATGTAGAGTGGGTCTGAGTGACTCCATCCGTCACTGGGGTAGGAGAAGGAGCAGGGCACCAGGACACACAGGCCCTCCTGCACTGTCACCAGCTCTGGAATCTGCAGCTCATACCCCATGTGGTCCTCCAGGGAACCTGTGGAGAGCCCAGCATTTAGGCTTGTAACATAGACTCCAGCCAACCCTCCCGACTCTGCCCAGCCTCCTCACTTCCCCATAGTAGTGACAGCGGCAGCAGCAGGGATGGCATCTCTGAGACTGGAGGGGCTGTTTAGAGCCCCTTTCAGACCACCTGAAGAACCCTTCCCAGCACACACCTGGTATCTATTTTGAGTTTTCGCCTCAAACCCTTCCCTCCAACAGAAACACCCAAACCACGTTTGGGGAAGTGAAGGCTGAGGCCTATTCACCGCAGGGCCAAGCACACCCTAGCAGGGAACTTTCTTCCTTTTGCTTCCCCACTCAGACCTCAGATTATGTCCCCTGAAGCCAATTCTTCACCTTCCCTCAGGAGAGCTGTGGATTTGGGGACATTTTCCCACCGTGCAGGGAAGGAGATGCTGGAAGCTGGGTCCCACCTGGGACTGATTCCTCCTATTCGATGGTCATCCTCAGATCTGGGCATGCTGGGAGCCTCGGGAAGTCCTGGCTGAGCTCTCGAAGTTCTCTGAGCAGGAAAATCCATGGTGCTAGGGTTGAAGCTTGGGGGCCATGAATGGAGTCCCTGACTTAGGTGGGATATTTGCTGCTTTCTGATGCTTGTTTGGGTTCAGGGAGGAGCCTGGGCTTGCCTCACAGACCTTTCTTGGGTTTCCGTGTGAGCTCTGCCTTTGCTGCGGGGTGTTTTTGCTTCCAGAAAGAACCCAGGAAGCATTGCCATTTACTGCTGTCACTGCCCTGAGCCCCTGCTCTCCTATCCCTTGGATTTCTTCTTTCTCTTTGCAGGCTGTTGCAGCAGCTCCTGACACCCCTCCTTTGTGCTTTACCCAGTCCCCACTCCACTAAGACCGCAACATCTCCCTTCCTCATCCTGCCTCCTCCCAGTAGACGTCTGGCCTGTGGGCTGCCTTCCAGAAAACGATCTGGCTTGTGGTTACATGAAGCCAGAGTCCACTTCTGGTTATGAGCACATGATCTTCCTGGGCCAGATAATGTGTGTTTAGCTTGATCCTAAATGAGTTTCAACCTAACACCCTCATCTGCCCTCTCCTACCTGAGTCTGGATGTCAGCTACCCATCCATTTGACATGTATTGAGCACCTATGACCTGTCTCAGAAATGGCATCACATTGACCTGTTTCAGAAATGGCATCAAGGGTAAAGAAAAATGACCACATCAAGGCCCCTCCTACCCAGGAAGACATGGGATGACAGAGAACCAATCCTGCTAGTGACAGTGGAGCTATGGTTTCTAGGACGAGAGTAGATGAAGAGGTTTGCTGGCTGCTATAACAGGATCCAGTAAAGGGGCTGGCCCTAAGGGGTGAAAGTACAAATTCCTCCCTCAACCCCTGAGGAGTCTGACTGGCACTTCTAATATTTGGGGCTCAGGATGTTAAAAACTGTAGAAAATATTAATTCTCTACTCATAATGTAATTCGCATGTACTATTCCCATATGTGCAAATTAACTCTTCACTGTGAACATAGGCAACTTGGCATTCCACACTCAACCGGCTTAAGGGCAGACTAGCAGTCCCATGGAGCTGATGTTCCCAAGAGCACCCCTCAGCCTATGCTGGTGGATAACACCTGGTGTGGGGGTGAGTGAGAAAGATCCCAGTAGAATAGCCTTTCTCCTCCCCACTCCTTCTTCCTGCACCCATGAAGGCTATTCTTTATTCAAGAGAGACATGAAATTGGGGCAGAAGTGTGCTAAGAAACATTTAACAACTGGATTTCCAAAAAATACATATTCGTGATAAATTTTACTGATATAAAGTATGTGTAGCACACTGTTGAGCACCCAATTCTGTCGCTATTTGGGGTGCCACTACGTAACCCTCATGGACCTAGGGGGACTGAACAAAGTGGGGCCAACGTGGGAATAAAAGACAAGAGACAAAAGAGTATATTTGGAAGAAGGGGTTGGGGGCACCTTGCCTCTAGTGGACAAGGGCCCTGAGCTTTACACAGCCCTCCGTATTTATTAGGCAAAAGAGATAGCGAGAAGTGGGGTGGAAGAAGAGGTCAGCTGCTTGGTCCAGAGTAGGCTTGCAAGACTGCGTTCTTTAGATGTCCCAGTAGATAACTTCAAGGAGCTTGGTGCCAGGAAGCGATTGCCTTCAGCAAACCTTCTGGCAGCGGGAGTAGTCGTGAGTTTGCCCACATCCTGCAATCATGATAAACAGTTTGCTGTTTGATCATATAGCCTCCAGTGGAATGCTGAGTTGGTCACATCCCACGGGGCTTCGTCTCCCTGCAGCACATAACTTTTAAAGAATAATAAAATGTACTATACTTTTTATTATAAATTCCACATAGTCAACTGATTCTTACAGAATGCTTTCAGTGATTTTTCTGAACTTTTGCAACTTTAGCTAACTTATAATGGCAGTTGATGAACAGTACACGATGTAGTTATGAATGTTGGTTGATATTTTCATTTACTTTAAGGAGTAAGATGAAACAGAAATAATGAGATGTATGGTGGGATTTTATTCTTCTGTCAATGACAGGAGTAAACTCTTTGCTGAATCAGATAAGAGGTTTGGAATATCTACATTAGAAGAATATTTCCTGAATTTTGGTGCTATTTACAATGTAATGACAGCAGATATTAGCATTCTCTAAGTTGCATTATTAGCATTTTATCTATCACTATATCAAGTGTAGACAATCAATAAAATGATAAATGACTTGATGGATGGTATTTGCCAATTTCTGCAGTGTAAACACTTCTATCGTGACTGACTTCAAGCTACAAATGTGAGTTGTGTAAAAATATAATTTCTGATTATTTCCTTAGAAGATATTTTTAGCAGAAACTGGATCACCTTTTCAAGGGAAAGTAATATGTTTGCAAAACAATGATGAGTATTTACAAACTGCTTTCAAAAATGGCTGTAACAGGCCATGCACAGCGGCTCACACCTGTAATCCTAGCACTTTGGGAGGCCGAGATGGAAGGATTGCTTGAGGCCACGAGTTTGAGAAAATGGCTGAAACAGTGTCCATTTCCCCAGTCTTGAATGAGAGTAACCATTGCCTCTCTAGCTTCAGGAATTAGTAATTTTTCCAGTTTTGTTAATTGGCAGTTTGGATAGTCATTCCAGACACCAGACTAAAGGAGATCACATCCCTGATTAAAACCTGTCAGCGACCTTCATTCCTCCAGGCAAAGCCCTCAACCATTTTCCCACATAAACCCTAAGCAGACTAAGAATCTCACTTTCATAGACTTGCCCAAAATTTGTCTTCAGGCCACATGCAATTTCCAAGGGCTCCTCTTCCTCTGCTTCTGAGGAAGGTGCAATATCAGAATATGAATGAATGAGAATGATATTCTTAGAATCTTAATATTGGATCCATTTTAACAGATCAATAATTGAACTTTGGGAAAACTTCAGCACATTTCCTTAGCATCCAATTTCTTGTGATGCAAATCACAACTGTTAATTTGTATTTTGTTTTCTAATCCTATATCTCAGAATGATGAAGCCTCTTTTTACCAGACATCTTAGGTTTGCTTAAAATGAGATATATGAAAGAAAAGGGTCATTTTAGTCAATGGGTGAGCATTTATCCTTAGCTATAAATGAAGGTGATAAACAGTTTCATTTCTGTATATAGAATGTTCTGTTCAATACTGTATTTTTGGGGTGAAGTTTCTTTTAATGTTCTTGGTTGTTTACTTTCTTTGATTTCCAGGAAAAAAAAAAAAAACAGGCACAATTGGTATCGGAGATTTTGAGTGCAGGCATCTTGTTGAGATCATTATTTAACAAGGCGTTGAGTCATGCAGGCAGTAGATTGGTTTGAAGTTGGTCAGGATGAGAGTTCTTGGTATAGTCTAAAGTGAAGTATTTGAAATTCTGAAGTCCTCATAAGTTGCAATCAGTTGTCTTTATTTTTCGAAGCACTTTAATTTTGAAGCACTTTAAGTTTCAAGAACCAGAATTGTTTTTCTTTTTCTTTTTTGACTTTCATCTACACAAGATTTTTTGTCTTTATTTTTTGAAGCATTTTAATTTTGAAGCACTTTATTTAAGTTTCAAGAGACAGAATTCTTTCTTTTTCTTCTTCTTTTTTGACTTTTATCTACACAAGATATATGAAGATTCATAGAGAGTTTTGTCTGTCTTCTTGAGGAATAGCCAACTCCAATCTTTAAAAACTCTTCTAGAATGTCCTAATCAAATTTTTTAACTTCTAAAGATTAGATGAAATAAAAAAGCAACCATAGACTGGAAGAAAAATGTTTGTGATATGCATATCTCTCAAAGACTTATTTTTAGAATATATAAAAAATTCTCACAACACAATAATTTTAAAACACAATGAAAAATGGGTGGAAGATTTGAGGAGGTGCTTCAGCAAAGAGGACAAATGAGTGGACATTCAGCACTTGAAAAAATGCTTGATCTGAGAAATGCAAATTAAAATTACTGAAAGATACCACTATGAGATACTCACTAAAACATATGAAATCAAAAAGACTAATAATACTAAGTATTGATAAGGCAGTGGAGCAACTAGAATTATCATGCATATGATAAAAGATATATATTAAAACCTATACCAACTTACACCATAAATAAGGAAAATTGAGGAGCATTCTCATTTGAATCAGCAACAAGAAAAGGATGCCCACTGTCACCACTATTACTTGACATTATTAAAGAGGTTCTAGCCAACAAGGTAAAACCAGAAAAATAAGCAAGAAATGTAAAAATTAGAAACTGAGAAATATTTCCAGTATTTGTAGATGATGTTCAAGTTCCCATAGATTTTAACATCATAATCTAATAATAGAGATGAGACCCATAACTTTTGCCATATTCTGTTGGTAAGAAGCAAATCTTACATTCTGTTTGCACTCAAAGGGATGGATTTATACAAGGTGTGACTCAGTAGGGGTCACCTTAGGGTATGCCTGCCCCACTAAGAGTATTAGGAGCAGTTACCCTTCTTCCTACAGAGATACAGATGTCCCAGTAGAGAGACTCCTTCACTTGCCCTGAATATATACATGCTGGGCTATTGTATTTAAAGTTTCCTACTTTTATCTCAATTTTCACTCTCTGCATTTTCCTTTTTTAAAAATAAAACGTACCAAAGCCATAGGGTAAAACCTATGACACAGTAAAGAATAGTGTCAGATTTGTAAGTGGAGAAAATTCAAAAGTTCTAAATCCGGGGAATTTTTTAGTAACTTAAGTATAATGTCACACTTTCTCACACAGTAAAGAGAAGGGTTTTTATTGCTTTTACACTATTTGCTTACAGTAAATATATAATTAATTTTTAAAAATAAAAGCAGGTTTCATGCTTCATGTAACAAAGGTTCAGATACTAACTGTAAAAACTGAACTATTCCTGGGGAACCATGTTCAAAAACATGCTTCATTGGCTAAACAGTCTTATTTTATGATTCCAATTGACAAAAAATGAGGTATAAAGTAATTAAATGCAATATGGTGGCTTTAAGTGTAGAGAAGGGGTGGCAGAAGCTGTGAACACAGAATGTAAAATCGGTAACTACAAAATGGCAGAAACAGCTAAAGCAATATATTTAAATTATTATCTTTTAAAAAAGGATCATTTCAGATCTTCACCTTCAGATCCTCACTCAGCCCTCCCTCCTATTTCTACTAATCAGCCTTTAAAAAAAAAAAAAAATTTATGATTGCTATCTCCCACCTTCTAGAATATATTTTTGTTTATTTGATTGAACAGCCTCTTCCTGAAAATTCTGCGCAGTTGGACTGGCTGACATTGTTCTCAGGAATTGTGTTTTTTTCCTTTAACTTGATTGTATTTTTTTCATTCTCCTCTCTTTGAATGAAGTGTCCCAAGAGCCCTAAATTCTCTCTTCAGGTGGTCTCTTGGTAGGTAACTTCATCAATAGGTTCATCCAGGTATAGAGAGCAGTGGTGTAAGGATAACAAAGATAACAATTTCTCAGAAAGATAACATTTTCAAAAGTGCTATTAAAGACAGTGAGTTGTTTATCAATTCAGGAAAAAAAAAATCAGAGGCGAAAATGTAGAGAAAAAGTATTTTTCAGAATACAGAATGTCAGTTTCTTCTAGAAATATATATACACAGTATTGAATAGGTCCCCTGCCAATGTGGGACCTAAGACTTTTTTTACTCTGTGACATTCCATTTGCCATTCTTGGCTGTACGGAATAAAAGCCCTTTGACGATGGCGGCCTCCAATATCATAATCCGTATGGGTGCGGCCATGCCGTCCTCCCGACGAAGTTTCTGAAGTTGAATGAACCGCGGGGTAAAAGTACGCCGTTTTACGCCATTATGACTGTTGGCGGAGCGTAGCTTCAAAAGTGTTAGTGGGCATGCGCGCGGTTCAGTGCGCCCGCAGGAATCCCAACGGGAATGTAACCCAAACCGGAAGTGGCCTAGAGAGGCCATTTCGCTTCTGTTGTTAAATGGATCTAAGCCTGTGCGGCTTACGGAATGCTGAAGTGATTGGGAATATTAGCAGTGGGGGTTCTGTAGAGTCAGGGAGGGGAAGCCGGCTTTGGGTGAGTGATGAGGGGCTTGTTGCGGGGGGGGCGGTGCGTGATAAAGGGATTTCTCGGCTGAAGACCGGGCTGTGAGGTAAGTGACAGGCCTGTTTTGGCTGAGCGATTGGGGGGGGGGGGTTTCTGGGGTGGGTGAGGGGTGCTGTGGGGTAAGTGGCTTTTGCTAATTTTAGTTGGATAATTAGCTGGCTAATTTTCCCTCTTGCTTATTTTCTGCTTGTAATAAGTATTTTTGTGACTTAAATTACAAGTGTACTGTAATACCGGATTTTATATTGGTCCACGAAACTTGCTAACTTGAGGACAGCGAACGTGCGTCTTAAGAGCGCCGTTGCAGATGGTGCTGGAGGACGTTCAGGGAAGGGATTCACTCTCCGTGGGACTCGAGAAGTCAGTGATTGATTGGCAGCCAAGAGCTTCAGAGGTTGGAGGCCTTTGAGGATCACATTGTAACACTCTCAGGGGACCAGTGATGGGCGACCTATAGTAATCAGTAGAGTGGGGTTGCCAGTAGTAGCCTATGGCAGCCAGTTGACTGGAGGCATAGGGGGTTAATGATGGGGATTTGTGAGGGTGACTGCATTGCTTTCTAGGCAGTGAGTGTTGGGGTCCTTCAGGGATTGGTGGGTGGGGCAGTGTTGGCCTCTTCTTGGGTCCCTTGGACATGGTAAGGATCGGTAATTGACAGTTGAGCAGATCGACGATGGTCTCCTATTGGAGCATTTCATTTGGACCCCTATGTTGGAGATTATTTGTCGTTTTATGGAAACCAGAAAATTGTACTCGCTGGGAAACATTTCTTGGCTATCAGGGCAGTAATGATTTCAGAAGCCTGGGCCATGTCAGTGACTGGGAGGCATTATGGAACTTTCTGGCAGCCCTGTAGTCCACTCATTGGGGATTTCTGAAAATCAGTGCTGTCAGTGATTGCATTCAGGTGCGGTGGGGGCAACTTATTGTGGACAGGCAAGAAATGGTAACTGGAGGCCCTGATGCATGTCTGCAAATGTTCTGCATCAAGGTGGGGATTGGGACAGTGATTTTAAGTTTTAGCTCTAGTCAGAGCTGTGTGGTGTGTTATGGATGGGGACTGTGTGGTGTGTTATGGATGGGGACTGAAAAGTCCAGAAGCTCAGAATAGGTACACCAGACAAAGCTACCTCCCAGCCTGAGCTCTATGAAGGCAACAGGAAGAGGAAATGGTGTTTCCGGAAGCTGGCCATGTAAGGGTGCATGAGATAGTGGGGACAGTGTACAGTTTAGAACAAGGCAGATGTGGGCTGATTCCGTTTTTCCATTTACAGACTGAGTAATCTTCAGGCAAATTATGTAACAGCCTCATTATCCTCATCCCCAAAATGGGTGTAATAATGCCCATGATATTTAGCTGACAATTAAATTGACAAATTTCTCTTTTTTATTCATATTTATCACTTGCCAGGCAGGCACTGAGGACTTGACAAGCTTCACCTTGCTTGAGTTTCCCAACACTTGTGATAAATACCTGCATTTTCATTTTGGAAACTATAACTAAAGTAATATTTTCACATTCTCTCAGTGAAAAGTTGGCAAAGCTGCAATGAATTCATCATTTAGTCCAGACTCAGTCTTTATTTTTAACCCTGACTAATAACTAGAGTTGGGCTTTCTGAACTTTGCCTACTCCAGGGTCTGACACAGTGACTTCACCTCAGTGCCCTCAGGAAATATTTGTGGAGTGAATGTTGAATGAGTGACCATGTACTCATTGCTTTTCCGAGGCTTCTGCAGAATCCCTGGGTCAGACCACCTCATTGAGGCTGCAGGATCTCTCTTCATAGCCCAGCACGCCTCTCCACAGTGTCCCTGGTTGGAGAATCCAAACACGTATCCAGCTTCTGGCCCCTGGGAAAAGTGGAGTTGTCAGCAAGAGAGACTGAGAGTAGAAGTCCAGAGCGGAGATGCCTGCTGATGTGAATTTATCCCAGAAGCCTCAGGTCCTGGGTCCAGAGGAGCAGGATGGATCTTGCGAGGTAAGCAGGGGCAGCCCTGGGGACAGTTCTCCAGAATGTGAGGGCAGACACAGGATGCAGCAGGCTCTGGGCTCCCTGCTTCTGAGTCAGTCTTGAACCTCCTGTCAAGCGAAGACCACAATGGCTGATGTTTCCACATTCATAGGCTATCTGTGTTCTAGAGGAAACCATGAATTGGCTAATAAAAGAGGATAGTAGAGAGTTGGCCTTGGGTCAAGAAAGAAGAAACTGTAGTCCCTGGTCTGATCAGAAACCCCAGTCATAGGACCGAAAAGCTGATGCTTTCCCTCTAAGCACTTGTTCCGCTCCTTCATCCACCGTTGGGTCTTTGAAGAATTTCAAGTGGTCCCCACCCAAATTCCTTGCTTGGTCCATGGGGATTGGCCCATTTTTCCTCTGTTCTCATAAGGTGCAGAACAATCTTCCTTTGTAGTTTAAACAGTCACAGGGAGGTAGAGCGAGAACAGGCTTTTAAGGACCATGTTGTTTTTCCAGTTTAAAAAGGTGAATAAAAAATGCTGGAAAATAGTGTCTCGAGATTGCCCACAGATAGAAATAGTCAGGATTTAGTAACAAGAAATCAGAATTCTTGGTATAGTCAAGATTTTCTGAAATCCTAAATTATTCTGTGTATCTCTTGATGCTTTATTTACAAGTCTTTAAATAGCATATGACTATAGTAGTAAACAGTGCACCATTGTTCTGTGATAGGTTTCTACCCAAATTTACAGAGATGTTGTTTTTTAAAAAAGTATAATAAATATGTGTGTTATTATCCTGAACCAGTGTATCGTGAGAAGATTATATATTTCAGTAACCTGTTAAAATCATCTCAACCTGCTAGAAACATTTGATAATAGAAAGTATTAAAAAAAGGGAACATTAACACAAAATAAATTGCACATATAAATCATTTTCAAAATTGTAAATACCCCAAATATTTAAAAGTCATTCTTAAAAGAAAAATTGAAACATGCAAGTTTAGGTGGGGTACAGTGGCTCAGGCCTGTAATCCCAGCACTTTGGGAGGCCAAGGCGAGCAGATCACTTGAGCCCAGGAGTTGGAGACCAGCCTGGGCAACATGGTGAGACTCTACAAAAATACAAAAATTAGCCAGGTGTGGTGGCATGCACCTGTAGTCCCAGCTACTCAGAAAGCTGATGTGGGAGGATCACCTGAGCTTGGGGAGGTCCAGGTTGCAGTGAGCTGCAATCATGACACTACACTCCAGCCCGGACAGCAGAGTGAGACCCTGTCTCAAAACAAAACAAAAAAAACCCGTTTAAAACGAAATTGTCTAAGTCTTTGTGACAGCAGTGCAAATGCACAAACATTTCTCTCATTTGCATTGATGTTGGTCAACCTGTATGTTCAGAACCTCTTCAAGTTTAGTGTTTTAGGACACATGTTCAATATAAGCTTTTTTCCTTTTTTAACAATGAATTTTTTTTCCTGCTTGACCTGATTTCTAGTTTGTCATTTAAATCAATATTGCTGTCGCTAATTCAGATTTTCCATCAGTGTCTGAATTCATGTCAGAATATATCCCAGTACCATTCATGCTGTCTTCTCTTTGTGGTGTGTATTTCCCTCTGCTCTGGACAGTACTATTTTTATGTTGTTGTTTTTATCTTTTCTAATTTGATGGAAATAAAGATATTATGGTATTTTAATTTGCATTACTTTGTTTACAAACAGCATTTTTTTCATAATTTTATTGGTCAGTTGTCTTTAGTGAGTTACTTTTTCTCACCTTTTGATTTATATTTTGGTTTGGATTTTTGGAGAGTTCTCTTTTTTTTTTTTTTTGAGACGGAATCTTGCTCTGAAGCCCAGGCTGGAGTGCAGTGGCGCAATCTCTGCTCACTGCAGGCTCCACCTCCTGGGTTAATGCCATTCTCCTGCCTCAGCCTCCCGAGTAGCTGGGACTACAGGTGCCCACCACCACCCCCGGCTAATTTTTTTGTATTTTTAATAGAGACGAGGTTTCCTCGTGTTAGCCAAGATGGTCTTGATCTCCTGACCTTGTGATCTGCCCGCCTCAGCATTCCAAGGGAGTTCTTACATAGTAATAACCTAGGGTCCTTTTTGCATATGTTTGTAAATACTTTTTGTTACTTTTTCCTTTGAAAGTAGGTTTTAGTTTTATTTGAACATAGAAAAGAGGATCAGATGGTTTTGTGAAGCCTGTAATCTTTTAAAAGAGCTGTCACTTGCTGTATTTTTACCCAAGTTCCAGCTCCTCCCAGGCAATCACATTTTACATTTTTAGCTAATTATTTCAGCATTTACCTCCTAATCTTTTAGTGACATGCCTATATTGCTGCCTCTTGGATTGTTAATTAACATGTTAATTAATTAACATGTCATTAAAAGGTTTGCTTTTACCCACTTCCTCATACTTTCACCCCCAACACCTGCTTTCCTTGCCCATCCTCCTCTAAGAACTGGTTCAGATTCTGATCAGGTCAATATTCCTTGTTTTTTATTATGACTGTGTCAATCTATATTCAGAGCTGCCTGTATAGACTGTGATAACTCGTTGCCTGCATAACTTAAGGTTTTTCCCTGGAGCACACAATTTTATGGATTATTTACTTGCCTATACACATATTAATGTATTATACAATTTTCTCCAAGTGTGTACACACTCTCTTGATAAATTGAATTTGTTACTAGGTAATGGCAGCAGACACTCGCTATTTCAGGGACAGTTTTGTGTGTGTGTGTGTGTGTGTATGTTTTTTTGAGACAGAGTTTCGCTCTTGTCTCCCAGGCTGGAGTGCAATGGCGTGATCTCAGCTCACTGCAACCTCCACCTCCCGGGTTCAAGCGATTCTCCTGCCTCACTCTCCCGAGTAGCTGTTACATCATATTAGGTGCACTTTAGTATCTGGTTATCTCTCTCCTTGTGATAAAATTGATGATTGGGTTCAGATATTGTCAGCCCACTCCTCCATTATAAAGACCCCATCAGTCTTTCATATGGTTTTAGCAGTCATTGGTGATCAGTAAAAGTGATATTTTTGTTTTGTCCTTCAGGCTGCATTTATCATCTGTGGTACTTCTGTAATGAAGATCTTTCCATCATCAGTCCTTTCATGAACCTAATATTGGTTCTTATGGGAAAGATCATCTTGTTGAAATATTATATGATCATATATCTTCGCTGCACTTAAAATCCTGAAATGGCAATCCATTCATTAAAATAAATAATCCGTACCCATTATATATTCAGACAACAGCCCAGTTCCTTGGAGCTTGGATGGTAACCACTTTCCAAACATGACATAGTCGCCTCTTACCTTACACAGAGGTGTCTGCTTCTCCCTGAATTCACAGTATTTTCCTACCTCTCTACTTTTATTCATGCTCTTTTCTGGAAAATGATTTCCTTCGCACATCCTGCATCAAAGTTCTTACTTCCAGTGTAAGCTGCGCCAACTCTAAGTAGCATTACCTTCTACTGCTAGGTAGAATTTGCCTTTCCCTAATTTGCCCCTCCCCAACGGTGTCCTCTCATATATTTCTACCATGTTCCCTTTTTAACCCCATAGTTGAGCTTTTGTATTCACATGTCTTCCAAGTCTCTGAATTACTGCAAGAGTAGAAGCTTATGTAATTCTATGTTGAGCACCAGGACCCAGCTTAAGTACAGCTTCACATGTAGTTGCTTCATCAACATCATGCTGGTTGTTCCTAAATTAGCTAGAGGACTTAGAGGGAACCCATTTCTGGCCTCATTTTTGAAAAAAAAAAAAAAAAGGAATCAATGTAGGTGTACAGTGGATGGAGGATATTTCTCTAATTTTTTTAACTCCCTAAAAATGTGAAATAGGTGTTTGGTGGGAAGCCTCTGTGATGGATCATGGTGAAAATCATTAAAAGCATGTTCCTCCTATGTGTGCCATCCCCACTCACCAATGATGACCTAATTCACAGTGAGCTGGGGTACACTGTTACAGGCATCACTGTCGTTTGAGGACGTGACCGTGGACTTCAGCAGGGAGGAGTGGCAGCAACTGGACCCTGCCCAGAGACGCCTGTACCAGGACGTGACGTTGGAGCTCTATAGCCACCTCTTCTCAGTGGGTGAGCACAACTGACCTGGGAATCTTGGCTGGATCCTGTTGAGGAGATTTCCATCCTCCTCGTTGCAGGACGCAGTGGGATATCAAAGTATGTCATGACTCTTTCCTTGGTTTGCCCTGGATTGTTTGTTTCTTTTGGGCATCTTTTAGTATTACTTTGTGCCCATGTTGACTTTTCTAATGAGCCAGTGTAAAGCTTCACTGAATGGCCTCTAAAACTGAAGAAGCTACACCCAAATCCAGTATCCTTTCTAATTAACAGGGTATCACATTCCCAACCTAGACGTCATCTTCAGAATGCTAAAAGAAAAGGAACCATGTGTGGAGGAGGCTGAACTCTCACATCAGAGGTATCAAGGTGAGTAAGTTGTACCCAGGCAAATGTAGATATCTTTGCAGGGAACTACTACCAGTCTACCATACTACTCCATTCCCTCCATTCCCCCAGTGATGGCCCATAGGTTGCCTCCTACTCCCAGTTTCTACATCAAACACTGTAAATATTCTATAAATTCTGAATGTCCTATAGGGGCTGCCTTAAGAATTTCCCAGTGGTGAATACCCAGGAATGGGATTGCCTGGTCCTGGAGATAAGTATACTTGACTAAGTCAACCATATTGCTCTTCTGATGGGCTGATGGGCTGCACCAGTTCACGCTCCCATGTGCAGTGCACAAGGATTTGCATTTGCACATCTTGCTTGCTAACACTTGGCATTAACAAAATTGGTGAATTTATAGCCCTACTGATGGGTGAAAGGGCTGTTTTATTGGTTTTTGTTTTTGGTTTTGGTTTTTTTGAGACAGAGTCTCGCTCTGTCACCTAGGCTGGAGTGCAGTGGCGTGATCTTGGCTCACTGCAACCTCTGCCTCCTGGGTTCAAGCGATTCTCCTGCCTCAGCCTCCTGAGTAGCTGGGATTACAGGGGTCCGCCACCACACTCAGCTAATTTTTTGTATTTTTAGTAGAGACAGGGTTTCACCGTGTTAGTCAGGATGGTCTCGATCTCCTGACCTCATGATCCGCCTCCCAAAGTGCTGGAATTACAGGCGTGAGCCACCACGCCCAGCCTGTTTCATTGTTGAAGTGTTCTTTTTCTAATAACTGAATGAGAGCCTCTCATCTTATCTGTTATCTGATTGGCGTTTTCATTTGTTCATTGCATTTTCTTATCATTTATCTATTTGTGTCCATGGAGTTTTCTGCCTTTTTTTTTTTTTTCCTATTTTTTTGCCCCTAATTTTATTGATTTTCCATCAGAAAATCAATATTGGTCTTCTTTTCCTCCCAATTGTGACACCTCTAGCTTGCAGCCCTGTTCTTCCATATGGGCCCCTCCCCTCCCCTCCCCTCGACAGAGTTTCACTCTTGTTGCCCAGGCTGGAGTGCAATGGCACAGTCTTGGCTCACCGCAACCTCCACCTCCCGGGTTTGAGTGATTCTCCTGCCTCAGCTTGCTGAGTAGCTGGGATTACAGGCATGCACCACTATGCCTGACTAATTTTGTATTTCTAGTAGAGACGAGGTTTCTGCTTATTGGTCAGGCTGGTCTCGAACTCCCGACCTCAGGTGTTCCACCTGCCTTGGCCTCCCGAAGTGCTGGGATTCCAGGCGTGAGCCACCGTGCCTGGCTATGGGCATCTTTTCATACAGGAATTGACTTAAAGGACCTATCCATTCTGAACTCTCAGTCCTCATATTTTTATTCTAATGATTTCTATGTCAGTACCTCTAGTCTCTGTGCTTAAACTGTGTTCTGCTACTTATTTAGCTCCATGGAGGACAGTTCCCATGAGATGACTCACTTTCTTAATTTTGGGAGATCAGAAATTGGAATCATCATCATCCAAGTAAGAAATTCTTACCTGACAAATTTTGTCAGATTTTTCTGTGTTTCTGGGCTCAGAAACACAGTCCTCTAATTTATTATTTTGGAATTCTTACCAGTTTTTTTTTTCTTTTTATTAAGAAGAAGGTGACCCTTTTTCTTAAGCCCAGTGGTATTACAACAAACTAGATCCCCATTTTCTCATATTTAGACAATGGTGTTCCTAATGATTTCAGTTTTTTGAGTTCAGTCAAGATACTGACAGATTTTATTACCCCCAAACATGGCTATTTTCTTTTTTCCTCAGTAGATATGATAAAAACATGCAGTTATTTCCTACTGTGTAGGATTAACAAACTCTTTTCAGTGACATTGTCCTCATGGCCACGTATTTCCAATGTAAAAATATACCTGAAGAGTTTTCATCACTCATGCTCTGCTCCATTGTTTTTGTATGTTGTTTAATGTTATCTCCATAGACTGTATCACTTTGCATACAGTCTGCTGATTACTTTGTACTTTCTTTACTTAATCTTCATTATGTCAGTGTTCCGCATGAGGAAACCATTGTATTTAAGATACAGGATTAGGATTTTTGTATTTAGGATACAGAAATTATTGATTTTCTGAAAATGGTCAGGAAAGAATATTTCACACTATTTTAAAAGGATGCTTTAAATATTTGCTGAGATAAATTCAAAAGAACAGATTGTGTTTGGATGGAGAAGACAATGGCATTAAATGTTAAAAGCATTAGCCTTTGTGCATCAATCATGTCTATTTCATGAAAGGTTACTCAAAAAGTAAGTGTATCAACACGGGAAACATGGATAGTAAATGCTTGTGAAGTTCAGAAAAAGTGTTGTCAGCCTAGAGGTGGAGTGGCATTGGGAATTAATTTTAAGGACACAGTGCCTGTAACTGGTCCACAAAGCCATTTTGAATTGAAACAAAGAAGCAGATGAAGCAGGCTAAATGGGAACAGAGGACATGAGAGTGTGCTTGGATTTGAGAATAAATTGGACTTCTTTTTTGCAATCAGCATTGTTAGGCTGCATTGGAGAGTTGTGGAAGAGCTTTTCAGTACAGTTCTGATAGTTTACATTGAACATTTTGGGCAGTAATTTAAGTGTTACAGGTTCAGCAAGATTTTTATGACCTGAATAAAGTGAGAAGTTAAAAATGTTTCAAATCTCTGCCTGGGAACACAGAGGAAGATTGCCAGAATAAATGACCACCCGTATATGGGTAAAATTGCTATTTAAGAGTAAAAAATGAAATAGAAAACAAATAACCTGTTTTAATAAGTGGGAAAAGGAGGTGAATAGACATTTCTTCAAAGATGATATACAAGTGGCCAATAACAGGAAAAAATGCTCAACCTCACTAATTATGTGGGAAATGCAAATGAAAACCACTGTGTGATATCCCTTTACATCCATTAGAATGGCTACTAGTAAAAAAACAGAATAACAAGTGTTGGCAAGGATATAGAGAAACTGGAATCTTGTGTATTGCTAGTGGGAATGTAACACGGTGTAGTCCTATGGAAAACAGGATGGTGATTTCTCAAAAATTAAACATAAAATTACTATATGATCCAGCAACTCCACTTCTGGGTAGATACCCAAAAGAATTGAAAGCAAGAACCCAAACAGCTGTTTGTACGCTCTTGTTCATCACAGCACTGTTCACAATATCCAAAAAGTGAAATTGTCCATTGGCCAATGAATTGGTAAACAAAATGTGGTCCATACATACGATGAAATATTATTCAACCTTAAACAGGAAGAGGAATTATGAAACATGTTGCAGTGTGGATGAATCTTATCATGATGCTAAGTGAAATAAGCGAGACACAAAAAATCCAAATGTATCATTCTACCTATATGAGGTACCTTGAGTACTCAATTCACAGAGACAGAATAAGATTGTGGCTGCCAGAGCATGAGGGACAGGGGGAAAAGGGAGATTGTTTAATGGGTACAGCATTTCAGTTTTGCAAGATGTAAAAGTTTTGGAGATCCATTGCACAACACGGTGAATACAGGTAGCGCTACTGAACTGTACAATACAAAATGGGTAAGATGGTAAGTTTAATATTATGTGCTTCTGCTACAATAAGAAAAAGTTAACAATAAAGATTAAGTGTCCTTTTTTAAAAAAAAAAGAATGAAAGATGATTGAGTTTTTTTTGATAGGACAAGAGTCTGGGATACAGTTTAAGTGACTGAAAGCAAAAAGAAACTGCATGTGATGGTCATATTCAGTATTACAATCTGGTAGAAAAAGTAATAGTAAAATTTAGTAACTATTATTTTTATTGAGAACCTGCTGTATTTTGTGCACTATACTAGTAAAGTGCACAAGATGATCAGGGACTCTTATTCTTGGCAAAAAACAAAACAAAAAACTAAACTAAAAAAAGGCGTATTTGATAGCATAAAGCCAAAAATTCTAACAGAGAAGAATTAATTTCAATGGAACAAGGGTGAAACAAATTCTGGGGAACAGCTTGCTTACCCAGTCTTTTAGAATATCTTTCTGGGGATATGGGTATATTCCTAAGTTCAAGAAGAAAAAAAAATTGTAGCTTCATGGAGAGTTGGGGCATAGTCATTTTTTCACTGGTTGGCCATGTCAAGATAGGTGAAGCTTTAATAGTTTTCAGAAGGATGTACAGGGCCGATGTACTTGGCATTGTTTCTAAACAAGTAACATAAAGCAAGCAGATTGGTGAGGATTCATCTCTGAAAGTTAACGAAGACCTACACACTGAGTCCCCTCCTTCAAGCCTTGGCTGTCCACAGATGTTGCCCTACAACGCTCTTGTCTGTTTTATCCCCTACTTATCCTACTAGATCTGGGTGTCCAGACCACTTGCATAAGTGGCCTCAGGTTGTTGAAATCTAATCCCCACAGACTAGCAAAGTGATCTTGGCCAATTACATAACCATTATATGCTTCCTTTTCTTTGTAAAACAGGAACAGCATCATGGCTGCCTCCCGAGGTTATTATGCAGATTAAATGAGTACATAGGCCATTGCCTGGCACCTGCTAAGTGCTATGTAGATAAATGCTCATCATATAATAAGGGCTCTGTGTTTCTGCTCATTGTCCGCATCATTAGCATCATTATTACATGACTCAGCAATTTCCTTGTATTCATTGTCAATCAGCTTCATACAGTTTCTCCTCTTTCCTGTTCATTGTGTCTATTTCATCTTCTCTTTCTCCTTTTAGAAGGGGAGTTTGGGCTTGAAATCCCACAAAAGGAGATTTCTAAGAAAGCTTCATTTCAAAAGGATATGGTAGGTGAGTTCACAAGAGATGGTTCATGGTGTTCCATTTTAGAAGAACTGAGGCTGGATACAGACCGTACAAAGAAAGATAAGCAAAATCAAACTCAGCCCATGAGTCACAGTGCTTTCTTCAACAAGCAAACATTGAACACAGAAAGCAATTGTGAATATAAGGACCCTGGGAAGATGATTCACACGAGGCCCCACCTTGCTTCTTCACAGGAACAACCTCAGAAATGTTGCTTATTTACAAAAAGTTTGAAGCTGAACCTAGAAGTGAGTGGTCAGAATGAAAACAATGACACAAAACCGCTTGACGACGTTGTTGGGTCTGGTCAGCTATTCAGCCGTAGCTCTTCCCACGCTTGCAGCAAGAATATCCACACAGGAGAGACATTCTGCAAAGGTAATCAGTGTAGAAAAGTCTGTGGCCATAAACAGTCACTCACGCAACATCAAATTCATACTCGGAAGAAACCAGATGGATGTTCTGAATGTGGGAGGGACTTCACCCCAAAATCACACCTCTTTGCCCAGCAGAGAATTCATAGTGTAGGAAACCTCCATGAATGTGGCAGATGTGGAAAAGCCTTCACGCCACAACTGAAACTCAGTGTATATCTGACAGATCATACAGGTGATATACCCTATATATGCAAGGAATGTGGGAAGGTCTTTATTCAGAGATCAGAATTGGTTACACACCAGAAAACACACACTAGAAAGAAGCCCTATGAATGCCATGACTGTGGAAAAGCCTTTTTCCAGATGTTATCTCTCTTCAGACATCAGAGAACTCACAGTAGAGAAAAACTCTATGAATGCAGTGAATGTGGCAAAGGCTTCTCCCAAAACTCAACCCTCATTATACATCAGAAAATTCATACTGGTGAGAGACAGTATGCATGCAGCGAATGTGGGAAAGCCTTTACCCAGAAGTCAACACTCAGCTTGCACCAGAGAATCCACTCAGGGCAGAAGTCCTATGTGTGTATCGAATGCGGGCAGGCCTTCATCCAGAAGGCACACCTGATTGTCCATCAAAGAAGCCACACGGGAGAAAAACCTTATCAGTGCCACAACTGTGGGAAATCCTTCATTTCCAAGTCACAGCTTGATATACATCATCGAATTCATACAGGGGAGAAACCTTATGAATGCAGTGACTGTGGAAAAACCTTCACCCAAAAGTCACACCTGAATATACACCAGAAAATTCATACTGGAGAAAGACACCATGTATGTGGTGAATGTGGGAAAGCCTTCAACCAGAAGTCAATACTCAGCATGCATCAGAGAATCCACACCGGAGAGAAGCCTTACAAATGCAGTGAATGTGGGAAAGCCTTCACTTCGAAGTCTCAATTCAGAGAGCATCAGCGAATTCACACGGGTGAGAAACCCTATGTGTGCACTGAATGTGGGAAGGCCTTCAACGGCAGGTCGAATTTCCATAAACATCAGGTAACACACACTAGAGAGAGGCCTTTTGTCTGCTCCAAATGTGGGAAGGCTTTTGTCCAGAAATCAGAGTTGATTACCCATCAAAGAACTCACATGGGAGAGAAACCTTATGAATGCCTCGACTGTGGGAAATCGTTCAGTAAGAAACCACAACTCAAGGTGCATCAGCGAATTCACACGGGAGAAAGACCTTATGTGTGTTCTGAATGTGGAAAGGCCTTCAACAACAGGTCAAACTTCAATAAACACCAAACAACTCATACCAGAGACAAATCTTACAAATGCAGTTATTCTGTGAAAGGCTTTACCAAGCAATGAAATCCTAGTGCATCAGCATATTCATAAATGAAATATACTCCCTGAGTTTCTTGAAGAAGAGAAAATCTCAGAATCAGGTCTAATTGTATGTTATTGAATTCATGCTTCAATAAACTCTAGGGATGCACTGCATGAAGGGGGCCGGTCCCTCCACACCTGTGGGTATTTCTCATCAGATGGGACGAGAGACTGAGAAAAGAAATAAGACACAGAGACAAAGTATAGAGAAAGAAAGATGGGCCCAGGGGACCGGCGCTCAGCATACGGAGGACCCGCGCCGGCACTGGTCTCTGAGTTCCCTCAGTATTTATTGATCACTATCTCTACCATCTCAGAGATGGGGATGTGGCAGAACTATAGGGTAATGGTGGGGAGAGGGTCAGCAGGAAAACATGTGAGCAAAGATCTCTGTGTTATAAATACATTTAAGGAAAGGTGCTATGCCTTGATGTGCACGTAGGCCAGATTTATATTTGACTTGACACAAACATCTCAGTGCATTGAAGAGCAGTATTGCCGCCAGGGTGTCTCACCTCCAGCCATAAGGCAGTTTTCTCCTATCTCAGTAAACAGAACGTATGATCAGGTTTTACACCAAGACATTCCATTCCCAGGGACAAGCAGGAGACAGATGCCTTCCTCTTTTACTAATTCTCCTCAGCACAGACCCTTTACGGGTGTCATGCTGGGGGACGGGCAGGTCCTTCCCTTCCCACGAGGCCATATCTCAGGCTATCACATGGGGAGAAACCTTGGACAATACCTGACTTTCCTGGGCAGAGGTCCCTGCTGCCTTCCACAGTGCATTGTGTCCCTGGGTACTCGAGGTTAGAGAATGGCGATGAGTTTTACCAAGCATACTGCCTTCAAACACACTTTTAACAAAGCTCATCCTGCACAGCCCTAAATCCATTAAACCTTGAGTCAACACAGCACATGTCTCTGCAAGCACAGGGTTGGGGCTAGGATTACAGATTAACAGCATCTCAAGGCAGAAGAATTTCTCTTAGTACAGAACAAAATGGAGTTTCTTATGTCTACTTCTTTCTACATAGACACAGTAACAGTCTGATCTCTCTTTTTTTTCCCCACACTGCATGTGTGAACACATGGCAAAGTCATGCTTTATTTTATGTGAGGGCAATTACTGAGAAAAGAGTAAGCAGAAATGCCCTTCTCTTAGTACTGCCCTCATTAAGGATTATATACTTTCACCCTGGGAAGAAACCCTGACTAATGCATTGAGAAAAGCCTTTCTGTAAAGAATGCTACAAGACAGGTTGTTACCCGATTATTTATAGTAAAGTTTGTGGGAAATTATATCAATGATAACCCTGTTTGTTTTGGGATATATTTCTAAAGTGCCAATACAGTAATGATAGGACAATATTATGTGTATGTGTGTGTGCCTTATGTATATAAGCATATATATTATATGCAGGTTTAATATCCCTTCCCCAAAGTGCCTGGGATCAGAAGCATTTTGGATTTCAGATACTTAACAGATTTTGGAATATTTGCATTATATTTATTGGTTGAGCATCCCTAATCTGAAAATCCAAGGTGAAATGCGCCAGTTAGCATTTCCTTTGAGCGTCATGTTAGAGTTAAGAAAGTTTCAGATTTTGTGTTTTCAGACTAGGGATACCCAACCTGTATGTATATATATTTAGGTATCTATGTATGTATATATATGCATATGCAGACATATGTATATGGTCTGGTCGGCATATGTGTATGTATGCGTACGTAGGTATGTATGCCCTCAATGCAAAGGGTTTGCAGCAGAATTCACTGCACAGCATTAGGTGTAGGTAGATTACAGTTATTTTTTAAGATAATCTAATTTAATTGTTTTTATAAAAATTATTCCCTGTTGAATATGTCATGAGGTTGTATCAACAATGATTAACTCCTTTATTATACATACACATGAATGTACATTTTTAGTAAATGCATAAATGAGATTCTATAATGTTTACTGATCTTTATATTATAGCTTTTCTCTTCTTTCAGGATTAGCTCAGCTTGCCCCTCCCTTTCCAGCTCCACCATCTATAGTGAGCCTCTCCATAATCAATGCCAACCATTAGTCTGGTTCAAGTCTCTGCATAGATAATCAGTGCCAACCATTAGTCTCGTTCATATTTTTACACAGGCCCCTAAACATACACACCAGGAGTCAACAAACTGTGGCCATTGGCCAAATACGGCCTCCCAGCTGTTTTTTTAAAATAAAGTTTTATTGGAACACAGCCATGTTCATTTGGACATGTATTGTCTGGGCTTCTTTCATGCTCCACTGGCAGAGTTGAGTAGTTTTGGCGGAGATCAAATGGCCCCCAAGCTGGAAACTGAAAATATTTACTCTCTGGCTCTTTACAGAAAATGTTTGCCAACACATGACACACACACAAACACACACACATTACTGTGCTCATAATCATATACCTGTGTAAGGACCCTTTCCTTGATTTATAAAACTCAGATCTCTTACGTGTGTGGATGGTATTTTTTTCATTCTACAATCCATGATGGGTTGCACACACATGTATTCTATGAGGTTGACCTGTCATAATTTATTGAGCCACTCCCACAGTTTTGATTACTTATTTCCCCCCCACACACGTTTTTTGCTAAAAAAGGGAGAGGGGACTGTTATAAATACTTCTGAGACGCAGACCAGCATAATCTTTTAAGTGCACAGGCCCAGGAGCCAGGTTCCTGCATTTGATTCCTGGCTCCACTCTCTACCCTCTGCATCTGCTGAGCAAGTTATTTGGTATCATCTATTCTGGTTTTCTCATCTACAAAAGGGAGATTATGATAGTACCCTATCCCCATGCATTTGGTGTGAGAAGTGGGTATGTGTTAAACCGTTGGAACTGCATGGACAGACCAAGTATCCCTGAGCCTGCCTGGCTCCCTTGTGCTGGGTGTGGGACTGTGGTGGGAGATTTCAGTCAGCTGGAAGTCTTTTCCAGAAGGGTGTTAGAGATGGGCACCCATGGCTTTAGTCTCCATACTCATACATACAGAGCATGGCCTCCCTCTGTCCTTAAGAGTTTCTGACCCCTCCCCTCACAACCTCTCTGAATAGTCAATAATATTTACCTTCTGATCAGGGCTGTAACATGGGTGGCCTCCCTGGAAGTTGTTACAACTGGTCCTTAATAGACACCTTTACCCCTTTGGATAGCACACAATCTAATTCTGGGTATAACCTGTTTGCTACTCCCTCTCTTCCCCCTGAAATGAGCTTAAGTTCCTATTCTTCTTGGTGCATAATGGGTGCACTCCAGGAAGACTTCCTGGAGGCAGTGGCCTTCTTAAACCAGAACCCGTTTATAACCCATGTATATAACAGCAGCCTGTGCACAGCTGCCCCTGGTCTATTCAGGCAGGGGTGCTATCTAGGGAACTCCTCAAAGAACTCCTCACGTGTAACCCGCCTCCTCTCCCGGTCCCGGAGAAGCTGACCCTTCCTGCAATGCCCGCCCCGTCATGTACCTCCTGCCACGCGGCACACGCAGCCCTCCTCGGGACAAGCGCTGTGCAGTGCCTCCTTCTGCGCCGCCTTCGAGGCCGAGGTGCTGCACACGGTGCTTGCAGGCCGCCTGCTGCCGCCCGCCGCGGTGGTGGCCGTGGGCGCCTCGTACGGCAAGGACTCCACAGTGGTGGCGCACGTGCTGCGCGCTGGCGCCGCGCCTGGGCATCTCACTGCAGCTCGTGGCCTTCGACGAGGGCATCGGCGGCTACCGGGAAGCGGCGCTGGCGGCCGTGCGGCGCGCTGGGAGCTGTCGCTCACCGTTGTGGCCTACGAAGACCTCTTCGGGGCTGGACGGTGGACCCCGTAGTCCGCAGCACAACCTACTCCAGCCGCAGCCGCTCCTGCTGTACCTTCTGTCGGGGTGCTGCAGCGCCGGGCGCTGGAGGAAGGGGCGCGCCGCGTGGGAGCCACTCACACACTGACCGTTGAGAACAAGGGCGGCCACAGTTCTGCGTGATAGAGGGAGTGGGGAGCATGCGCAGGCAATGGGCGGTTCCTGAAAGGGGACTGGGGCGCATGCTCCAAAAGTGGGCGAGGAGACCCTGGGAGCGGCTTAGCGGGAGGATCCCAGTAAGGCGCTGAGGAAATACACATGTGCCTATTTGGGGCCAGAGCCTGCTGAAGGCTCATGTGGGTAGTACATGTGCCTCCCTAGGATGGAGTAAGGCAGGTTTTTCAAGCCTCTGGGTCTCTGCCATCATCTTAGTACACACATTGGCAAATAGAGGGGTAGAGGGGCTACCCTGTAGGAGCTAAGGCTGGAGTACTCTGCTATTATTATTATTGTTATTATTTTGAGATAGAGTCTCGCTATGTTGCCCAGGCTGGAGTGCAGTGGTGCAATCTAGGCTCACTGCAACCTAGCCTCCCCCCGGATTCAAGCGATTCTCCTGCCTCAGTCTCCTAAGTAGCTGGGATTACGGGCGCCTGCCACTACGCCTGGGTAATTTTTGTATTTTTAGTAGAGGGAAATGACTTTCTTTGTATCTCCCTTTACAAAGAGAGAGATGTGAAGAGGTGGCTCCCATCATAAGCCATACAGTCTGAAACGCTACGGTGTCTCTTAACTCCTTTTCTTTATAGGTTTCTCTCCGACAACTCTTATTTTTTCCCAATGATTACTTTAATAAGTAATTCTCGTCCATTGACTAAATACCAGATACAAGCTGTGTAGCCTAGAGCAGATTACCTAACCTCCATTTCATCTTTTTTAAAATGGGGATGTTAATAATATCTGGGTCCTTGAGTTGGAAAGTACTTGAGTTATATATAAGGCACTTAGACTAGAGGCTGAAAAACAGTAAACATGATGTAAATGTTTGCTGTTATGACAATGCACAAGAGCACAATACAGTCTGTACTCCTGCCTGATTTTCACGTATGTAATTATAACCTGACAAGTGCTACTACGGAAAATTACACAGAACATGTGAATTTATATCAGGGGATCCTAGTGACGGGGAAAAGGTGGGGATTAAAGAAACCTTTGCTGAGTGAACTGAGACCCGAAGGCTCAGTGAATAACCAGGTGAAGGATGAGTTGGAGTTTGGGGGCGGGGGTGTGTTCTGAGCTGAGGACACAGAGAGGCAAAGGCCTTGAGGAGGGGAAGTATGACCAACTTGAGAAGCCCTAAGGAGAACAGCATTTTAATATACAGAGTCAAGTATAAGATGACAAGATATAGAATAAACATGGTTTCCATTTAAATATTACGGCGACTGGTGTGTTTGTATGCACTTACTTTCTTTCCGGTCTTTCTAAACCTGGTGATCTGTATTCCCAGAGGCACTTGTGTCTACAGCTCTCTCGAGAATCCCCATTAGATGGTCCTTTTTTCTCCTGTGTTGTCTAAAATACAGTTTTAAGTGAGGCTGAAATGGTTTGCAGCTTAAAGCATTTTTACCCGCTATGTGGAAGGAGAGCTGGCGAAGGGCCTGGTGTACAGTAGGTGGATGGCAAATGAGGGCTCCCCCAAGGAACTTGTTTGTGTTCCCTTCAGGTTTTCTGTCCACCTCCAGTCTCCATCTGGCTGCTCCATGGTGCCCGGGAGTCTCCATGGTCCAGTTTCCCCATCAGTGTCTCTTCCCCCTCCCCCTGCCCCTCTCTCTCTTGGGTCCTGGCGGCCCCGCTGTACCCTGGGTTTCTATGTTCCGCGCTCCTCTCCCCGTCTCTCTCCGGGTCCTGGCGGCCCCACTGTGCCCTGGGTCTCCGCTCCCCGTCTCTCTCTGGGTCCTGGTTGCCCACAGCGCCCCAGGAGTCTCCATGGCTCTGTCTCCCCCTCCCTGTCTCTGGATCCTGGCTGTTGCACGTTGTTCGCGGGTCTCCATGGCTCGCTCTCCGCCTCCCCATCTCTCTCTGGGTCCTGGTTGCCCACAGTGCCTTAGGAGTCTCCATGGCTCTCTCTCCCACTCCCTGTCTCTGGATCCTGACTGTCGCACGTTGTTCGGGGGTCTGTCTCCATGGCTTGCTCTCCCTCTCGCCGTCTGTCTCTGGGTCCTGGCGGCCACACTGTGCCCTGGGTCTCCGTGGGTCTCTCCTCCCAGTCTCTCTCTGGGTCCTGGTGGACCCTTGGTTCCCCGGGGGGCTCCCTGGCCAGCAGCGCCCTCCGCGCGCCACCTCACCCGCTCCCGTCTCTCCCCAGCAGGTCACAACGCCGACGACATGGCGGAGACCGTGCTCATGAACTTCCTGCGGGGCGACGCGGGGC
>NW_012108030.1:1081700-1083186 GCF_000951045.1 Mandrillus leucophaeus | reverse complement strand
TCCATCATCACGAAAGTTCCTTTGCACAGTGCTGTTCTAGACTGTCCTAGAATCCAGAGGAGGAAAATTTCAGTCAGAGTTCCAAAAAATCTCTGTGTTATTTTAGTTGTTATTTTAGTTTGAAAGGCCAGGACCTCTTTGAGAAGGTGACTTTGGGGGCAGAGATCAAATAAAGCAAGCGAGGTTTCTAGCCATGATAGAGTAGCTAACGTCAGAATAACACTTCCACACTGAGACTGAGACCAACTGGAAAAACAGGACACACACGCACGCGCGCGCACACACACACACAAAACAATCTGAAGACATTGGAGAGCCACCAAGTTGGCCAGGATCCAAGAGAAAAGGGAAGCTCATTCTCCTGGAGGGGCCAAAAGGCTAAGGAAGCAAGCAGAAAGCAGAGGCTTAAGAGGATGGGAACCTGAGTTGAGCTTTCAGTAGTGTTATGGCTGGGGCTGGAGAAAGAAATCATGGTGGCCAGGTGCAGTGGTTTATGCCTATAATCCCAGCACTTTAGGGGGGCCAACATGAGAGGATCACTTGAGCCCAGGAGTTTGAGGCCAGCGGGGGCAACATACAGAGACCCTGTCTCTACAGAAAAAAAATTAATAAAATTAAATAAATACAAATAGATCCTAGAGCCTGGTGCTACCAAGGTAGACAGGACTTGAGGGACCAAAACCCTGGAAGGAAAGGAAGATCACTGAGGTGAGCCCAACATACCTAAACTCTCCTCTTAGGAGTCTGATGGAACGGGTAAACTAAATGTGATGTTCCAGGTCTGATAAGGAGAGGCCCAGTAAACACCCCAAACCTTCTGTTAGGACTCAAGAAGGGTTACAGATTAAAAGTAAGGGTTGGCCAGGCGCGGTGGCTCACACCTGTAATCCCAGCACTTTGGGAGGCCGAGGTGGGTGGATCACGAGGTCAGGAGATTGAGACCATCCTGGCTGACATGGTGAAACCCAGTCTCTACTAAAAATACAAAAAAGTATCCGGGCATGGTGGCAGGCACCTATAGTCCCAGCTACTCAGGAGGCTCAGGCCAGAGAATGGCGTGAACCCAGGGGGCGGAGCTTGCAGTGAACAGAGGTCTCACCACTGTATTCCAGTCTGGGCAATAGAGTGAGACTCCGTTTCAAAAAAAAAAAAAAAAAAGTAAGGGTCAACTGGGAGTAGACCTGCCCACAAAAAGACCAAAACCCATCTTCAAACTCACTCAGCCTGGGGCTGGCTTAAGGGATCTGTCTCTATTCTACTTGCTAGAAAGCAAAAGTAGGGTAGCCCTAGCCACATGAGCCGATTTACCTTTAAATTAATTAAAATAAAATTAGGGATTAAATCCTCTGTCACTCTAAATACCTGTGAAGTGCTCAGGACCACCATATTGCACAATGCAGACACAATGCTTCCATCATCACGAAAGTTCCTTTGCACAGTGCTGTTCTAGACTGTCCTAGAATCCAGAGGAGGAAAATTTCAGTCA
>NW_012108030.1:1079530-1081155 GCF_000951045.1 Mandrillus leucophaeus | reverse complement strand
GGCCTCCCGCCGGGATCCGACGCCCCCGAGTGGGGGCTGCCTGTAAATGACACTGTGAATAAACCTGTTACCTTACCGGGCCTTCCATGTGAGGTGGGAGGGGGATGGGGGCCTAGTAACCTGAAACCCTGAAGAAGCTGGGACCCCAGACTTCGGGGTTTCAGGGAGGAAGGGTTTTGAGCTGGGCTTCTGACTCTGAGGGAGGAGGGGGCTGGGGGACCATCCTGGGTCTGAGGAAAGGGCCAGGACTAGGGCTAGAGGAAGTGGGACTGGAGACCCCAGGCATCTGTGGCTGAAGAAGGAGGGCCTGGGGTCGTGGACTCCTGGGTCTCAGGGAGGAGGGGGCTGAACACCTTGTGATTCCTGAGCGAGTGGGGGTTGGTTGGGGACCTCCTGCCCAGTGCCTCTGCTGGTTCTGGGTGCGCTCAGCATGGTCCTGACCCTCCTTGAGCACCAGATTCCTGATGTTTCCTGTTTGCCCGCAGTGGGGTAAGCGGAGTGACATTACCTGATGGACACACGCCATTCACAGCCCCCGTCACGATGCCTCCCTTCCAGCGCTTCGTGTGCAGGAGGCGCTGCACCCTCTCGCTTCGTCTCCACTACGGCCTCACTGGCTGTAGCCTGAGCCGCAGTAACTGACCTGGGGGCTCCCACCAGGTGGGCCTGGCTCCAGAGCTCTCACAGATTTTGGGATTGCCTTTCCCCCATGCTATCCTATCCTCATCCATCACCACCTGAATCTCTCTTGTCATAGATAAGGAGGGGCTGGTGGGCTTTGCAGACCTCTCAAGTTCTGAAGGCAGAGCTGCGTGAGCCTGAGTCGCGTCTTAACTTTTCTGACCTTCCATTTCCTCCTCTGAAAAGAGAGGCAACCCTCCCTCTTCACTCCCCCCACATCAGGCTACTCTTGGGAGGATTCAGTAACTTGGTCGTTCATATTAAGGTTTGGCCACCAGGGGGCTTTTGCTTTCAGGATTGCTGCTCAACTGGTCCTGGAAGGAGTGAGGCCCAGAAACTTCCTGCCTGACCTGTGGGTGATTTGGTGTTCTCAGTCCCACCTCCGAGCTTTGCTGACTTGCCTCCCTAGTCAGGAATGCCTTCCCTTTCCCATCTGCCTGCTCAAACCCTCCAGGGTCCTTGTAGAAAGAGACCTTCCTGATTCTCCCCTCCCACCCAGTCCAGGGCATACGGCTCTCCCAAACCCTACCACGTAGGTCCCCCACCCATAGGTCCTATCCTGATTCTGTGGCCTTCCAACCGTTTTGGGTTATGCTGTTCCTAATTAGACTGATCATTAAGGGCAAAGACCAGACCTGTCTCCCCACTGGACAATACAGCATTATTCATCCAAGAAACATTTATTGAGCATATAATGTGTGCAGGGGCTGTTCTAGGCACTGGTGAGAGAAAAAAGACCGAATCTTTCATGGAGCTTACAGCCTTGTGGGAAAGACACTTATATAATGTCAGATAATTAGTGCTGTGGATACGAAATCACATAAAGGGAAAAGGTGTAAAGAGGTGTTATTTTAGTTGTTATTTTAGTTTGAAAGGCCAGGACCTCTTTGAGAAGGTGACTTTGGGGGCAGAGATCAAATAAAGCAAGCGAGGTTTCTAGCCAT
>NW_012108030.1:1065720-1078290 GCF_000951045.1 Mandrillus leucophaeus | reverse complement strand
ACAATGCAGACACAATGCTTCCATCATCACGAAAGTTCCTTTGCACAGTGCTGTTCTAGACTGTCCTAGAATCCAGAGGAGGAAAATTTCAGTCAGAGTTCCAAAAAATCTCTGCAGTTTTTCAAACAAAATACTGGAAATTCAACTAAAAATGAAAAAGTTTACAAGAATACCAGGAGATATGACAAAATAGTTGAATACCAAGAGGCTGGGCATCAAGCACAGATGTAATTACAGGTGTTCTAGATATGAGTTTTAGGTATGGACTTTAATTGTCATCATGTGAAAATAGATGCTAAAATGGAGAGTTTCAGCATTGTATTGGATTACATTTTAAAAAGAACCATTAAAACTGTGACTGTGACGAATAATAATAAAGAACCAGGCAGAATGGAGTAACTAGTAGCAGACTTACCCTCCTGCTGTAAACAACTATAAAATAGCATAATGCATTAGGCAATTTTCCTTGCTTTGCTCCACATGCAGGCCGGCTTCCCAATTGCCAGCCCTTGGGATGACCTACACCTGCCTCAGGTATACCACCACCTGCTTGCCTGTGTGCTTACAGAGGCAGTAGCTACATAGGCAACAGTTTTCCATAGAACTTTCTGAGATCCCCCTTCGGGGTCCCATGGTAACAGTGGACATACTTGGCTTTTCATACATCCCTGCAAGCTCTATCTTGCCCACCCACACCTGTTCTTCAATTGAACTGCTTAATGATGCTCTCATGATCATCCTGCCTTCTCCAAAGCATCACTTTCCAGCTCTACCACATTTGCGTTAAGTTCTAGGTCCTCTAGCAAGCCCTTTATTCTCATAAAACTCTTGGTGGCTGTTTCCCTGGCCACACTCTTGTCTGGTGCAGTGACAAAAATCTATAGAGATAATTTTAAACTCTGAGTCACATTATCATTCTTCAGGGCATATTTACTCTTGCTTGTGGCAAGCAGACCACTTCGATTTGATCAGATATTGAGGAAATTTGATCTGGCTTTAATCCTTGTGAGGTATCATCTAGTTCCAGCTCATCCTTACTCTACAAGGTCCCAACCAGAGCACCGCAGTGTTTGCCACAGCCCTTTTTCCTTGGCAAGCCCTCAGCCATAACTTTTATCATTCTATCTCCGTGAGACTCAAACGTTCTACTTCGCTTTTCAGACTGTGTTTGGAATCAGCAACCTACTTCATCTGAAGGGTTTGGTTGTGGAAGGCAATGAAGGACCCTGAGCTGAGAGCAGAGGACCCAGCTCAGGGGCAGATGCAGAGGCCACTCGTGATACCATACCCTCCCAGTCTGTGCCCCAGGTCCTCCCTCTCCCCAAAAGTGCTGATGCAGACACCTGACATTCACATCCTAGGTATCCTGGAATCTGGGTGCAAGGGGGCTCTGACTTCACCATGTCAGAGCCTGCTGAGGATATAGGACACCCAAGAACTGTTACTGGCAATGGGTCACCCTGAGACACACCTCGCTCCACCCACCCACTCACCCACCCACACTTATTGTGGTTGTGATGATCAGAAGAGCTTGCACTTTACACTTTCCTCACTCCAGGATCCCCAGATGGTCTCAGATCCAGTTCGTGGCTGTTGGTTCTGGAAAGGGGCCATCCTCACCTGGATGTTCCAGTACCAAACATAACAGAGTCTAAAATGTGAAAGAAGAAGGCAATGGCAAATCTACCTTCTCTAAGGCCTCCAAACTTGCAATTGGCCCCCAAGCATGAGAGGGGCCCAGATGTGGGACACAGGAACACCTAAGCTCTCTGTGAGTAGAGCAGTACTCTACCTTTCACATTTAGAGGTTATGTTTTCTATTTGTGACAATATCTCACAAAAGTCTTCTCTTCACGAGGGAAAAATGTCATGCTCCTCTCCTTCTTGGCATCTCTGTTGCTCAGTGAATGTCCCCAAGGAGGTGGAATCACCCTACGGTTCTTGGTGCCTCCTCTGCAGCTTTTGATCTGTTCTATTTGTGGAAATAGGAGGATCATGGAAATAGAAATGTTGACCTCTTCCACAAACCAAAAGACATAGGCTCTTCTGGAGTAAGCACAAAAATTTCAAGATGAGAGAAGGTCAAAGCATGAGGATACAGAGGTACTTTGTCCTGTACCACATCTTCAAATCTCAGACCTGCAGCTTCTATCCTGCATATTTCTCCAAGCTGTACCCCAAAATGAAGACCAAGGACCTTCTCTGAAGTCATATTTCCTGCAGTACTCTTGCCCCTGCACACGCACAGCAGGGGTAACAGCAGCATCTTGGGTTTGGAGCGGGGGGAGTCTGGGACTCCTGACATCACCTGATGAGTTTCTTCTATCTGCAGATCAAGGCAGCTACAGAAAGAGGACAGCTAGGGATTTTTCCTGGATTGGGCTGCTCCAAGTTCCTCTCTCTATTAGGAGTCCTCTTCCCTCAAACAACCACCAGGGAAGTGAAAGTTGACCTCCTTTCACCCCAGGCCTACTGATAACCTGTTCAGTGCCCCCTGCCTTCTCATTCCTCACTCAGATGTGGCCTCCTCCAGGCATCCATTCCTACCTCTTCTCAGAAAATTAATGGGGCATGCCCCACCTCTTCTCTGTTCACTTGGAACTCTTGGAGATCTCTCTCAGAGCAGAAGAGTCTAGGAGCCCTGAAACTGAATCTTCTGCCCCTCCACCCAGTCCTAGTCACACAAGAAGTCACAAGAAGGTGGAACTGAAACTCACCTGCAAGGGGGCCCTTCATTGTCAGAGACTATGACTCAGAACTGAGGGCCTGGCTCCAGCTTCACACTTGGCTGTGACATTTGTGGTTTTTCTGGTGTCAATTTGAGTTCAAAAAGTCACTGAATTTTTGTATGTCTCCTTGCTTATTCTCAGGTTTCTGATAAGCCCTTCACTCACACCTTCAGTGTTGAGTTTTGACTTCTTAACAGTTCCTCCAGCCCTATGGGCCTCCCATCTTCACAGTAATTATCAGATCTCTCCCTCCTTAACCAACATCCATTTTACCCTGACATTGCCTTGCCTGTTCTGCCCTTCATGACAACTCTCTGCATCCTGTGATCCACTGAGGCCCCAGGATCCTTTTCCCAGTATAAATACTTACCATTCATGTAGAATGAAAACTTAGAATTTGTTTCTGTGACCCCTCAGCTCCAAATATAACTTCACAACCAGCCTTCTGATAGATACTTCATTCCTTCATTTGAGCTGATTCGGGTTTTGGCACAGAGTCAGGTATGGAAAAGGATCACATATCATGTTCTGTTGTTCAGAACACCACGACAGGACAAATAATGGATTCAAAGCAAGACCAAATTATCGACCCACTGGAAAACGAAGGGAGGAAGAAATGGAGCCTGCCACAGAGAATGTTTCCTGGAAGGAGTGAGGGCAGAGTCAGCCCAGAGAAGCAAGTATCCCAGTGGCCTGTGAGAAATGCACCATCTCTCTAAAGTTGTCTTCTCTTCCCTAAAATGAGGGGGACTTCAGAAGAAGACTGAGGAGGAGTTTGGATGTCCTCTGACCACCTCTGTCCTGCAGCACAGAATGTAACCATCCCTACTTTCCAACCTTCTTACCTCTGCATTGGAGACAGGCCAGAGTTCTGCCCCCAGGGGGCGCTCCATCCGCCATGCCCGATTTGGGGACCTACTAGCCAGGGTTGGCGCTGTCCATGGTTCTGCACCATAACTGTGCTCTGAGTTCAGGAAACTCCCAACTCCGCCGTGGACACAAACTCACAAGCTCACGGTTCTGAGCTGTAGGCCAGCGGGGCACCTAAGTCAGAAAGGCTTCGAAAAGGCTGGGTCCCTTTTGGGAAGGAGAGGCCAGGGAAAGGGACTTATCTCTGTGCTTTTCCTCTCGCTCCCCTTGTTGACCTAAGGATCATTCTTTTGAATTGTAGTGCCGGCCTGGCTAACGGGCAGGGAAGAACAAGGTATTTTTCTGACGTTCCAGATTATGCTGATGTTGCTGGCTCTTGGACCACGCTTTAAGTAGCAAGTCCCTGCCTGGACCTCCTCTCAGATAAGGGTTTAGGAAAGAGATGGACTTTCACTGAAGCTCCCCAAGTTCCAGACTTAGGGCTGTGCTTTTCTATATATACCTCATTTAATCTTCATAACCAACCTAAGAGAGGTATGGTTAATAATTCTCACTTGACAGAGTGGGAAACAGAGACTGGACGTAAAAGCGACTTCATGGGGTCTCACATTATTGGTGCATGTATATATGTGTGTGTGTGTATATATATAAATACATATAGAGAGAGACAAAGTCTCACTCTGTCACCCATGCTGGACTGCAGTGTCATGATCTCAGCTTACTGCAGTCTCAACCTCCAGGGCACAAGTGATCCTCCCATCTCAGCCTCCTGAGTAGCTGGGACCACAGGCACTTGCCACCATGCCCAATTCATTTTTGTTTATTTTTCGTAGAAATGGCATCTTACTATGTTGCCCAGGCTGTTCTTGAACTCCTGGACTCAAGCGATCCTACCATCTCAGTCTTCCAAGTAGCTAGGTCCACAAGCGTGTGCCTCCATGCCCACTAACTTTTTCTTTTCTTTTTATAGATACAGGGTCTCACTATGTTGCCAGGCTCGTTCCAAACACCTGGGCTCAAGTGATCCTCCACCTCACTCTCCCAAAGTGCTGGGATTACAGGCATGAGCCACTGAGCCTAGTGATACTTTCCATTGTGATGTTGTCAAATCTATCAAGATTTTTGATAAGAAGGATGAATTTTTCTTAACTTTTTGTCATAATCTCCATAAGGAAAATTATTTTTTTCTTCAAAAATTTTAAGAAAAGATGACTAGCAGAAGATCAGACATTTCCTAGCTTGCAATATTTTTCCATGTTTGTGTTATCAAAAATATACTTACCATTCACATTGTGTAATCATCCGTTATGCTGAGAAATAGAACATGCGGGCACCCCGGGAATCTTAGAAACCCTCTTTGTCTCCCACCCTCCCTGACCTTCTCTATGAGTTACCACCTTGCTGATATTTGTAATTATCTTTTTTCCCTGCTTTTGCCCATAAGCATAATACTTGTGTCTATATTCTTAAGCAAGAATAATTGTTTTAAACGTTCACACAAATGGAACAATGTGGTAATGTGTATTTTGTATAGCCAAAATAGGACTGCATCAACTTTCCTTTTATTAATGTCAGCATAGTATACTTTCCCTTTTAGCCTTCTCTATCTTTGTACTTTATGTGTATATGTTGTAAAGATCATATACTTGGAATCTATCCAAGTGGACTCTGTTTTTAATTGAAGCATTTATCCAATCATATTTAACGTAAATGTCCCATGTTATATTTTGTTTTCTGTATGTGTCACCAATTCTACATTACTTTATTTCTCCACTTTTTTTTTGTTTACTAAGTTTTTTGTTGTTGTTTGGCTTTTTGTTTGTTTGTTTTCTTGAGACAGGTCTCACTCTATCACTCGGCTTACTGCAGTCTCCATCTTCCGGGCTCAGGTGATCCTCCTGTCTCAGCCTCCCAAGTAGCTGGGACTGCAGGCATATGCTACCATGCCTGGCTAAATTTTTTGTATTTTTTTTGTAGAGGTGTGTTTTGCCATGCTGCCCATCTCAAACTCCTGGGCTCAAGTGATTCTCCCCACCTCGGCCTCTCAAACTGCTGGGATTAACAGGTGTGAGCCACTGCACCTGGCCAGTTTACTAAGTTTTTAAGAGTATACCTTTAATCATCACTAGGTTGAAAGTTATATATTATGATTCTGTTCTTTTAGCCATCGTGATACAAATTTACAGCATGCATAATTAACCTGTCAAAGTCTTTAGTAAATGAAAACCTCTCTCCTCCTGGATAATATATGGATAATAGGACATGTAAAATACGCTTACCTTGGTACTTAGCCATTGTGTTTGTCAGGAATTCTAAATTATCTTTTGTTTTTATTAAAGTTTCCCCATTTACTTGCTCTGAAAGATCATTATTGCTCTCATTTTTTAGTTGACTTTACTGAGTATAGATTACAAATTGATGTTAGAAATAGTATTTGCCTTCTTCGACTCTCCAGGTTGCTACTGATAATTCAGCTGTCAATTAAATGACTTTTCTTTTGAAGGCGATCCTTTTTCTCTGGTAGCTGTTCAGATTTTTTTCCTTGTCTTCAGTTTTCTTTGATTCAGCCTTACCTTGACACAAACCCAATGTGGAGATGGTCTCTTTTGACATTCCCAACCTTTCGCTGGGCCATAGATTTGACCTTCATTTCCAGAGCCACATGCAAGACCACACAACCAAAGCTCCCTTTTTTTTTTTTTTTTTTTTTTTTTTGAGACAGAGTCTTTGCTCTGTCACCCGGGCTGGAGTGCAGTGGCGCGAACTCGGCTCACTACAAGCTCCGCCTTCTGGGTTTACGCCATTCTCCTGCCTCAGCCTCCCGAGTAGCTGGGACTACAGGCGCCCGCCACCTCGCCCAGTTAGTTTTTTGTACTTTTAGTAGAGACGGGGTTTCACCGAGTTAGCCAGGATGGTCTCGATCTCCTGACCTTGTGATCCGCCCGTCTCGGCCTCCCAAAGTGCTGGGATTACAGGCGTGAGCCACCGCACCCGGCCAGCTCCCTTTTTGAATATGAGCAAATGCCCTTGGGAATTTCGGCTTAGTGATTCTGCTTACTTCTCTGGGTTCAGGCTTTCCCCAGAATTTTGGCCTACTAAGTTTCCATTTTATTTTCAGGCATTCTATACTATTTAAGGGAAGTATTCTTTTTCTACTCTCATTTTTTCCCCAAAAGATTTTATTATTTTCAACACAAGGCTTGATCAAAATTATCTAACCTGTCATAACCAAAACAGTAGTCACAATTCAACTTCTTTACAGTGATGAAAACGAGGTTTGGGTGGTAGATATTGAGAATCAGTGTCCTCCCAGTACTCCACTGGAATTATCCATTCATTTCCTCATGGCCACTTGCTAAAGTTTCTAACATCGTCATTTATCTGGGTTTGGAGAAACCTAGATAAGTAACTGGCGAATTTTTAGCTGCTTTTGGTTTAGCATTTAAAAAAATTAACTAGTTCAGTTTTAGAGGAGGGAGAGTATAATTTCTTTCTCTAGTCCACTCTTCCAACCCAAGACCACCCATGAACTCATGTTTGGAGGAAAAGATAGTGTAAGCCAGATGAAAGCAAGGAAGCATGACTTCCAGGAGGAGAAATCTCAAATTGCAAAGAAAGTGTTGTATGAACCAGCATGAAAGGCTTAAGGAAGGGTTGGCCAAGAGAAAAGCATAAATAAATAGATAGCAGGGAGGTCATGAAGGACCTTAAGTGACGGGGGAGGTGCTTGTGATGTATTGTCTAAGGCCAGGGAGCCATGAATGGGTTTGGGCAGGAAAGAGTTAGACTCAACTCTTTGGCTGTTGGAAGGATTCCTGTGGGTCTCAAAAATGAAGGACTGGAGCCGATGGAATATGATGCAAGGATTGCAGGTAAAAGTGGGCAAAGATATGACCCTGGCAAGGATGTAAGATCCCACATCATGAACCAAGTGCCAGGCTGAGGGGCTGGTCTCTCCTAGGGAGTCTTAGAAAAGTTCTGGGAAGGGGAGTGACATCAACATATTGCTGCCCTGTTTTTTGTACCCGGTCATCCCCAGCCTTGAGAGAATTTGCCAACAGGACCTTCCTATTCAAGAAAGAGAGACCAGCAAGCACTGAGCACATGCCCTGTGCCAGGACCTGTGTTGGTTGATTTCCATGTGTTGCTTTCTTTAATGGTCACAACAACCTTTGAGGTAACATGCATGATCTCTGATTTACAGAATGGGAAACTGAGGCACAGAGGGAGGCAGTGAATTGCTTGATGACAGTGCCAGGGCCTAGGTTTGAGCCCACTTCTCCAATTCCATCATCTGTCTTCTTTCTGCTCTGCTTGGAGCACTTACACATCAGTTAATGTTAACATTGTCACAAGGGCTCTTCATGCTTCAGCAAGTGGTCCCTGACTTGTCCTTCCCCCTAGACAGGCTGTGGTTCCTCCAGCCAGGACTGAGCTCTGGGGGAGTCCTCACTTGCTTGTCTTGACCTCTGAGTACTCCGTGGTGCTTGGGGCCTCCTGGTCCTTAGGCTCCCTCGACTTCATCTCAGAAAAGCTGAGGGAGGCATAATGGAGCTCCTGTTGTTCTCCCAAGGGAGGGGTATCCCCAGCAGGAGATGCTTGGTCTCCAGGGCTGTCTGGCCAGGGCTTCTTCCTGGAATCCTGAGTAAAGGGGAAGGGAAGGTGTCACAGTAGGAATAAAGAGGCAGCATAGAATAATGAGTTCTTATATTTATATGTTGCCTTGGGATTTATTTTGAACCTAAGTTGGATCGTCTCATGCCAGAAGCAGGGCTTAGTCACCTGGACACAATTACCAATTCTCCACCTCCTCCCAGTTCCCCAAGGTGGTTAATCCAGATGTCTGCCTGATACAACCACCTCCTTGTGACCAGCTCCCTATGAGACTTACAGCTACAACCTTCTTGACTTACCTCCTGACTCCTGTGTCCCTCATAGGCTGCACAGATATACTGCGGCAGCCACATCTCAGTCACAGTGTGGCTCCACAGAACTCCTGCCTGCTAGCTCTAAACCCCCAGTTAGAACTCCCTGTGGGAAGCCTGCTTGGGTTATGCCCTGGACTCTAATTAAGGCTTTGGCTCATGGGTCCTTATCCCTCTCTCTCTCTCTCTCTCACTGCCTACCCACTGGATGAGTACTTGTGTCCTGGTCAGTTTCCTCCTTTCCATTCGCCCTTCAAGGCTTGCTGTGCCATCTTCTCTCTGGGACCTGTGAGTAATAAACTGCCTCTGTTATTTCATGTGTTTTGTTGTGCTGTCTCCTCTGTGCCCCACCCACCCGACAGACCTGAACCTGACTTCTTTTCTGGTCAGGGCTCTCCTAGAGAATAGCTGTCTTGGTAGGAATAAACTGGACACAGGTCATATGAGAGCTGCAAGGACATCTGCCAGGATAAACAAGTTTGCTATGAGAGGGACTGCTGGTCACAGGCCGGGCACTTAGGCAGGAGGCGGTGTGCCAGGATAAAGGAGTATTCTGTGAAAGTTACACTGTGAACATATGGCCAAATCCCTGGGGTTCCCATTCAAGGCAGGGCTAGAGTTTATGGCCAATCCCCAGAAAGAGGCCTCAACACCAAAATAAGAGGAAAATACAATAAATGGTTCCCACAGGGAAGTTGGGCTGATGTGACATTTATCAATTCATCCTTTTATAATCCACTCCTCCTAGCAGGCCATAGGCTGCTTAGGTCAGGGTCTTTGTCTGATTTCTCACACTGTACGTACCCAGGACCTGGCACAGGGCAGACAGGGCTGGGTTCAAATCCCGGCCCCACCTGTCCATATACATTTCCTGTGAACTCAACTATTCACTCATTCTTTCAAAATTTTGTAATACTATGACTGATTAGACCATATTGAGGACTTACTAATCACACTGAATCGTCACAAAAAAACCCACAACAGTATAAAAGATATCCTAATTATCCCCACCTTACACACAGGGAAACTGAGGTGGAGAGAGGTTAAGTAACTTGCCCAGGGTTATTCATCTAATACATGGTGAGGCCAGGATTCGAACCCAGCCCTGTCTCCTCTCTTTCAGGTTCTGGGCACGTACTGTGTGAGAAATCAGACATAGACCCTGACCTAGGCAGGAGGAGTAGATTATAGATGAAACAAATGTATACCTTCAGCATATGTTACAAGGTATCTTATGTGCAAACCAGAAAAGAGATGGCAATTCTGATCCTGGACCTAGGTTCCAAGAAACAGAAACAAAATGGAGCCGATCCTAAGTCCCCAGCAAAGATGGTACCCAGACACAAGAAGCAATTTCTTTCCTCTCCCACCTTCACCCATATCCCTACCCATCACACTGTGGAAAAGTATGTTGAAAGCAATATGAGTCTTCAAACAGTAGCTCAGAAATTTTCTTTTTGAGACAGAGTTTCACTCTGTCATCCAGGCTGGAGTGCAGTGGTGTGATTTCATGCACCATTTCTCGAGACGGAGGCACGAGATTCACTTGAACCCAGGAGGCGGAGATTGCAGTGAGCCGAGATTGTGCCACTGCACTCCAGCCTGGGCAACAGAGTGAGACTGTCAAAAAAAAAAAAGAACACTTTAGCATTTAGATAATAGTTTTCAAATAAGAAAGAAAAGAAATAGAAAAGGAAGAAATATTTGAAAAAAAATAGTGGAAATAAAATTTCCAGAGTTGAAGAAAGATGAAACATCTCAGCTGAAAGAGCCCCAGAAGTGCAAGAAAAAAAGATGCAGGGCATCCCATGCCTAGATACAGGATAGTGAATCTTAAGAATATCAGAACCAAAGAGAAAATTATAAAAGTTTCCAGGGAAAATGAGTGGATTACCTACAAATATGTGAGATTAAGAATGATGCAAGATGTCATTTTTTTTTTTTTTTTTTTTTCCTGAGACAGAGTCTAGCTCTGTCGCCCAGGCTGGAGTGTAGTGGCGTGATCTTGGCTCACTACAGCCTCTGCCTCCTGGGTTCAAGTGATTCTCCTGCCTCAGCCTCCTGAGTAGCTGGACTTAAAGGTGCCCACCACCACACCCGGCTATTTTTTATTTTTAGTAGAGATGGGGTTTCACCATGTTGGCCAGGCTGGTCTGGAACTCCTGACCTCAAGAGATCCACCCACCTTGGCCTCCCAAAGTGCTGGGATTACAGGCATGAACCACCGGACCTGGCCGGCGTAAGATTTCTTGACAGCAATACTAAATGCAAGAAACAGTGGGGTGAAGTTTAAAGCACAGAAGGAAAATCACTTTAATTTTAGAATATATATCCTGCCAAATAAAATTCAAATGTAAGGGGATAAAATATATTTCCAGGCATATAAGTCTTCAGAGGCCTTGAGGAACCCAAATTGAAAACCCATTGGGAGGAAGAGTTCAAATACAAAGAGATAAAGAGAAAGAAAAACACAAAATCTGTGATAAGTATGAGATAGAAAGGTAACAAAATACCTCAGCAAAATGTGTAGTTGTGTGTTTTTTTAAAAAATCAAATAATAGAAAAATGCTAAGTATGTTCATAGTAACACAGAACAAAAACTGCACATCTATAGAAAATACCAACATTGTAAGAAGTTGAAGGAAGAGAGGCCAAGAGATATAAAAGCACGCCAAAGTTCTTTTTGTTAGATGTAAGACAGAGATATTAATTTTTTTTTTTTGAGACGAGAGTCTTGCTATGTTGCTCAGACTAGATTCAAACTCCTGGGCTCAAGCGATCCTCCTACCTCACCCTCCCAAGTAGCTGGAATTACAGATGTGCGTCACCGTGCCTGGCAAGATATTAAGCTTCTAAGTAAGAAAGGAGAAAAACTAAATATTGAAAAAGTGGAACTAAGTGAAAGTAAAAGGTAAAATAGTAGAAAGAAATTCACATATGTCAGTAACCACAATAAATGCCAGTAAACTCAACAAGGGATGTCAAATTGGATTTTTTAAAACCTGGTTATATACTGTTTACAAAAATCACTGCTAGAGCACAAATACATAAAATGTTGGGAGGATGGGAGAAAATGAAAAAGTATCAGGCATCTAACTAATCAATAAGAAACTAGAGTAGCTATATTAAGATCCATATGCCAGTTCATTCCAGCCTGCATGAAAGAATGAGATCCTGGCTCAAAAAAAAAAAAAAAAAATCCAGTCAAACAGACTTTAAAGCAAAAAGCATCATTATGAGCCGGGCACGGTGGCTCATGTCTATAATCCCGCACTTTGGGAGGATGAGGTGGGTAGATCACTTGAGCCCAGGAGTTCAAGACCAGCCTGGTCAACATAAGGAAACCCTGTCTCCACTAAAAATACAAAAATTACCTGGGCGTGGTGGTGGGCACCTGTAATCCCAGCTACTAGGGAGGCTGAAGCAGGAGAATTGCTTGAACCCAAGAGGTGGAAGTTGCAGTGAGCCAAGATCATGCCACTGCACTACAGCCTGGGTAACAGAGTGAGACTCTGTCTAAAAAAAAAAGAAGAAAGAAAAAAAAAGAAAACAAAAAGCACCGCTATGAAGAGAAAGAAGAGAAAGAATTACTATGTTTGATAAAATGTTCAGTTCACTGAGAAGATATAATGCTTTTCTAAAATATATGCTTTTAATTTAAAAGTACATCAAATATAAGAAACACAATGGATAGAACTACAGTAAGAAATTGACAAATACATTATCATAATGTCAGATTTCAACACACCTCTCTCAAGTATTGACAGGTTGGGAAGATCTATCTACGTCTAAAGATTTGGGTTTGAACATTACAATTAACACACTGGCCTGTTAGTTTAAGAAATAAAAAATATACATTGTCGCCCAGGCTGGAGTGCAGTGGCGCATTCGATCTCGGCTCACTGCAACTTCTGCCTCCTGGGTTCAAGCGATCCTCCTGCCTCAGCCTCCTGAGTAACTGGGACTACAGGTACCTGCCACCAACCACCATGCCCAGATAATTTTTATATTTTTAGTAGAGACGGGGTTTCACCATATTGGCCAGG
>NW_012108030.1:1060175-1065670 GCF_000951045.1 Mandrillus leucophaeus | reverse complement strand
AAGTATCAGGCATCTAACTAATCAATAAGAAACTAGAGTAGCTATATTAAGATCCATATGCCAGTTCATTCCAGCCTGCATGAAAGAATGAGATCCTGGCTCAAAAAAAAAAAAAAAAAATCCAGTCAAACAGACTTTAAAGCAAAAAGCATCATTATGAGCCGGGCACGGTGGCTCATGTCTATAATCCCGCACTTTGGGAGGATGAGGTGGGTAGATCACTTGAGCCCAGGAGTTCAAGACCAGCCTGGTCAACATAAGGAAACCCTGTCTCCACTAAAAATACAAAAATTACCTGGGCGTGGTGGTGGGCACCTGTAATCCCAGCTACTAGGGAGGCTGAAGCAGGAGAATTGCTTGAACCCAAGAGGTGGAAGTTGCAGTGAGCCAAGATCATGCCACTGCACTACAGCCTGGGTAACAGAGTGAGACTCTGTCTAAAAAAAAAAGAAGAAAGAAAAAAAAGAAAACAAAAAGCACCGCTATGAAGAGAAAGAAGAGAAAGAATTACTATGTTTGATAAAATGTTCAGTTCACTGAGAAGATATAATGCTTTTCTAAAATATATGCTTTTAATTTAAAAGTACATCAAATATAAGAAACACAATGGATAGAACTACAGTAAGAAATTGACAAATACATTATCATAATGTCAGATTTCAACACACCTCTCTCAAGTATTGACAGGTTGGGAAGATCTATCTACGTCTAAAGATTTGGGTTTGAACATTACAATTAACACACTGGCCTGTTAGTTTAAGAAATAAAAAATATACATTGTCGCCCAGGCTGGAGTGCAGTGGCGCATTCGATCTCGGCTCACTGCAACTTCTGCCTCCTGGGTTCAAGCGATCCTCCTGCCTCAGCCTCCTGAGTAACTGGGACTACAGGTACCTGCCACCAACCACCATGCCCAGATAATTTTTATATTTTTAGTAGAGACGGGGTTTCACCATATTGGCCAGGCTGGTCTTGAACTCTTGACCTTGTGATCCACCCACCTCAGCCTCCCAAAGTGCTGGGATTACAGGCATGAGCCACTGTGCCCGGCTAAAAATATACATTTATTCTTAAGCACACGGAAAACATTTACAAAAATTCATTGTATACAGGCCACAGATCAAGTCTCAACAAATTTTAAAAATAAATATCATAAAACCATGTATTCTGACTAAAAAGCATCTACTTAGAATTTAATTATGAAAGATGTTTAAAATCTTCATTCCTTTGGAATTTTTAATCCCAAATAATTTAAGATTCAAAGAAGAAATCACAATGTTGTTTTAACAATATCCACAACTGAATGATATTCAAATAATATATATCAAAATTTGTGGAAGAGAATAAAAATGAAATTCTGAGAGAAATTTATCCCTAACTATGTTTTATAGAGAATGAAAATACATACACTAAGAAGGTAAGTATCCAGCTTAAAAATTTATCAAAGATCATCAGAATAAACCAAAACAAGTAGAAGGAAGGTGCTGAGAAAATGAGAGTAAAAATCAATAAAATAGAAAACAAAGATACAGTGAGAAAATTCCACAATCCCAAAAGTTGGTTCCGTGAAACTGATAATAAAATAGGGAAAGCAATTAACAAGATTTAGCTGGGAAAAAAAAGAAAGAAGTCACAAATAACCAATGTCAGGAATATTTCCAAAAGGGGAAGTAATCTCGACAAAAACAAATAACATAAAGACAAGAGAATGCCACCTATATCCTTTTGTCAAAAAAAAAATATGTAAAACTTAGATGAAATGAACATGTCTCTAGAATAAAGCTCGCTGAAGAATACATAAAATGATTAAATTAGGAAAATTGCACATAGTGACACCACCAGGCCCAGGTAGTTTGATAAGTGACATCTATCAATCATCGAGGAAACAAGTCATTTCAGTTTTACACACTCTTCCAGACAATAGAAAAACAGAGACTAGTCCCCAGTTTCTCAATCTTATCTTGATGCCCAAACAAAAGAAACAGGAGGAAAAAGGAAAATGACAAGTGTATTTGACCCATGCATATAGATGCAGAAGTGCTGAGCAAAAGATGATCAAACTGAACCTACTAGAGTATTTTTAAAAATGCTATATACAACATGCTTTTCTCCCAGGAATGCAGGAGTAGTTTCATATTAGAAAAATCTTTGTCATTCCCCATGGTAAGAGATTAAGTAGGAAAAAATCCTATTAGTAGATGCATTCAAAAACTACAACAGATGATAGAAAGGAGCTTCCTTAATCTGATGAAAGTTCACAAAACCAAGTAGCAGGATACTGGGTGCATTTCCTTCAAAATCAGCAGTAGCAAAAGATGCCCATGGTCCCTATGTCTACTCAACTTTGACCGTAATCTCACCCAGCATATTGAAACAAGAAAAGGGAAAGAAGTGCTTAGGACAAAAGGAAGAAATAAGATGTTATTACTTTGCAGATGATATAATCATCTAATTTGAAATCCCAAAAGATTCTAAATAATACCCAAGACCAATGTGTGATTTTTTTCTTTTTCTAGAGATGGAGGTCTCACTATGTTATTGCCCGGCCTTGAACTCCTGGCCTCAAGAGATCCTCCTGCCTCAGCCTCCCAAAGTTCTGGGATTACAGGCGTGAGCTACCAAACCTGGCCTAATTTGTGATTTTTTTTTATTGAAAAAAATTTATTTAAAATACTTCAGTTTCTATAACAAGTTATTTGAACTAATAAGGGAGCTTAGCAAGTTGGAAGGAAATGAAATCAATTAAAAATGTAATTGAGTTTTACTTGCTGCATTTACCGAGAGAATTAAGACAATCCTCTAAATCCAGAGAGCTGACACCCCAGAAGCGGTGGGTGTCACTATGAAGAGATGCACAGTGATAGTGAAGCCCCTCGAGGAACCCAGCCGAGAAATTCAACCCCATCAATGCGGGAAAGGAAAAGGAGAAGTTCGGTGTTGCCAAACGGTGAGGAAATGAAAAGTAACTGGCTTCTATTCGAACCATCCATAGTCATGAACTGCCCACAGTCTGAGGTGTTACATGGACTTCCGTTGCCAGAGGAGGTTTGCGTGTCCTCACTTCCTCATCAAAGTGATTATTCAGGGCAGTGGGTCAGTTGTTGAAATCTGACATCCCTTAGAAGAAAAACACATCTGCAGAGTATACATGAGGAGAGGCATTTCTTGCTCAGTACCTGAAGCCCAAAAGGATGAGTTGATTCTTGAAGAAAATAGCATTACACTTGCATCAAACCCAGCTGCTTTGATTCAGCAAGCCATGACAGCTAAAAATAGGAATATCACTAATTTTTCTGATGGTATCTATATTTCTGAAAAAGAAGAGATCAGCAGGCTTATAAATAAGATCTAAGAATTCTCCAGCTACCGAAGCAAAAAGATTCTAAAGGACACATGCAAGACCAACTTGTGATATTTTTTAATTACAAAAAAAAATCAACCCCTCTTATATTTTTAAAATACTTTCATTCTGCATTATGATAAGGAATCAGAAAATGCACTTCTAAAAAGATAGCATTTACAATAACAACAAAAACTGGTATTTAGGAAGAAAAATAACAAAAGATGTGTAAGACCTGTGTGAAGAAACTCTACATTATCTCTTAAAAACACTTAAAAAGATTTAAAGGAATAGAGAGAGAAAGACCTACTCTCAAGGATAAGAAGGCATGAATTTCTAAACAAGTAAAATTTTTCCAGGTTGAGCTATAGATTCAATGCATTTTTTGGAATTTGACAACCTGATTCTTTTTTTTTTTTTTGAGACGGAATCTCACTCTGTCACCCAGGCTGGAGTGCAGCGGCGCAATCTTGGCTCACTGCAAGTTCCGCCTCCTGGGTTCACGCCATTCTCCTGCCTCAGCCTCCTGAGTAGCTGGGACTACAGGTGCTGCCACCATGCCCGGCTAATTATTTTTTGTATCTTTAGTAGAGACCGGGTTTCACCATGTTAACCAGGATGGTCTTGATCTCCTGACCTCGTGATCCACCTGCCCTGGCCTCCCAAAGTGCTGGGATTACAGGCGTGAGCCACCGTGCCCAGCCTTGACAACCTGATTCTAATATTTAAGTGAAAAAAAAAGGATCAAGAATGGTCAAGATACTATTGAAGGAGATTAAGGAAGGGGTTTTGATGTACTCGATATCAGTACTTATTTTTGAATTTATAGACAGTGATGACTCAGGGACAGTAAAATTGACTATTGGAATAGAACAGAGGCCACAGAAAGAGACCCACAAAATACAGAATTTTAATACGTGGCAGAATTGGCATGTAGCTCAATGGAGAAGGGAGAAGGACTATTCAGAAATGAAGGAGAAACGTATCTGGATCAACACTATACACCACACACAAAAGTCAACCTCAGATAGGGTGAGCACTTAAATGTCAAAAGAAAAGCATACTCTCTATGTCCATCACTTCAATTTTTTTTTATTCTTAGATCCCACAAATATGTGAGAACATGCAATGTTTGTCTTTGTGTGCCTGGCTTATGTCACTTAACATAATGATCTCCAGTTCCATCCATGTTGTTGCAAATGACTGGATCTCATTCCTTTTTTGGCTGAATAGTACTCCATTGTGTATATGCACCACATTTTCTTTATCTATTCATCTATTGATGGACACTTAGGTGACTTCTGGATTGTTTGCAACTCAGTGGATCAATGCTTGAGGGGATGGGTACCCCATTCTTCATGATGTGTTTATTTCACACTGCATGCCTGTATTCAAACACTTCATGTACCCCATAAATATATACACCTAATATGTATCCACAAAATTAAAAATAAAAAAATTAAAAAGAAAAGCATAAAACTTTTAGTAGAAACTATATTTGAGTATCTTTCTAATCTTAGGATGGGTGAAATTTTTTTAATGAGATCCAAAAGGTACTCAATAGAAAAGAGAGGATTTGTGAATATGATTATATTACAACTAGGAACTTATGTTCATTGAAAATCACTTTAAGAAGTGAAGACAAGCTACACATTGGGAGAATATATTTATATTTACGACACATATAATGAGAAAAATAGTGTAAAGATGTATAAAGCAAATTCAATGAGAAAAAGTCAAACACCCAATAGGAAAATGGGGTCCAGATGTGGCCAGGCATTTTATAGAGGATGAAAACAGAGAGAGATTTTTCATCTTCATTGATTACCAAGGAAATGCAAATCAATACCATAGTAAGATAGTAAAATAGCCTCCAAAATTGAGAAAACTGAGAAAAGCAAGTGCTGAAGAGATTACAGAACAACAAGACTTCCCTAGGCATAGATGAGAGTATAAATGGATGTAATTGCTTTGGAAAGCCGTTTTTCATGACCTTGTGAAGATGCCCATTCACATGTCCAGCGATGCGGCAACTCAATCTTTAGGTAATGCTAAAGAAAAGCTCTCGCGTGTTAATACAATGAGACAGGGATAAGAATGTTCAGAATGGCTCAAATGGAAAAACCCAAGTGTGCATCAATATGAGCTTAGGTGA
>NW_012108030.1:1051723-1053989 GCF_000951045.1 Mandrillus leucophaeus | reverse complement strand
TTTGGTTTGGTTTGGTTTTTCTTTTAAGACAGGGTCTTTCGCTCTGTGGCCCAGGATGGAGTGCAGTGGCACAGTCCCGGCTCACTGCAGCCTCAGCCTCTATGATCAAGCTATCCTCCTGCCTCGGACTCCTGAGCATATGAAACTATGAGCACACTTTACCACCTCTGGCCTTAGCTCTGCATTTCTGACATTCAGTCTCTCCTACTCCCTACAAACACCAACCTGTACCTTCCCTGGGACCAAGACTTACATTAACAAGAAGATGAGGCACAGACAGATACAGAGCAGGGCCATGACACCAGCACCACCGAGGGCTGCAGGAACCACTCCTGTCCTGAGGTTCAGGCTCCCTGCAGAAAAGAGGGGCATGCAATAACGCACTCTCAGCACTCAGACTCTTCTCTCCCACCTGCTGGGCAACTTGCTCCAGGGCCCTGCTCAGACAGGAGATGAAGAACCTTGTCCTCCCCACCGCCAGTCCAGCCTCTCTCTCCTGCCATCCATCACTCTGGGATCCACGCCCCTCCCCTCAGGCCCCTGCCCTCTGCAATACGCCCCCTGACCTTGCAGCAGCACGACAGAGCCGCTCTGGGACCCATTGATGTTCCAGCCCTTGCAGCTGACTTTGAGGCCAGAGGTGAGCCCACCGTGGAGGATCAGGGAGCTGTTGGCCCAGGGCCCGGCTGAGTTGAAGTTGACCTTGAATGAGCCCTGGCTGCTGTTCCCCTCCAGTGGCTTCTCCCCAAGCCACCAGCACAGGGAGGGAGCCGGCCAGGCTCGAAAGGAGCAGCTGCAGTGCAGACTCTCAGCCTCCCAGGAGCAGGAGGGGCCCAGCAGCTGTGGGAGGGCTGTGGGGAGGGAGGACAGGACTCAGCAGGGAGCCTCTTCCCTCTTTAATACCGTACAGTTCCTGCTCCAGCTGCCCCCACACTCACAGTAAACTGAGAGATTCAGAAAAATGTGCAGGGAGCCCAGCGGGTGCTGAGCGCGGCAGGTAAAGACTCCTTCTTTTGCAAACTCTACTCGAGGAAGCTCCAAGATCCCAGTATCGGCGATGGGGGTGGCATTCGGGGCAGAGGATGCCTGGAACCAGCTCAGGTGTGCAGGGGGGTTGCTAGGAGCTTCACAGAGCAGCCGCAGAGCCTGGCCCTCCGGGACCAGAAGCGTCGAGGTGTTTTGCAGGATCTCTAGGGCTTTGGGGAGAGAGAGATGGGGTCAGGGAGGCTGACAGTCCCTATTCTTCCCTCCTTCCCAGGATCCAGATGACATCTCCCTCTCCTCCCCTGGCCATGCTGGCTTGGTTCCATCCCGGTTCAAACGCTTGGCCTTTGCACACTCAGGAAACTGACCAACACTGTCTGAGTCTCATGTCTCCAGAGGAGGCTCAATATCTCACCGGTACATGCCTGGACTGTGGTGGAAAGAGGACAGAGAGCCCTCCTGTGGCATTGGGAAATACAGTCCCATAGTGTGGCAGGACATAAGACTGAGAACGCAGGAGTGGAAGGGTGAGAGGAGAAGAACCACAGAGCTAGGCTGACTGAGATGAGAGGGACATGGATTGGTCCTTGGTGACTGTGGGAAGAACCAGACCACAGGAGGGATGGGAGATGGGAGGGGTCTAAAGTCTGTTCACCGCTTTGAGCAGAGTGCATGAGTGTGCACCTGTGTGCGTGTGCGTGTGTATGTGCATGTGTGCGAGTGTGGGTGTATGTGCATGTGTGTGTGCACGGTGTATGTGCATGTGTGCGTGTGCATGTGTGCGTGCATGGTGTATGTGCATGTGTGCATGTGCGTGTGTATGTGCATGTGTGCATGTGCGAGTGTATGTGCATGTGTGCATCAATGGTGTATGTGCATGTGTGCGTGTGCATGTGTATGTGCATGTGTGCATGTGCCAGTGTATGTGCATGTGTGCATACGTGGTGTATGTGCATGTGTGCGTGTGCATGTGCATGTGAGTGTGTATGTGCATGTGTGCGTGTGCGGGTGTATGTGCATGTGCGCGTGTGTGGTGTATGTGCATGTGTATGTGTGTGTGTGTGTGCGCGTGGGTAGTGTGTGTGCATGTGAGCGTGTGCATGTGTATGTGCGTGTGTGCATGTGAGTGTGTGCGTGTGCATGTGCGTGTGTGTATGTGTGTGCGTGTCTGCATGTGAGTGTGTGCGTGTGTGCATGTGAGTGTGTGAGTGTGTGCGCGTGCGTGTGTGCGCGTGCAGGTGCGCGTGTGCGCATGCGTGTGTGCGCGTGCGGGTGTGCGTGT
>NW_012108030.1:1047874-1050008 GCF_000951045.1 Mandrillus leucophaeus | reverse complement strand
CACCACTGCACTCTAGCCTGGGTGACAGAGCAAGACTCCGTCTCCAAAAAACAAAAATAAAAAAGAATTCCACAGATATGATGAGGGGGTGGAGACAGGTAAAGGCAGTGGTGATGTGTGATGGGGACAGGAATGCGTATAGGGCTGTAAACACAGAAGAGAAGGGGTAGATGTCAAAAGGAGGGGAAATGACTAGAGTAACAGATACTGAGATTAGAGCTGGAAGGATTGGATGAGGTAGTCTGGTGGAAATGGGGAAGGAAGGGTGGAAGAAACTATACTTGCAAGGGCTCTAAGTTGTAGGACAGCAGGTCTGTGTGGAGACAGAAGGCCAGTGTGGCCAGGCCACGGGGCAGGATCGGAGGTCAGGAAACAGGCTGCAGTGGCCACCTGGTGTGGGGCAAGGAACACGGGCCTGATTCTCTAAGCGACGGGAACAAACAAGAACAACTCCAGGCTGCCTGAGAAGTAATAGTTTTGGGGCGATGGTCCTGGCAGCCTGAAGTTTGGGATGAGAGATGGAGGCAGGGAGGAGGTGAGGCAGGCTCTGTGGTCAGTAGAGGTGGGGACGGAAGATGAGCAGAGGACAAGTTAGTTTTACTTTTAGAAAGAAGGTTGGTGGCTGGGCTCAGTGGCTCATGCCTGTAATCCCAGCACTTTGGGAGGCCGAGGCAGGCAGATCACCTGAGGTCAGGAGTTCAAGACCTGCCTGACTAACATGGCACAACCCCGTCTCTACTAAAAATACAAAAATTAGCCGCACGTCGTGGTGTGCACCTGTAATCCCAGCTACTTGGGAGGCTGAGGCAGGAGAATCGCTTCAACCTGGGAGGAGGAGGTTGTGGTGAGCCAAGATTGCACCATTGCACTCCAGCCTGGGTAACAAGAGTGAAATTCCATCTCAAAAACAAACAAACAGACAAACAAAGAAGGTCGAATGGGACATAATGATTTCCTGGATCTGGGATATGAAGGGGGAGAACAGGAGAGACGAGAACTCCCAGGAGACGAGGGAGGAGTGGGTTTGGTGGAACGCTGAGGAGCTCAGCCTGGACTTTCTGAGTGGACATGCACAAGAGAAGATTCCCAAGCCACTCACCCAGGAGACGGTACCCATAATGGGGTCTTCATCATCCATTTTTTCTGGTCTCCCAGCTGTTTGCTTCCTGCAGACTTTCACTCTAAGGAAAGAAACCAGTACAGTGCAGCTGGGACCACCCAGGTACAGGTTCGCAGGCTGCCCCATCCCGTGTTAAGATGGTGAAAATGACAGTGAAGTCATCCAGGCCCTGGAACTGCACTTGGAGACCTTCCTGACATGGGAATGAGGGCTCCATCCTCCTGGATAACCAGGGATTTGGTCAGGGTGCCATGGACTGAATTTCCATCATATAGACCCCCTCTTACACACAAAACCATGGTAGGAATGGTCATAGCAGTGTTATGCATCACAGCCAAGAAGCAGAGGCAACCCAAATGCCCATCAATGGCTGAACAGACAAATCAAATGTGTTTCATTTATACAATGGAATATTATTTGGAAACAAAATGGAATAAAGTATCGATGCATGCTACAACATGGATGAACCTTGAAAACATTATGCTGAGTGAAAGAAGTCAGCCACAAAGGACCACATATTGCATGATTCCATTCACACGAAGTACAGCTGCAGCTTCAGGGCAGACAAATCCACAGAGACAGAGAATAGGTTAGGGCTGGGGGAAAGAAGCGGGAGTGATAGCTAAGGGGTGCAAGGTTTCTTTAGGTCTTTGTTTTTCACTTTAGGCTAATGAAACAGTTCTGTAATTGATTTTGGTGACAGATGCACAACTCTGTCAATATACTTAAAACCATTGACTCGTACACTTTCAGTGGATGAATTGTACAAAGTGTGTATCTCAATAAAGCTATTAGAAGGAAGGAAGGAAGGAGGAAAGAAAGAAAGAAAGAAAGAGAGAAAGGAAGGAAGGAAGAGAGGAAGGAAGGAAGGAAGGAAGAAAGAAAGAGAGAAAGAAAGAAAGAGAGAAAGAAAGAAGAAAGAAAAGGAAGGAAGGAAGGAAGGAAGGAAGGAAGGAAGGAAGAAAGAAAGAAAGAAAGAAAGAAAGAAAGAAAGAAAGAAAGAAAGAAAGAAAG
>NW_012108030.1:1043739-1044529 GCF_000951045.1 Mandrillus leucophaeus | reverse complement strand
TCGGGGTGAGGGTGAGCTCCGAGGACCGGGTGGTTTCTGGGTCCAGGGGGCTGAGGGCATCCCCCGTCCAGGAGAATGTGAGAGGTCGTCCCACTGCGCGTGCGTGTGTGCGCGTGCAGGTGCGCGTGTGCGCATGCGTGTGTGCGCGTGCGGGTGTGCGTGTGCGCATGCGTGTGTGCGCGTGCGGGTGTGCGTGTGCGCATGCGTGTGTGCGCATGCGTGAGTGCGTGTGCATGTGCGTGTGAGTGTGTGCGTGAGTGTGTGCGTGTGCGTGTGTGCGTGTGTGCGTGTGCGCATATGAGTGTGTGTGTGCGTGTGTGTGTGTGCATGTGCGTGTGCGCATGTGAGTGTGTGTGCGTGTGTGCATGTGTGCCTGCACATGGGGCTCACAGAAGGTGGAAGCCAGAAGGCAGTAATTCTCATTCTTGCTTTTCCCAAATCTGATTCCATTCAAGCTCTGATTCTCTACATCTGCTCAGAGACAGACCCAGAGGCAGGTCCCAGCTTCAGAGGGAAGGTCTTTCCTACCTGTGCCATTCCTGAAGATGGTGATGTTCTGTGGAGCATCTGGGATAAAAAGATATAACCTTGACTTCAGCAGTGAGGAGTGAGATGGGCGGGCCCAGGAGGTACCCAAAGAGGAGCCACAGAAACCCACCAAGTGGGGAAGGCTGTCCTGGCTCACTCCCTCCCAGATTCCAAGGCTCAGATCCACGCACAAGGCTTCTCAAGTTATTGTTTTCTTTCTCTCTTACACACACACAGACACACACACACACACACACACACA
>NW_012108030.1:1035984-1042544 GCF_000951045.1 Mandrillus leucophaeus | reverse complement strand
CTCACCCCCCCACAGCAGGGGCAGCAGCAGCAGGGCCAGCATGTCTCCATCCGCCAGGGCCCCAGCCCCGTCCCAGGTCCCTCTGTCAGGGAAGGAAATGCCCCAAATGTGGGGTGGGGCTGAAGAAGCCCCAACAGGAAGCCGGTGGGTGAGTGAAAGCTGCGGCTGTAGACAGAAGGAGAACCTGGGCATCACGTGCTGTCTGGGTGAGGCGGGGGCTGGGAGGCCATCCTGCTCCCACCCCCACTGGACGCCGCAGGTGAAGATACTGAGGCCCCCAGACGATGCGAGGCTTGTCCAGCTGGGGATCTGGAGGTGATCACCCCTCAAATGATGTTTCAGTCATGAGTGAGATCCTCAGGGGGGTGAATGCAGAAAGAAAAGAGAGAGGAGGGCTTGTCCTGGTGATGAGGTGAGATGTCAGAACCACCCTCCACCCAAAAACCATGAAACATTCTGGAAACACATAATTTTAAATTTGATTTTAAATGTTCAAAGTGACCAGGCACGGTAGCTCATGCCTCTAATCCCAACACTTTGGGATGCTGAGGTGGGAGGATTGTTTGAGCCCAGGAGTCTGAGACCAGCCTGGGCAACAGAACAAGACCCCATCCCTAGAAAAAATAAAAGCTATTAGATGGTGTGGTGACACACCTATAGTCTCAGCTCCTCTGGAGCACTGAAATAGGAGGATTCCTTGAGCCCAGGAGTTTGAGGTTGCTGTGAGCCATGATTGCACCACAGCATTCCAACCTGGGCAACAGAGTGAAACCTTGCAAAAACAAAAGTTCAAAAGTCCTGGAAAAAAATTTTTCTTTGACCCAAATTGAGTGGAGGGTCAGAACATGAGAGAGCTGAAGCACTCTTATGTTCAGAAGATTCTTGGGACACAGCACAGTCCAGTTTGGGTCTTGATGGACCGGAGGGTCTTGTAGGATGGCGGTGAAACACAAGGCCCTGCTAAAGCCTCATCCTGTTAAGGAGCTACAGAAGCAAATTTGCCACCATCAGGCTAATGAAGCTCAATCTTCAATGCCCTCCCTTCCAGGGTCCACTTTTCAGATGCCCAGCAGGGGTCCAAGCAATGTGTGGAAATAACCTGCATTGTTACTGCTCATTTATGAAATAAATTTCATAATCGTTTCCCACAATTTAACACAATGACCTTAACAAATGGTCACATTCTGATTAATGTATTGTGAGAATAAAGACAGTTTCTTAAGCTATCAATGATCAAAACAAATGTCAACCTCCCATGCCCGAAGAAATACCGACTTCTCTTTCTAGTCTATCTATAAAAATTATATTATAAAATTATTCTCCAATATTGGCCAGGTGTGGTGGTTCACATCTGTAATCCCAAGCACTTTGGGAGGTTGAGGCGGTGGATCACCTGAGGTCAGGAGTTCAAGACCAGCCTGGTCAACATGGTGAAACCTCATCTCTACTAAAAGTACAAAAATTAGCCAGGCGTGGTGGTGCACACCTATAGTCCCAGCTACTCCAGAGGCTGAGGCAGGAGAATCACTTGAACCCAGGAGGCAGAGGTTGAAGTGAGCCAAGATCACGGCACAGCACTCCAGCCTGGGTGACCGAGCAAGACTCTGTCTCCAAAAAAAAAAAAAAAAAAAAAAAGAAAATCTCCATTATGAAGGCAATCAAAGAATATCAGTCAAAAATACAGGAAAAAAGTATGCAGGTATAGCAGACAGGTAGACTATACTATTAATAAAAATAATATGCCATTTTTCTGAGTTGTCTCATATTTTGGCATTTTAGATTTTGTGATTTGATGTATTTTCTCAGTCCAAAAATCATCCCATGTGTGCCAAATTTTGTATTTTTGTATTTTTTTCCTAAAAAGTCACAAAGACTCTCTTCTTAACCATACTTTTGTCCTTGGGACTGCCTTGTCCAACTGTAGCAAGAATCCTGCTAAGTCGGTTTTGCAAGATTCTTGATATCTGATCACCTTCACTATCTGATCAAATTCCCTAGCCCTCATCCTTGCTCTCTGATCATGCTGGCCTGCTTTCAGCAAGAATCCTGTTAAGTCAGTTTAGAAAGAATCCCGGTATCTTCAGCGTCTCCTCTTAGTAGTTTTCCATCCACTGACATACACACCCAGCCTCCCTCACCTGCTGCACCGTGTTTCTTGGCTATAAAACCCCCTTGTCTTTGCTGTATTCCGAGTTGAACCTGATCTCTCTACATTATTGCACTAGTCTTTTTAAAAAATTGTTTCTGTTTGTTTGGGTTTTTTTTGACAGGGTCTCACTGTGTTGTCCAGGCTGGAGTACAGTGGTGTAACCTTGGCTCACTGCAACCTCCCCTTCCCAGGTACAAGCGATTCTCCTATGTCAGCTTCCTGAGTAGCTGGGAGTACAGGTGCATGCCACCATGCCCTACTTATTCTGTATTTTTAGTAAAGATGGGGGTTTCACCATGTTGGCCAGGCTGGTCTCGAATGCCTGACCTCAGGTAATCTGCCCAGTTTGCCTCCCAAAGTGCTGGGATTACAGGCATAAGCCACCATGCCTGGCCTGCACTAGTCTTGATACCTGTCTCAGTCATCCTGAATAGCCAATGTTAACAGGTGTCAGAATAATTTTTTCTTTTTTCTTTTTCTTATTGCAAATTCTGAACCTTATTTCTCATTTGAACTGTGAAAGTAATTCATCATACCAGCTCGTAGGATCTAAAGATAAAGACTCGATTATGTAGGAACATGGCATTTTTATCTTTATATTAAAATCTTTATATTAAATTCCCTCTGCTAAAATACATAGTATGGTTTCTGTTTTCACATCAGCCCTTAACTAATTAAATCTCAAGAGATGAATGAATGAGCATTGGGTAATTTCAAATCCCTTTATGATATAATTCATAGTCAACTAGAAATTCTCTTTAAAGAATTTCCTAAACAAGATAAAGGGTGTCTTCAGCAAACATCATACACCTAATGAAGTAGCTTCAGGTCTTAGCATAAGAAGGCAATAAAAATAAGTAAAAGGTACAGCAATTACAATGAAATTTTAACAGAGGTCTTTATCAATGACATGATTGCAATATAGAAAAATCCAAAAATATATACAGATACATTTGAAGCCTTAATAAAATATTTACAAGACTGCCAGAGATTAATCAAATTACAAAATCAGTTGTCTTTCCACATCACAGTAATAAACAAAAATGGAATTTTATAAAAGATGCCTTTGACAAAATCTTCAAAAATTATGTTATAATTTTTGAATATATAGAATATATCTATTACAGATGTATCTAACAAAAATATATATATGTCCCCTCTATGGAGAAAATTATAAATCTGTATTGAAGAACATTAAAGATGTAAATAGGCTGGGCACAGTGGCTCACGCCTGTAATGCCAACACTTTGGGAGGCTGAGGCATGTGAATCACCTGAGGTCAGGAGTTCGAGACCAGCAACCTGGTGAAACCCCGTCTCTACTAAAAATACAAAAATTAGCTGGGCGTGGTGGCAAGCGCGCCTGTAGTCCTGGCTACTCGAGAGGCCAAGGTAGGAGAATCACTTGAACCTGGGAGACGGAGGTTGCAGTGAGTCAAGATTGCACTATTGCACTTCAGCTTGGGCGACAGAGCGAGACTCCTTCTCAAAAAAAAAAAAAAAAAAGGTAAATAAATTGAAGAAGAGGCCATGTTGATGAGTTTGAGAACAATATTCTTCTCAAATACTGTACAAATGTCAATTTTACCCAACAATCTACAGCGTCAAAGGAATATGTCATACAATCTCCCCGGTGATTTTTGTGCAACTTTGCAACTTGATAACTCTATTGTAAAATTTACACTGAAGTAGAATTGTTCGAGTATGATCAAGACAACCATGAAGAACAATGAATGGTTTTGCAAGATAAAAAATGTATTATAACATTATAGAAAATATGACCATTTCAGGCTGGGCACAGTGGCTCACGTCTGTAATCCCAGCACTTTAGAAGGCTGAGGCAGATGGATCACTTAAGGTCAGGAGTTTGAGAGCAGCCTGACCAACATGGTGAAACCCTGTTTCCTTTTCTAAAAAATAACAAAAATTAGCTGGGCATTGTGGCATGCGCCTGTAATTTCAGCTGCTTGGGAGGCTGAGGCACAAGAATTGCTTGAACCCAGGAGGTGGAGGTTGCAGTGCGCTGAGATTGTGCCACTGCACTCCACCCAGGGCGACAGAGTGAGACTCTCTCAAATTTTAAAAAGTTTGAGAAAATAGGCCCATTTCAATGGTTCACACTTGTAATACCAGCACTATGGGAGACCGAGGCAGGAGGATTACTTGAGTCCAGGAATTCAAGAGCAGCCTGGGCATCATGGTGACACCCCATCTGTACAAAACACACAAAAATTAGCTGGGCATGGTGGCTCATGCCTGTAGTCTCAGCTACTTGGGAGGCTGAGGCAGGAGGATCGCTTGAGCCCAGGAGGTGGAGGTTGCAGTGAGCCAAGATTGCACCACTGCACTCCATCCAAGGTGACAGAGTGACAGAGTGAGACCTTGTCTGAAAAAATAAAAAAAAAAAAAGACCATTATGTATTGACTAAGTAGAACAAACCTGAGTACCTGGAAATAGACCTCAACCACAGGAAACATCATATGTAATAGAGGAAGTGGCAAATGATAAATTTTTCTTTTTATTTATTTTGGTTTTTATTTATTTGATTTTTTTTTTTGAGACAATGTTTCTGTCACGCAGGAAGGAGTACAATGGTGTGATCAGAGCTCACCACAGTCTGAATTTCTCTGGGTTCAGGCAATCCTCCCATCTCAGCCTCCCGAGTAGCTGGGACTACAGGAATGCGCCACTACTCTTGGCTAATTTCTTAATTTTTTGTAGAGACAAGGTCTCACTATGTTGCCCAGGCTGGTCTCGAACTTCTGGGCTCAAGCAGTCCTCCCACCTCGACCTCCCAGTGTTGGGATTACAGGCACGAGCCACTGTGCCCGGCCAACTTTTCAAAAAATACGTGGGCAAAACTTAATGCAATCAAGTTTGCAATAAGTTTGCAATGAAATTTGACCCCCAGCTCATGCATAAAAGTCAAGTACAGGTAGCTTGAAGACCTAAATATGACAGAGAAAACAATAGAGCTGTTAGAAAATAATATAGCAGGAAATCACTATAAACTTGAGGTAGGAAAGGATTTCTGAGCAAAACATAAATAACACTATTTATTTATTTTTATTATTTATTTATTTATTTATTATTTTTGAGATGGAGTCTTGCTCTGTCACCCAGGCTGGAGTGCAGTGGCGCAATTTCGGCTCACTGCAACCTCCACCTCCTGGGTTCAAGCAATTCTCCTGCCTAAGCCTCCTGAGTAGCTGGGACTACAACTACACGCCACCACGCCCAGCTAACGTTTGAATTTTTAGTAGAGATAAGGTTTCTCCATGTTGGTCAGGAAGGTCTTGATCTCCTGACCTCATGATCCGCCCACCTCAGCCTCCCAAACTGCTGGGATTACAGATGTGAGCCACCATGCCCGGCCAATAACACTATTTATAAAAAGAAAGATTGAAAACTTGACCCCTGGCCCAGACCCTGAGCTCTACCTCTCTGAGGTCTTGCCTCCACAGGACCTGCACATCCAAAGGTCTTGTCTCCCCAGGACCCTGACATCCTACCCCAGCGCCCACAAGCCATGCTAAGGAGGCTGGTTCTCTCCATGCTTCTCTAGCTTCCAAAGGGGAAAACTGAAGGGCACCTGCAGAGCACCTGAAGGCCAGAAGTAAAGGTGACCACTGAGACAAGGAATGAGGTAGCAGTGATGGGTCTCAGGTCCCTGAGAAGGGAAGGCAGCACCTTTTTGAGAGAAGGTAATGGGTGGTTCCTCTCCATTGGGCTCCAGGGTCCCTTCTGAGTGATGAGTAACAAGAGATTTCATCCTAACTCCAGGGTGTGGCCTCACCCTGGTCTCCACCTCTTGTTGCTCACTCTTGGAGAATTTGTGCCCCTGTCACTCTCACAGTGACTCCTTAGGTAAAAGGTATCTGTTATACCACATCCTCTTAAGATATATCTCCCACTAACTCCCATCTGGAATCCCCCAGTACTCAGAGAAGAGTTATTGTCCTGGGGGCAACTGAGGAGGTGACATTGATCTTGGGAATTAATATTTTTTATTTTCACCCTCTGCTTTGTGATCACTAAAGCACAGTTACCACGTGCCTGGCTACAGTGAGTTTTAGGATTCCAGGATCCCAGGTGTAGAAGAATGTACAGAACATTAGGTCACTTGTTTCCTTGGGTGAGAGACAGAGATACCTGCAGTGCCAGCCCCAAACCCCACCTGGTCCTCTCTGGCATTTGTCCCACTCCACACTAGAGGCATCTCTCAAGCTGGAGATTCCAGATCTTGCCCAGGGACAGCTTCATTCCCCCAACCCCCATCCTCTGTGCTGTCTATTAAGACAAGAAACAGTTGGGGTGAGGGAAGAGGAAATTGCAACCAGAAGCCACAAGATATAGACAGAAGGGCAGAAAAGGAAATTTCCCCACAAACTCTACCAGGAAAGCTGGGCCC
>NW_012108030.1:1025559-1034019 GCF_000951045.1 Mandrillus leucophaeus | reverse complement strand
GAGTACAATGGTGTGATCAGAGCTCACCACAGTCTGAATTTCTCTGGGTTCAGGCAATCCTCCCATCTCAGCCTCCCGAGTAGCTGGGACTACAGGAATGCGCCACTACTCTTGGCTAATTTCTTAATTTTTTGTAGAGACAAGGTCTCACTATGTTGCCCAGGCTGGTCTCGAACTTCTGGGCTCAAGCAGTCCTCCCACCTCGACCTCCCAGTGTTGGGATTACAGGCACGAGCCACTGTGCCCGGCCAACTTTTCAAAAAATACGTGGGCAAAACTTAATGCAATCAAGTTTGCAATAAGTTTGCAATGAAATTTGACCCCCAGCTCATGCATAAAAGTCAAGTACAGGTAGCTTGAAGACCTAAATATGACAGAGAAAACAATAGAGCTGTTAGAAAATAATATAGCAGGAAATCACTATAAACTTGAGGTAGGAAAGGATTTCTGAGCAAAACATAAATAACACTATTTATTTATTTTTATTATTTATTTATTTATTTATTATTTTTGAGATGGAGTCTTGCTCTGTCACCCAGGCTGGAGTGCAGTGGCGCAATTTCGGCTCACTGCAACCTCCACCTCCTGGGTTCAAGCAATTCTCCTGCCTAAGCCTCCTGAGTAGCTGGGACTACAACTACACGCCACCACGCCCAGCTAACGTTTGAATTTTTAGTAGAGATAAGGTTTCTCCATGTTGGTCAGGAAGGTCTTGATCTCCTGACCTCATGATCCGCCCACCTCAGCCTCCCAAACTGCTGGGATTACAGATGTGAGCCACCATGCCCGGCCAATAACACTATTTATAAAAAGAAAGATTGAAAACTTGACCCCTGGCCCAGACCCTGAGCTCTACCTCTCTGAGGTCTTGCCTCCACAGGACCTGCACATCCAAAGGTCTTGTCTCCCCAGGACCCTGACATCCTACCCCAGCGCCCACAAGCCATGCTAAGGAGGCTGGTTCTCTCCATGCTTCTCTAGCTTCCAAAGGGGAAAACTGAAGGGCACCTGCAGAGCACCTGAAGGCCAGAAGTAAAGGTGACCACTGAGACAAGGAATGAGGTAGCAGTGATGGGTCTCAGGTCCCTGAGAAGGGAAGGCAGCACCTTTTTGAGAGAAGGTAATGGGTGGTTCCTCTCCATTGGGCTCCAGGGTCCCTTCTGAGTGATGAGTAACAAGAGATTTCATCCTAACTCCAGGGTGTGGCCTCACCCTGGTCTCCACCTCTTGTTGCTCACTCTTGGAGAATTTGTGCCCCTGTCACTCTCACAGTGACTCCTTAGGTAAAAGGTATCTGTTATACCACATCCTCTTAAGATATATCTCCCACTAACTCCCATCTGGAATCCCCCAGTACTCAGAGAAGAGTTATTGTCCTGGGGGCAACTGAGGAGGTGACATTGATCTTGGGAATTAATATTTTTTATTTTCACCCTCTGCTTTGTGATCACTAAAGCACAGTTACCACGTGCCTGGCTACAGTGAGTTTTAGGATTCCAGGATCCCAGGTGTAGAAGAATGTACAGAACATTAGGTCACTTGTTTCCTTGGGTGAGAGACAGAGATACCTGCAGTGCCAGCCCCAAACCCCACCTGGTCCTCTCTGGCATTTGTCCCACTCCACACTAGAGGCATCTCTCAAGCTGGAGATTCCAGATCTTGCCCAGGGACAGCTTCATTCCCCCAACCCCCATCCTCTGTGCTGTCTATTAAGACAAGAAACAGTTGGGGTGAGGGAAGAGGAAATTGCAACCAGAAGCCACAAGATATAGACAGAAGGGCAGAAAAGGAAATTTCCCCACAAACTCTACCAGGAAAGCTGGGCCCCAAGGGCAAGGAAGAGGCCAGGCTGGCCCACCTCAGGGGCACAATGCCCATCCTAATAAAAGTAAAGTAACACAAAATACAGAATTGGGTGAAAGAAGGAAAAAAGGAATTGGGGTAAAGAAATAAGCATTTTCCCATTCAAGAAGGGCTACGGAATTTACCTTGAGACAGGAGTGTGTATATAGTTTATCACTACTTTGTTTTCAAATCAAACTGGTGATAGTATTTTTACTGAGGTGAAATTCAGACGACAAAATTACTAGTGGTAATTTTGGATGTATACACTTTTGAAGGATGAGGTGAAGAGGAAGTTAAAATGGTGCTGGATAAAAAAAGGAACATGAACATTAAGGCTCCCCCTTATGGAGGACAGAGAAAACATTTTTTAAATTTCTGGATTCAGTGGCAATGAGATGAGGATTTGGGGGATGACCTCTTGGACTCAACAACGTGGTGATAGGACACAAAATCCAGTGAAAGACTTTCTGTGGTGGGGATGAATGGTGAATTTCTGCAACACGATGTCTAGCATCCAATTTAACCTACTTCTTATCCTGAAGGGCCATTCCTTTCTGCTGCTCCCAAACCTTGAATGAAAAGTGCTACCCAAAATATATGTGTACAAAGTGCTGGGAAAGGCAGGAAAGACGTCTTTGTTCTCATGTTTGGGGAAGGGATACCAGCTTGCATATGTCAATCACCCATCACCCTCAGGAACTCTCCCACATATTGTGGTTAAGTTGGCAGCTTTGGATTTTCTGTGATTATTAAGCATGAGAGATCCAGTTACTTTCTGGGGATCTTAAAATCTGAACAGGATGCAAGATTTGGGAACTACTGGTTCATACCATCAAAACTTAAATCTGCTCTTAAACTCTTGGACGATATCAGCCTGGTACAGTACAATTTTAACACATTCAAAGCAGGAGAGGAGGAGCTGAGAACAAAGTTACAACCTGAGACTGAGTTGATGGTATGATAAAGTGAGGCAGGAATTATGTGGAGGCAATTATGAAAGACTCCAATTAGGAGAGGTGTGGACTGAGAGAACACTCTGGTAGCTATGAAGTCTTTACTTTTGATTGGGCATCCATTGGATAGCTATATTTAGCTTGCATTTCTATTATGTTTGACTGAAAGCATTGACCAAAAAATGTTTTATTTTGGTAAAATAATGCATAACACAAATTTTAATATTTTAACCATTTTTAAGTGTATGGTTCAGTGGCATTGAATATATCCATCTTGTTGTACAACTATCACAACCATCCATCTCCAGAACTTTTTCATCTTTCCACACTGAATCTGTGTACTCATTAAACACTGACTCTCTATTTCCTCCTCACCCCAGCCCTTGGCAAGTGTCATTCTACTTTCTGTATCTATGCATTTGACTACTCTAGGTATCTCATATAAGTAGACTCATATGACATTTGTCCTTTTCTGTCTGGTTTATTTCACCTAGCATAATGTCTTCAAAGTCATCCATGTTAAAACGTTTGTTAGAACTGCATTCTGTTCTAAAGCTGAGTAAGATTTTATTTGATGCATGCTACGTTTCATTTATCCATGTATCCACTGATAAACATTTATGTTGCTTCCATGTTTTGGCTATTATCAAGAATGCTGCTGTGAACCTTGGTGTACAAATATCAGACCCCCTGCTTTCAATTCTTGGGGGTGTCTACTCAGAAGTGGAATTGTGGAATTGCTGGATTACATAGCAATTTTATGCTTTGTTCTTTGAGGAATTTTCATAACATCTTCCATAGTGACTGCACCATTTTACATCCCACCAGCAATGCACAAGGGTTTCAATTTCTCCAACTCTTCACCAATATTTGTTATTATCTGGTTTTGTTTTGTTTTTTAATAGTGGTCATTCTAATGTGTATGAAGTGGTATCTCCTAATGGTTTTGATTTACATTCCTGTAATTATTACTGTTTATAGAATTGTATAAGTCTTTATGCGTTGGAAATTATCAATTTATTTTCAATATTTCAATATTGAGAAGTATTAAAATAATATGAACTTACTCAACTTACCTTTCAAAATTGGGAGATCTGGCACTCTCCTTATGACAGTGATTAACTGGAGATGAACAGGAACTGCCTCTTTTACTTTGCCACACTTTCTATTATGTACTGTAGTGGTCCAAGCTGTCTCTTCCAACAAAGTTACCCAAACAAGAAAGAGGGGGAAGACATAGGATGGAAAAGATAAATTGTTTTGGTCCATTTGGGCTGCTATAACAAAATACCTTAGGCTGGGTGATTTATAAACAACAGAAATTTATTTTTCATAGTTCCGGAGGCTGGGAAGTCCAAGATCAAGGTGCCAGTGGATCCAGTGTCTGGAGAGAATTCTCTGCTTCCCATATAGTATCTTTTTGTGGTATCCTCCCATGGCACAAGAGGAAAACACACTTCCTGCTATTTCTTTTATGAGGACACTAGTCCCATTCATGAGGATGGCACCTTTATGGGTCAATCACTTCCCAAAAGGCCCCAACCTCCCTTAATACCATCATCTTGAGGTTTAAGATTTCAACATACAAATTTTGGGAGGACACACATTTCTACTGTAGCATAAATAGAGTATATCAAGAGTGAAAGCACATAGAAAACAAGTAAATATTGCACTCTCTTTGCTACGTGCACTTAGAGAACTTAAAAGAAAAATACCTGAGGTGTATAAAATTTAAATTCATGAAAAAGAATGAAGAAATTATAAAAGCAGCAAGACACAGGCAGATATTATCTTAGATGGAACCACAATAAGAAACTGATGACTGAATTGTCATGAGAAACTCACCGCCCTCCAAAGTGGAATGACGTCTCCAAAAGGTTAAAAGAAAAATGCAAAGCTAGAATTCTACATTTTGGAAAATTATCTTTCAAAACGAAAGAGAAGGAGTAGTGTTTTTATTACGAAGGAGTAAGCTCCTAGCAGAGTGAACCCACCACAACAAAACAAAACGAACAAAAAACAATCCTTACAAGTTATAAGCTTTGAATGGGGAAAAAAAAGCTACTTGGAAAATGGGATAAAAGAAAATAGATTCTAGATGGGAGTCAAAATTTGGGGAAGGGGACCAACAAGGAATAAATAGCTCTATTCCAATGTTAGGCCAGAGCTACAATGCAGAAATGGGCTGCTAAAATTCTAATAGAACTTCCATCTTTCTGGACTGAGAAACAAGGGATGAAGCCAGGGCAATTAGGAACACTGAAACATGAGGTGAGAATTCTGGAAAGGAGAGAGCTAGGGGAAAGGAACTCCCGCTCCTGAGTATAAATGCTCCCATGTCTCTGACTGACCTAAGAACCATGTATGTGTAGGGCATACCACAAGCACTGCAGGTAAAGATGACAGAACTGCTATGAGACTTGAGCTGTCACCCATCACAGGCAAGGAATAGTCTGCAATTTGACTTGAACCAAATTATTTGCCTGCTTTAAAAAATACTCTTTAAAGTAATGTAACTTGTTGCAGAGTCTCCACAATGTAACCTTAAGAACATTTAGGATCCAATCCAAAGCTACTCAACATATGAAAACACGGGAACATAGGACCTACCTGAATGTAACAACACACAGAAAAGGGGAAAAGTGAAAGGCAATACCCAGAGGCCAATGCTGAGGTGACCAAGTGATAGAAACAACAGACCAGGACTTTAAAGCAGCTACTATAACTATGCTCAAGGAGATAAAGGAAAACATAGTCATAACGAATAAAGACATACGAAATCTAAGCGGCGATATAGAACATATTTGTTTTAAAAGAGCAAATGAAAATTTTGAAACTGAAAACTGCAATACAGTATCTCAAAATTTAAAGGAAATGGATAACTGAAGAAAGATCTAGTGAATGTGAAGATAGATCAATGAAAATTATTCAACCTGAAAAAAAAAAAGAGAAAAAATATTAAAACTAATACGAAACAGAGACTCAGGGACATGTGAGACAATACAAATACGTCTAACTATTTGTAATTGGAGTCCTGAAGGAAGAGGAAAGACAGAATGGAACAGACAAAAATATTTGAATAAAATGTCCAAAACATCCTAAATTTGGTAGAGACATGAAAGAAACCAAAGATTTAAAGTAATCCCTCATAAAAGTAATATCCAGCCCCGACAAAATGGATGAAGAAGTACTCAGTCTCATTAGTAAGTGGGTAAACTTAAGTTCAAAACACTAGTAAAATACTATTACACACTCTCCAAATTGGAAAACTTTTAGATGTCTGAAGATGTCAGGTGCTGGTAAAGAGTGGAACACTGAAAGACAAAAATTGTTCCCATCACCATCTAATAAATTGAAGATATTCATGTGCAATGAGGATGCTGCTCATTAGACCTGATATCTGATCCTCTTGGCAAGTAGGCTGTCTGTGGGAGAGGAAGGAACTGGTTCTGGGTTAACGGTCATTCCTGTGCAACACTAGAGGTCCCTAGCTTCTCTTCCTTCTGGAGCCAGATTAATAGAATCTCAGAGCAAAGAAGATATTTATTGTCTGAGTCCTGGGAGAGGAGATTGGAGGCCCAGGATGTGAGAAGTGGCAGGACAAGTAGTGGATCGGGATGGTAAAGAAATCTGAGCCTGAGGGCATTTGGGGCAGTGAGTCAGTGAGGCTGGGAAATCCTCTTGGTAACATTCCCAGTTGACTCCCTGTGTCCTGAGGAAGACAGGAGTTTATCCTGGCCTCCAAAGCTCTTCCCATCTTGGAGAGTCTCAGCATCTGCAGTGAACACAGAGCTGTGGTTGTAGGGGAGGGTCTGGACTCCCTAGGAATGAAAGAGCTATGCCAGCTGGTGTAGAACAAGGGAAGGCTATAGATTAGAAGAAAGATGACTCCCAAAGAGATTTCTCACCCCAGCAAAGTTAGTACCCAAGGTCAGGAGCCCTCCTGCTGCCCCCTCAGAGACAGAGTAAAGATGTGGAAGTAGGGGAGGGACAGGGAGGAACTGGTGCCAAGATCAAATCTCCACCCACACTACTCAAAGCCCACCCAGGACCCAGGTGATCTGCAACCAGTTCCTAACATTCACCCTGCTCTGAGAGCTGGGGATGTGCTTCCAGCGTGGGGCAGCTCCAGGATGTTCTAGTCTAAATGAACTTAACCAGATCCTTCCGGCCTTTTCCTGCTGCCCTGACCTAAGCTGAAAACCGAGGACTCTGCTGCTTAGTGAGAGGTCCATTCCCCAGCCAACAGGTTTTGCCTCTCCCAGGGCATGGAGGTCCTGTGACAACAGTGACTCACAGGCCATGCTCAACAGGGTGGTTCTCTCTGCGGTTGCCTCAGCTCCAGGAAATGGCACCTGAACACTTAGGCTGTTTCTGGTCTCCTGGAGAACCAAAGTGAAGGTGAGCATCAAAGTACAGGGCATCTCAGGCCCCCAGGTGGAGAGGATAGGTGTCATTCAAGAGAAATTGAGGGTCATGTTCTCACCACAGTTTCTGGCTGGTTACTCTCCATAGCATGAATAGCAGAGGGTCCTCTTGAAGCTGGGCTTTGATGCCTCTCCAGTCCCCATCTTCTTGCTGTCTCCTTGAGAAGACTTGTACCTGTCAGTCTCACAGCAAGGCTCTTACGTCCCAGGGTACATCTCATATGAGAACTCCAAGTACCTCTCAGTTCCACCTACTTCAACAACCTGAGAGATTCTAGTTCTCAGGGAACTGTTGATTTGAGGGTCTCTAAGAAGTTAGAATCAACTTGGACTTTATTTTGTATATTTGGATCTAGAGTCATTTATAACCACTAGAAAAAAAAGATTGAATTAGCTGCTCACGTTTATTAGAGGTTTGTCCCAGACCATTAGCTTAATTGCAGTCAGTCTTGGAATTCCAGGTGTAGGAGATGGCATGGAGTACGAGGTCACACAGACCCTCCTATTCCATGAAAGAATCTACACCTCTTCTACAGGAGAGACAGAGACCACCAGCAGCTCCAACTCAATCTCCACTTGCATTCCTCACCCCCATTCTCTGCCCCCCATTCCACTCAATAGTAAGAACTTATTGTCAAATGATAGTAAGAAAATATTAAAAATAATCAGATATGTGAAATATACAACTGGTTACTTTCAACGAAGTGACAATAATGATGAAGATGATATAACAAAAGAAACTGTAAATCAGAAGACAATAGAGTGATATCTTTAACCTATCATCCAGATATCCATACCCAGACAAAGAATTCTTCAAAAATTAAATTAAAATAATATTTCATGTTAAAAAAAAAACCTAACACAGTTGAACTCCAGTAGACTTGCAGTATAAACAAAAGTAAGTTCTTCAGTCTAAAAAGAAATAATTTTTGATAGAAGTCCTGAATTTCATGAGCGAATCATAACTATGTAGGTAATTTTTAACAGTTGTCATTGTTGAAATCAAACTATAATGTTCTACGAAGTTGATAACATTTATAGGTGTAAAATATAGGATAATAACAAAAATGGTGGGAGGAATGGTATGTGTATCTGAAGATATAGTTGTTCATATTATTCAAGAGATAAAAATACTGATGCAAGAAAGATTGCAATATGTCAAGGATGCATATTTTAATAACTAGGCAACTATAAAAGAAAGTAATAAAAGGCAAATAAAAATTAAGAGGAGGGCC
>NW_012108030.1:1021943-1025294 GCF_000951045.1 Mandrillus leucophaeus | reverse complement strand
AAAAAATAAAAAAATAAAAAATAAAAAAAATAAAAATTAAGAGGAGAAGACTGGGCACAGTGGTTCATGCCTGTAATCCCAGTACTTTGGGAGGCTGAGGTGGGTGGATCACGAGGTCAGGAGTTCGTTAGAGAACAGCCTGACCAACATGGTGAAACCCTGTCTCTACTAAAAAATACAAAAATTAGCCAGGTGTGGTGGCCCTCACCTGTAATCCCAGCTACTCAGGAGGCTGAGGCAGGAGAATCACTTGAACCTGGGAGGTGGAGTTTGCAGTGAGCCAAGATCATGCCACTGCACTCCAACCTGGCGACAGAGTGTGACTCCATCTCAAAAAAAAAAAAAAAGTGACTTTTATGGTATGCAAATTATATCTCAATAGAGCTGTTAAAAAAACCACAGTCGATATGGCCAGTTACAGTGGCTCATGCCTATAATCCCCAGCACCTTGGGATACTAAGGCAGAAGGTTCACTTGAGCCCAAGAATTCAAGGTTACAGTGAGCTATGCACGCCAACCTGAGCTACAGAGCAAAACCTTGTCTCAGAAACAAAGAAATCACAGTAAATAAATTGAAACAGAATACTAAAATATGTTTGAATAATCCCAAAACAGGGCAGGAAAATGGTAGAAATAAATAAATTAAATAAATAATAAAAAAGAAAAATAGTAGTAAAAAAATGGTACACCTAAATTCAAGCATATCAATAATAACATTAAATGCAAATACTCTAAAAAATTTAGAGATTGTCAAAATGAGTTAAAATTAAAAGTGTGACCCATATATATGCTTTCTAAAATGTTCACCTCAAATATAATGAGGTGAGGTTAGGACTTAAAGGATGTGAAAATGCATACTATGCAAACACTAGTCAAAAGAAAACCGGAATGGCCATGTTAATAGCAGACAAAGTACACTTAAGAGCAAAGAAAATTACCAAGAACAAAAAGTGATGTTACGTAATGTAAAACAGTTGATTCAGTCAACCATGGTGGCTCATGCCTGTAGTCTCAGCACTTTGGGAGGCCGAGGCAGGTGGGTCACCTGAAGTGAGGAGTTCATGACCAGCCTGACTAACATGGTGAAACCTCGTCTCTACTAAGTACAAAAAAATTAGCCAGGCGTGGTGGTCCATGCCTGTAATCCGAGCTACTTGGGAGGCTGAGATAGGAGAATCGCTTGTACCTGGGAGGCGGAGTTTGCAGTGAGCCAAGATCACGCCATTGCACTCCAGCCTGGGCAACAAAAGTGAAACTCCGTCTCAAAACAAAAAAAATTTTAAGTTGATTCTTTAAGAAGACATAAGAATTCTTAATATGTATGCACCTAACGACAGAGTTTCAAAATACATGATGCAAAACTGATTAAACTGAAAGGAGAAACTGAAAAATCCAACATTATGATCAGAGACTCCAACATTCCTCTCTCAGTAATAGGCCGAGCTAGTAGACAAAAAAGTGCAACCATCAAGCAACTATGTCTAATTGCCATTTAACATTCGTCCCATAACAGGGCAATACACATTCTTTCCAAGCACACAGGGAGCATTCACCAAGATAGACCAGTGTCACAAGACAAACTTAACCAATATAAAAGACTCTCACCGTGGGTGAAAGTGAAAATTAGTTCAGCCATTGTGGAAGACAGTGTGGCAATTCCTCAAAGACCTAAACATAGAAATACCATTCGACTCAGCATTCCCATTACTGGGTATATACTCAAAGGAATATAAATCATTCTGTTACAAAGACACATGCACACATATGTTCACTGCAGCACTATTAACAATAGCAATGGCATGGAATCAACCTAAACACCTATCAATGGTAGATTGGATAGAGAAAATGTGGTACATATACACGGTGGAATACTATGCAGCCATAAAAAAGAATGAGATTATGTCCTTTGCAGGGACATGGGTGGAGCTGGAGACCATTATCCTCAGCAAACTAACACAGGAACAGAAAACCAAATACCATATGTTCTCACTTATAAGTGGGAGCTAAATGATGAGAATACATGGATACATAGAGGTGAACAACACACACTGGGGCCTTTCAAAGGGTGGAAGGTGGGAGGAGGGAGAGGATCCGGAAAATGACTAATGGGTACTAGGCTTAATATCTGGGTGATGCAATAATCTGTACAAAAAACTCCTATGACACTTTACCTATGTAACAAACCTGCACTTGTACCCCCTGAACTTAAAAGTTAAAAAAAAAATCATATCAAGCATGTGTATTTATTAAAATGGAACTAAAAAAGAAATTAGTAACAATGTGTTTAAAAATAAAAAACCAGTAAAATCTGTAATCACTTAGAAATTAAACAACACACTTCTAAACAATCCACGGATTAGAAAAAAAATCTCAGGGGAAAGAAGGAAATATTTTGAACTAATATAAAAATACAACATAACAAAATTTTTGTGGTGCAGCAAAAGTGGTGATTAAAGGGAAAATGCAGAACCAGTGGATACAGAAGGCTGACTGCACGATATTCAAAGCAAAAAAACCCACCAAAACCAAAAATGAGCTGTTGATGATACATGTAACAACATGGATAAACCAGGAAAACCACACTGAGAATGAAAGCAGACCCTAAAGCATATATAATGTTTGATTCCAGCTATATGATGCACAGAACCTGACAATATAGATGGATATAGACAGAGAGAGAATCGCTTGAACCTGGGAGGCGGAGGTTGCAGTGAGCTGAGATTTTGCCATTGCACTCCAGCCTGAGCAACAAGACAGGAACTCTGTCTCAAAAAAAAAAAAAAAAAGACATAATTTTTGTCTACAAACTCTCACAGAGGCATTAAAGAGTAAAATCAATTACGTTGTATTGTTTCATAAAAGTTTTACTTATTTTATAATAATTGTATTGTATAATAATCACAGTGAGGTAGAGTTTTAACTGGAAAACAAATGCTGCCTGTCTGTGCCTATATGGATAAGGAAGTTGAGGAGACCAGAAATTCAAGTGTTAAGAAGGTAACTTTTGGCAGCCAGGCACGGTGGCTCATGCCTGTAATCCCAGCACTTTGGAAGGCCAACGCAGTGGATTGCTTGAGGTCAGGAGTTCAAGACCAGCCTGGCCAACATGGTAAAACCCCATCTCCACTAACATACCAAAAAAAAAAAAATTGGTCGGGCACGGTGGCTCACGCCTGTAATCCCAGCACTTTGGGAGGCCAAGGCGGGTGGATCACGAGGTCAGGAGATTGAGACCATCCTGGCTAATACGGTGAAACCCCGTCTCTACTAAAAATACAAAAAACTAGCCGGGCGAGGTGGCGGGCGCCTGTAGTCCCAGCTACTGGGGAGGCTGAGGCAGGAGAATGGCGC
>NW_012108030.1:1001681-1021803 GCF_000951045.1 Mandrillus leucophaeus | reverse complement strand
AAAAAAAAAAAAAAAAATTGGGTGTGGTGGCAGGCACCTGTAATCCCAGCTACTAGGGAGGCTGAGGCAGGAGAATTGCTTGAACCCCAGATGTGGAGGTTGCAGTGAACGGAGGTTGTGTCATTGCACACAGCCTGGGCAACAGAGCGAGACTCTGTCTAAAAAATAAAAAAATTAAAAAAATTTAAAAAAAAAGGTTAGTTTTGAGTATTGGGGGTATAAGACCGAAAGTACGTTCCCTTCACAGGGCTGGAGATGGAGGTTGGAGAGGGAAGAGAAGGGGGGTTGGGGAGGGGATGGGGTGCAGATAGGGATGCAGGTGTGGTAGGGCAAGACTCACAAGCAGAGGGGGATAAATAGATGGGGTATTGGGCAGAAAGGAAAAGAGGGGTAGTCAGTGGGATGTCAGCCTCCAGAAAAGCTGACAGTGATGTCCTACATCTGTCCCGCAGAGCTGGGTGTCCACACCTCGGTTCTGTCTTGAGCAGGAGGCGCTCAGCCTGGCCTCTCATCCCTACTCCCCTGGGGGCCTCCACACCTGCAGAGCCAACACAGGCCTCAGATCAGCACCAGCCACTTCAGTTCTGATTCCAGGTGGGGCAGCACAGCTCAGCCCCACCTGGAACTCAGGAGCTTCCTGGAGACAGGCAGGCCTGCTCACCTGGTATAGTAGATCCAGGTGAGGCCGTAGGTGAGGAGGAAGCCAGCCCCCATGAGAGCCCCCCTGATCAGGGTGAGGACGAGGGGCCAGGAGCCCTCCTGTTTCTCGGTTACACATATGCAGGAAGAGGAGCTTCCTGGGGGAAAGGAGAAGAAGGTAAGGTGCTGTTCCCAGGCCTCAGTCCCTCCCACCAACCTGAATACCTCACCAGGCTGTCCACCCTCAGCACCTGTCCTGCAACTCACTCTGCACAGAAAGGATGAAGGACAGGTGCTGGGAGCCCAGCGGGTGCTGAACCCGGCAGGTGAATTCCCCTCCCTCTCTAGCCCCTATGTTGGGCAGCTCCAGGATCCCAGACACTGAGGTCTGGGAGGGATTCAGGGCTTTTCCGTCCCGGAACCAGCTCAGTGAGGCAGGGGGGTTGCTGTCAACTGTGCAGGTCAGGAACAGGGACTGGCCCTCCACAATGGGCACCGACATGCCATTGCTCAGGATCCGCAGGGCTGGGAAAGAGATGCACAGCCAGGTGAGGGGAGCTGGGAGGCCCAAGTCTCCCTCACTCCTCCCACTGAGCTGTAAGAAGAAAGTTAAGACTGTGGTGAGTGCTGAGAATGGACTAGTCATGCATGAAAGGGTGAGGACTTGGTGATCAGGTCAGGCTATCAGAAAGAAGGTCGCTGAGCTGAGAAAAGATGGATGAGGAGGAGTTCTCATGTTAAGGAGAAGTAGATGGGCAGCTCAGGGGCAGATGTGCCAAGAACTGAGAGAAGAAGACGAGGAAAGAGGCTCCTATATCTGCAACCTGGCAGGGAGGACCCAGAGCTCCCAAGACACAATAATGGAGGTAGAGGAAGCAGGCTTAGATCTTTTGGAGCCTTGGGTGCCAGGTTGAGGGCCTTGGGCTTTATCCTGGAAAGCAGTAGGCGGCTATGAGCAAGGGAAACAGAGTAAGCACTGGATCTAGAAAGATCCTGCTGGAGCCAAGTAGGTCCGGGACTGGAGGGAAGTGGGATGGGAGGCAGGGAGGTTGGGAGGAGGCTGGGACAATGGGCCAGGGTTGAGCACGAGACTTGAGCTGGGCCTGGAACCAAGGGGATGAAGAGGGAAGTGATAATTGGTGAAGTAAACGTGTCAAGACTTGTGGACTCACGGAGCAGCTGATGAGAAAGGGTGCTATCTAGAGCGATGTCCAAAACAGCCCTGGGATCAACAGGGAAGGAGGAGCTGAGAAGCATCCGAGGGAGGTGGCTAAATGTGCAGATCTGTGCCTCAGAGAAAGGGCTGGATATAAAGTTGTGGGAGGCATCAGGACAGGGTCAAGGAGAGATGGGATCACTCAGGAATGTCGAGGGGAAGAACAGGGTTCTGGGACAAAGCTATGGGAGGTGGGAAAGTCGAAGGCTCCCGAAAAGGGTGATCAGATAGAGATGAAGCAGGGCATGCATCAGAGGACATGGGGGCAGGCAGAAATTCAAGAAAAGGGAACAGCGTGTCCTGAGTACTCAAACTCATCGAGACAGAAAAGTGGAATGGTGACTGCCTGGTGGCAGGAGGGGGAAGTGGAAAGTCACTGTTTAGTGAGTACAAAGTTTCAGTTTTGCAAGATAAAAGGAGCTCTGCAGTTTGGTTTCGCAACAATGTGAACACACGTAACACTGCTGAACTATACTCTTTAAAATGGCTGAGATGAAAAATTCTGTGCTATGTGAATTTTCTCACAATGAAAAAATAAATTTGAAACAGGGAGCAGAGAAAAGGGAGAAGCCAAAAGCAATACTAGGTTTGTTCATGCAAGATCTTAGTGACCGGGATTGGGGGGGCTGGGAGCAGGAGGGACCCAGACCCAGGGTCTTAGGGGTGAGGGAGGGTCTCCTCTCCCAGTGCTGAACCCTGAGCTGATAGAAGGCTCCCATCACAGCCCCACAGGGAAGAGGATCTTTCCTACCTGTGCCTGTGCCATTTCTGAAGAAGATGCTGATGGCGAGGTTCTGGGGAGCATCTGGGATAGAAAGATACAGTCCCAGCTTCAGAGGTGACAAGTGGGAGGGGCGTGGGCCTGGGAGGTACCCAAGGAGGGCCCACAGAAACCCACCAGGTGGGGATGGCTGTCCTTCCTGCACTACACACGAATTTTCCCTGGTTATCATTCTCTTTCTCTCTCTCTCTGTCTTCTACACACATACACACACACACACACACACACACACCCCTTACTCCCACTGCCCTTGGGGACCCAGTTGTGTCCCCAGCACCACTCACAGGAGACATTGAGCTGGACAGTTCTCTCCGTGGTCACCTGAGCTCCTTGGTGTTTCACATGACAGGTGAGGTTGGTGCCATGGTCCTCGGGCCTCGGGGTGAGGGTGAGCTCCGAGGAGTGGGTGGTTTCTGGGTCCAGGGGACTGAGGGCATCCCCCGTCCAGGAGAATGTGAGAGGTCGTCCCACTTCACAGGATCCTGGAAGGCTGCAGCTCAGCCTTGTGAGGCGGCCGGACTCCAGAGGCTCCAGAAAGTGGACGTCGGGTTTCTCTGTCAGGGCTGAGGAGGAGACAGGGAGATACCCGGGCCCCAGAGGCTTGAAGACGTACGGTGTGACCCCGAGAGTGGCCAGGCCTCAGGCCCTGACCTGCCCCAAGTCCTACACCTCCTCCAACCACCCCTGCCCAGGTCCTGTCCCTGTTCTCACACGGGGGTCTCCACGTCCCAGGGTCCTCTCCAAGGGCCCCCGCCATACCTGTCACCGCCAAGTTCAGCTTATTCTGAAGGTAGGTATATTTTACATTCCTTCCTCTCTCCACGCGGAAAGAATAGTTTCCCGTGTCCCCCATTCTGGCATCTCCGATGCTCAAGGAGCAGTTCTTCTTCCAGACATCCCCAAGGAGGCGGAATCGGCCCTGGGTCTCTGACTTCACTTCTCTGTTTGGGTTGTTTGTGGCCACAGGCTCACTAAAGTATGGGCTCTCCCCGTCCCGGAACCAGTAGACGTAGAGTAGGGAAGGGGAGTACCAGGAATTCCCGGGGTAAGAGAAGGAGCAGGGCACGAGGACGCACAGACCCTCCTGCACCGTCACCGACTTCTGCACTTGCAGCTCGTACCCTGGCTCCTCCTGCAGCTCGTACCCTGGCTCCTCCTGCAGGGACCCTGGGGGGGCACAGAGTCTCAGCTGCAGTTCCAGCCCCACCTTCTCACCCCGTACCTGTCCCTCCTCCCTCAGCTCGCTCACCCCCCCACAGCAGGGGCAGCAGCAGCAGGGCCAGCATGTCTCCATCCGCCAGGGCCCCAGCCCCGTCCCAGGTCCCTCTGTCAGGGAAGGAAATGCTCCAAATGTGGGGTGGGGCTGAAGAAGCCCCAACAGGAAGCCGGAGGGTGAGTGAGAGCTGTGGCCGCGCACAGAAGGAGAACTTGGGCATCACGTGCTGTCGGAGTGAGGCCGGGGCTGGGAGGCCGTCCTGCTCCCACCCCCACTGGACGCCGCAGGTGAAGATACTGAGGCCCCCCGAGGGGCTTGTCCAGACTTGTAAGTCTAGACTCCTGAGGTCACCAGGTCCCATAGCTGCAGCACTTTCCTTATGCACCTTTGTCTACACAGGAAGGGGAACACCACCTGGCCGCCTCCCTGGGAGTCAGGGCCTCTGGACCCTCAGCGAGATGGGAGAATAAATTCTTTATGACATGACAGGAGCTGTGGTGAGGGAAGCACGGGCTGGGGGTTTCAGGAGCGGAAGACTTTCCTCTTTCCAGAGGGAAGGCGAGTTCTCAGGGACAAACACATCAGGTGGACATGACCGGGTCCTTAGCAGTCAAGAGAGATGTGGTCCCCACCACCCCTTGGATTTGGGTCCCTGATCTCATCATTGTCCTTGTCCCAGGCAGCGTCAGACTCCAGCCCTGGTGTTGACAGCCAGGTGAGGCTTGAGAGCCGGGCATTGGAAATGTGGAAGTTGAGGACATGGAATACCAAGTGTGAACCCAGACCCTTCACCTACCGGCTGTTGAGCTTTACAAAAGTTGGCTACCCTCTCTGTGCCTCAGTTTGCTCAGCTGAAAAATGCAGACCACAATAGAATTGCTGTGTGGGGATTTAGTGAGGACTCATGTGTAAAGTGCTTAGGACAGTGCCTGGCCCTGAGAATTCCCTCATCCAACTGATGCTTCATGGGTACCTATGGTGCACCAGGCCCCCTGTTTTAGGAGCTGGAGATACAGGAAAGGATAAACCCTTGGGACGGGAAGGCAAGTCAAAAATCCCAGTGGAGGCTCCTCTGAGCACACGGCCTATGGGTACCCCTGCTCCACGAAGAGCAGGAAAAAAAGAAAAAATAATAAAAATAATAATAAATCCTAGTGGGAAGACAAACATTTAATATGAAATTAAAATACACAGTCTGCTAAAGAATGATATATTTTAAGAAAAAATAAAAACAGGAACACAAAAGAGGAATCAGTGAGGACTGATTTTTTATTTTATTTTATTTTTTCTGAGATGGAGTTTCGCTCTTGTTACCCAGGCTGGAGTGCAATGGTGTGATCTCAGCTCACCGCAACCTCTGCCTCCCGGGTTCAGGTGATTCTCCTGCCTCAGCCTCTCAAGTAGCTGGGATTACAGGCATGCACTACCATACCTGGCTAATTTTGTATTTTTAGTAGAGATGGGGTTTCTCATGTTGGTCAGGCTGGTCTCGAACTCCCGACTTCAGGTGATCTGCCACCACTTGGCCTCCCAAAGTACTGGGATTACAGGCGTGATGATAAAATTTTTTACAACATGGCTTGGGGGGCCACTTGGAAGAGATGACATTTGAGTAAAGATGCGAAGGGTGTGTGGAAATTAGTCCACTGGTATCCATTCCAAGGAAACGGGACATTTAAAAGTCCCAAGGTAGGAACACACGTGGTATGCTTGGAAAATAGACATATGCCAGCATGGAGGGGTGATCAGTGGGGAAGATGGTAGGAGGGTAGGTCTGGGAGGTGTCCTGGGTCTGATCATGAAGAAATTTGGGGGCTCTCATAAGAACTTCACTTTTTTCTTGTCCAGCTGGTACCATGGAGGGTGGCAAAGACAGGAAGAAAGAAGAAGAAGAAAGAAGAAAGAAGAAGAAGAAGAAGAAGAAGAAGAAGAAGAAGAAGAAGAAGAAGAAGAAGAAGAAGAAGAAGAAGAAGAAGAAGAAAGAAAGGAGGAGGAGGAGGTTCCTGCTGTACCAGAAACCCTTAAGAAAAAGTGAAGGAATTTCACAGAGCTGAAGATGAAGGGCCTGAGAAGGAAGTTTGCCCAAAAGATGCTTCAAGAGACAAGAAGGAAGCTTTTCTAGCAAAAAGCAAAGCACTATCACAAGGAATATAGGCAGATGGACAGAACTGAAATTTGAATGCAAGGAAGGCAAGAAAAGCTGGCAACTTCTATGCACCTGCAGAACCCAAATTGGCCTTTATCATCAGGATCAGAGGTGTCAAGGTGGGAGCCCAAAGGTCCGAAAGGTGTTGCAGCTTCTTTGCTTTCGTCAGCTCTCTAATGGAACCTTTGTGAAGCTCAACAAATCGTCAATTAACAGGCTGAGGATTGCAAAACCCCATATCACATGGGGGTACTCAAACCTGAAGTCAGTAAATGAACTAATCTACAAGCGTGGTTATGACAAAATCAATAAGCAAATTGCTTTGACAGATAACACTTCAATTGCTTGATAAATATGTAAAGATAGCATCATCTGCTATATGAGGATCTGATTCTTAGGACCTGTATGGCTGGAAAATGACTTGAAGAAGAAATAACTTCCTGTGGCCGTTCAAATGATCCTCTCCTCAAGGTAGGATGAGGAAAGAGACAACCCATTTTGTAGAAGGTGGAGATGCTGGCAACAAGGAGGACCAGATCAACAGGCTTCTTAGAAGAATGAACTAGAGTGTCTACCATGATTATTTTACTAACGTGGTCAGTTAATAAACAGTACCTACTTTCAAATTGAAAAGAAAAACTTGACTTTTGCTGAGTGTATTAGCCAGGGTTCTCCAGAGAAACAGAACCAATGGTGTGTGTGTGTGTGTGTGTGTGCATCTAGATGTGTATAAGAGACAGCATATAGGAAGAGATGTATTATAAGGAATTGACTCACACAATTATGGAAGCAGACAAGTCCCAAGATCCTCAGTCAGCAAGGTGGAGACCTGGGAGAAATGATGGTGTAGCTCCAGTACACAAGCTTCCAGGCTGGAGATCCAGGAAAAGCCAGAGTTTCAGCTTGAGTCCAAAGGCAGGAGGAAACTCAGATCCCAGCTTGCAGGTAATCAGGCAAAAGCAGTTCCCCTTACTCATGGGAGGGCCAGGCTTTTTGCTCTATCCAGGCCTCCAACTGATTGGTCAAGGTTCACCCACCCTGAGGAGGGCAATCCACTTTACTCAAAGTCTACTGATTTAAATGTTAATCTCATCCCAAAACACCCTCACAGGAACACCCAGAATAGTATTTGAGCAAATACCAGGGTACTCTATGGCCCCGTCAAGTGGAGACCTAAAACTAACCATCACCCTGAGCGAATTGTGAAGACAGGGGTTGAACAGAGAAGGGGCAGGATTTTATGTGTTTTTACCTGATCACTCTGCTTGCTTTCCTGAGACTAGACTCTGCTCAGCTGTTGCAATGCTTGGGATGTGAGAGGAGGGTGCTCAGGTCTGCAAGGACACAGTGGAGGTGGTGAAAAGAGGGGGAATTAACAGTGTTTGTCAACAGATTGGACGCACATGGGAAGAGAAAGGAAAGGGCCACAGATAATGCCAGTGTTTTTGAGCTGAGCTGTTGCAGGCTTGAAGCTGCCATTGAGAGAAGAGGAAAAGACTTCAAGAGAGGAACTGGGAGCTCAGCTTGGAGCATGGTGGGTTAGATGTGCTTATTAGACATACAAGTGGAGGGGGAAAGGAAAGGGGTTAGATCTGTGGGTCTGGAATTTAGGAAAAATAGGAAAAAGTTCTGGCTGGAGACAAAAGTGGGGTCATTCATGTTCAAAGAGTGTCTGTAGTCATGAGCCTGAGTGACATCACAAAGGGCATGAGTTTATTTATTTATTTAAGACATGGTCTAGCTGTGACCCAGGCTGGAGTGCAGTGGTGCAGTCACAGCTCACTGCAGCCTCAATCTCCCAGGCTCAAGCAATCCTCTCACCTCAGCCACTTGAGTAGCTGGGACTACATGTGCATGCCACTACGCTGGGCTAATTTTCTTTTTTTAAAGTAGAGACAAAGGTTCCACTATGTGACCCAGGTTGGTCTCGAACTCCTGGGCTCCAGTGGTCCTCCTGCCTTGGCCTCCCAAAGTGCTGGGATTATAGGTGTGAGCCACCATGCCCGGCCAGGGCATGAGTTTAAACAAAAAAGGGACAGAGACCATCTCCACGGCTTCCATAATCTGGATATCAGACCTGCTTTCCCACTGAAAATAACTAAAAATACAGGAAAGATAATTAATGCAAATCTTCTTAAAACCATAGAAGGGCTGACAAGAGAGAGAAGAATTTACAGTCAAAAGTGCAGGAGATGGTGGGAACCAAGAGAAGGAAGCAGAGCACCAAAATCACAGGTGCCCTCCAGGAATTTTGAATGTGGGGAACTTGAATTTGGAGTTTCCTAGACCTGAGGATCAGAGTCAGATTTTGCACTAGGTGTAGGGGAAGTACAGAGTTCGTGGTCACTCTCTCTTTCTGCACACCCCCAGGCTCCTTCTAGGGGAATGAAACTCAAGTGCAACCAACCCCACTCTCCTCCCCCACCCACCCTCTGGCCGCTGCCCCAGTCCACGGCAGGGAGGCCAGAAGCATCTCTAGGCAGGAGGAGACCCGAGTCCCTGCCCTGGAATCACCTCATTCTCTAACCCCATACTCTGATTCATCTATTAGGAGCGGGAACACGGAAGAGATAGGTGAGCGAGAAGGAAGTTGCATTCAGAAGATACAACACGTAGACACAAGCACTCTGGTTCAGTGAAAGAGGAAGATTCCCCATGATATCTCCAGCCTGGGTCCCCGGTCACCCTTCTGAGAGTATCTGAGTTGATGTGGAAATACCAACACAACACCACAGTCCTGGCGTCAGATCTCCAGCTCCAATGCTGAGTCCAATGTATAAATCTTGTAACCCTTAACAGACTTGCCCTCATCTTCACTTCCTCTTCTACACTTTTGGGTTTTCCAAGTTTGAGAGAAAGGCAGAGGTCTCCGATGGCTCTGTTCTCCTATGCAGTGGAGTTATTGTTTGTTTGCTTGCTTATTTGTTGACTGCCCACAACCCAGTTCTTCATCCACAGCCCTATTAGATTTTCCTTTGGAGAACTACCACTGTCAGCCCCACCCCTCGCTTCAGTGGGGAGTCTGTGAATTGTGCAGGGAGCACTGACAAGTGGACATAGATCATCACCGACACTGCTGCAGCCAATTTTACGAACAAGCCCATGTCCAGTTTCCTCTAAAGAATTTAAGTTTCAGGATTTTTGCCACACCTTCTGGAAAAATAGCTATTCACTTTCTCCTGGCATCCCTGGGTGGAAGAAATGTAAGTCTGGAGCTGCCTGAGAACAAAGCCAACAGAGGAAGGAAAAACTCTAGGGTTAACAAACAAAGAAAAAGGATTTTAGAGACATCAACCAACTCTGGAACCTGCTGTGCCTGAAGCCAGTGTACTTCAGAACTTTTCAGCTAAGTGGGCCAGTGCTTGGCTTTTATTTCCCAACAGGCCCATTTGAGCTGGATTGATCTTGCTTGCATCCCAAAGGGTTCTGCCTGATACAACCTCTCCCCTAACCACTGTGCTCCACGTCCCCTCACCTACTCTGCGTCAGACCCTGAAGCCGCCAGAAGCCTCCCTGTGAGACTTGACCTCAATTTCAGAGTTCACAACCCTTCCATGGACGTCTGGGAAAGATGCTGACATATATCCCTCCCTTTTAACAACACCCTATATGACATCCATCAACATAAGGTCAATTACCAGGCCTGGCGGCATGCGACTGTAGTCCCAGCTGTTCTGAAGGCTAAGGTGGGAGGATTGCTTGAGCCTAGGAGTTCAAGATCGGCCCGGGCAACATAATGAGACCTTGTCTCTATGAAAAATTTACAAATGAGGATTAATAACCAGAATATGTAAGGAGCTCAGACAACTCTAGGAGAAAATCTAATAATCCAATCAAAAACTGGGCAAAAGATCTGAACAGATATTTCTCAATAGAAGACATACAAATGGCAAACAGGTATATGAAAAGGCATTTGACATCATTGATAATCAGAGAAATACAAATCAAAATTACAATGAGATATCATCTCATCCCAGTTAAAATGGCTTATATCCAAAAGATAGGTAATAACAAATGCTGGCGAGGGTGTGGAGAAAAGGGAATCCTTGTACACTGTTGGTGGGAATGTAAGTTAATGTAGCCCACTGTGAAGAACAGTTTTGAAATTCCTCAGAAAATTAAAAATAGAGCTACCATGTGATCCAGCAGTCCCACTGCTAGGCATATACCCAAAAGGAAGGAAATCAGTATATGGAAGAGATATCTACACTCCTAAGTTTATTGCAGCACTGTTCACAAAAGCCAAGACTTGAAAGCAACCTAAGTATCCACCAGCAGATGAATGAATAAAGAAAATGTGGTGCTTATACACCAGAGACTACTACTCAGCCTTGGAAAAGAATGAGATCCTGTCATTTGCAATAACATGGATGGAACTGGAGGTCACTATGTTAAGTGAAATAAAGCAGGCACTGAAAGACAAACTTTGCGTGTCTCACTTATTTGAGGAAACTAATAATTAAAACAATTGAAATCATGGAGATAGAGAGTAGAAGGATGGGTTACCAGAGACCGGGGAGGATAGTGGGCATAAGGGAGGGGAGAAGATGGGGATGGTTAATGGGTACAAAAAAAATAAGATGAGGCCGGGCGCAGTGGCCCATGCCTGTAATCCCAGCACTTTGGGAGACCAAGGTGGGTGGATCACGAGGTCAGGAAATTGAGACCATCCTGGCTAACACAGTGAAACCCCATCTGTACTAAAAATACAAAAAATTAGCCAGGTGTGGTGGTGGGTGCCTGTAGTCCCAGCTACTCAGGAGGCTGAGGCAAGAGAATGGCGTGAACCCGGGAGGCGGAGGTTGCAGTGAGCTGAGATTGCGCCACTGCACTCCAGCCTGGGCAACAGAGTGAGACTCCGTCTCAAAAAAAAAAAAAAAATTGAAAGATGAAATGAGACCTTGTATTTGATAGCACCACAGGGTGACTATAGTCAAAAATAATTTAATTATATTTTAAAATAACTTTAAAAGTATAATTGGATTGTTTATAACACAAAGGATAAATGCATGAGGTGATGGATTCTTCATTTACCTTGATGTGATTATTACATGTTGCATGCCTGTATCAAAATGTCTCGTGTAACCCAGAAATATATACACCTACTATGTATCCACAGAATTTAAAATTTAAAAACCTAAAAACTCAAAATTTAAAAACTTAAAAATTAAACTAAAAATTAAAATTAAAAACTACAAAATTAGCCGGGTGTAGTGGTGCATGCCTGTAGTTGCAGCTACTCAGGAGGCTGAGGCAGGAGGATCGCTTGAGGCCAGAGGTCAAGGCTGCAGTGAGCTATGATCGTGCCACTACACTCCAGCCTGGATGACAGAGAGAGATGCAACCCTGTCTCCAAAATGAATGAAAGAAGGAATGAATTATTAAAATAAAACCAGTTGTAGAAATAAAGAAAGACCAACTAAATGAGAACAAGGAAAGGTTATGTATTCAGATCTTGCTATGACAAGGGAGTCAACCACCATTATTTGTGTTTTGGCAGAGACTCACCGGCAGGCAGTGGAGTGGGAGAGCTTCATAGTGGGGAAAAGAGAAAGCTTCAGGTGTGTCCTGATGGGAGGCTGTTGGCCTGGGGAAGCTGCAGGTGAGCCAACTAGAAGCAGGGAATCCTATGTGACTGGGTTAAGAAAGCATATCCACTTTCTCTGATTTGGTCGTAAGTAGAAAGTGGGGACAGAAATTAGGAAAGTTGTCAGTTATTAATCAAGTCCCAGCCATTTAGGGCCAGTTGTTACAGGGATTATTGTTTAGCTTCCTGGACAGGCTACCAGAGACAAGTCTGACTTATAGAGAGTAGCCTGGCTGCCTGAACTGGTGACTGTGGATGACGGGCTGGTTTTTCAGGGCTGGTTGCTGCAAATCAGGGGTCAGAGTTCTAGTTTTACAAATGAGCTGGCCATTTCTGCATGTATATTCAGTCTCTCACAGGGTAGGAGAGCAATTTTCCACATTCAAAAAGAGATTCCAAATGTATTTCAGGGAGAAGACCTATATACTTATTTTTCAAAACAAATTGATCACCTCTTTGGGTGTCTAAACAGGAAGCCCAGGACTAGCCTGGAGGGTGAGCTGAAGAACAGGCTAAATTTTCTCTGCATAATAGAATAACGTGAATCCTAAGATTGTGGCTGAGAGAGAAAAGACAGCAAAGGTCCTGGTCTTGATGGCAACGGAGGTGGTGGGGGCAGGAGCTGGTGTTCTCTTTTGATAGATGGGACCCCAGCAGCATGGTGACAACAGACATACAGCTGGTACCAGGTTCCCTGGGGTGGAGATGGATGGTTGAGATTAAGGTCCCATGTAGATTGCTCCATTAGGGCTCCCCCTGCTGGACCCGGTGAACCCAGCATTTTTGACACACTGTCTTTTGGGACCATTCACTACTGTTTTCCCCAAACTTTTGGTATGTTTTACACAATACCACTGAATTAACAGGACCGAGGAATGCGAGAAGGAAGCGTTTGTTCCCGTGTCAGGATGAAAGAACATCACTGTGCAAATGACAATTAGGAGAATACCGTCATCTACAGTAATCTTCCCAAATACCCTGCAGGGTAGCAAGTTTGGGAATTACTGTACTTCTGTGGCTTGGGGTTCCATTTATTTCCTCTAGGCTTTAAAATTCTGGAAGGGTGCAGCATTGGCGGATCTCTGGTTTGTACCCTGCATAATGCAAAAATCCTTGAGGATATCAGTTTGGTATCACTATCATGTGGACCTCACTGAAGGTAGGGAAGGGGAACTGAGAACAAAGGCAGAGCCTCCCCACGCCCCCTCCCCCAGCCCCGTCTGAGAATGTGAAACAATGTTGTGAAGCTGAAGTATGGAGAGGAAATGATGGACTCCAACTACCACGGGTGTAGACCACAGGAAGGATGGGATACATGTGTGACCAGTGGTGGCGTCAGGGCTGAAGAAGACACCAGGCACCTGTAAAGAGTCTCTCTCCTGAGGCGGGTGGATCACCTGAGGACAGGAGTTCGAGACCAGCCTGACCAACATGGTGAAACCCCGTCTCTGCTACATATACAAAAGTAGCCAGGTGTGGTGGTGCATGCCTATAATCCCAGCTATTTGGGAGGCTGAGACAGAAGAATCGCTTGAACCCGGGAGGCAGAGGTTGCAGTGAGCCAAGATTGCACCATTGCACTCCAGCCTGGGCAACAAGAGTGAAATTCCATCTCAAAAAAAAGAAAAAAAGTCCCTCTCCCCTTGACTTGGCTTCCAGTGAGCAGGCAGGATCTGGCTCATCTTCACATTTTGTTTGACTGGGATGGTTTGGAAATATTTAACTAATTTACACCCTTAAAATATTGGGCCGGGCACAGTGGCTCACACCTGTAATCCCAGCACTTTGGGAGCCGAGGTCGGCGGATCACCTAAGGTCAGGAGTTCAAGACCAGTCTGGCCTTGAAACCCCGTCTCTACTAAAAATACAAAAATAGCCATGTGTGGTGGTGCATGCCTGTAAATCCAGCTACTTGGGAGGCTGAGGCAGGAGAAGGACTTGAGCCTGGAAGGCGGAGGTTGCAGTGAGCACACCACTGCATTCCAGCCTGGGAGACAGATGGAGAGTTTGTCTCAAAAAAAAAAAAAAAGAAAAAATTGGAAGATATCTCACACTGACATGAAAGACCCTACTTTCTTGGAAAACGGCAAGATGCGGTATCCTCACATGTAGCAATCAGCCGAGGCTCAGCAAGAACCAATCACCTTTACTTTGCCACACTCCCCACCATGCGCTATCATCTCCCTCTACTAAAGCCAAAGTCCAGGTGCCATTTGTCGGAATACTTGCCCAGTTGTTTTCCTTATACAAATCCACTTCACTCATTTGTGGTAATTGCCTTGACCACGTAGAGGTTTGATTTAGGGGCACTGGAGCTACCAAACAAAAGATACCAGCTGTCTCTCTTTTTGGCTCATCAGCGGAGATCAAGCGCGCTTGAGAAAGAGAAGGAAACCAAAGCCCAAGGGCTCCCTCTGCTGGACCTAGTGAGCTCAGCATTTTTGGCACATTCCAGACGTTAAACTTGAAGAGACACATTTCCAAAGTATAAATGTGCAAGGCCAAGCCACCAACGGAAATGTACAAAAGAAGAAAGAAGGAAGAAGAAGAAAAGAAGAAGAAGAAGAGGAAGAAGAAGAGGAAGAGGAAGAGGACGAGGAAGAAGGAAGAAGGAGAAGAAAGAGGAGAAGGCAGCGGCGGCGGCAGAGGAGGAGGAGGAGGAGAAGGATTTTCTCCTGAATCCAGCACAGCATATTCTAGACTTCCTGTCTCACCTGAAATGAATGGAGAGAAACTGAGAATCACTTGTGAATGTCATAAACCAGGGACACAGGTTCCCTAAAAGACGGGTATTTAATCACAGCATGTTTAATAATGATTGCAAAGCTATATAGAACTTAATTCCTAGAACCTGTGAATGTGACTTGTGGCAAGTGAGACTTTGATGGTGTGATTTAAGGATCTCAAGATGGGGAGATCATTTTGAATTACCTAAGTGGATCTTCAGTGTAATTGCAAGGGTACTTAAAAGACAGGCAGCTGGACTGGGCGCAGTGGTTCACACCTGTAATCCCAGCACTTTGGGAGGCTGAGGTGGGCGAATCACAAGGTCGAGAGATTGAGACCATCCTGGCCAACATGGTGAAATCCCATCTCTACTAAAACTAAAAAAAATTAGCTGGGCATGGTGGCACGCACCTGTAGTCGCAGCTACTCAGGAGGCTGAGGCAGAAGAATCATTTGAATCCAGGAGGTGGAGGTTGCAGTGAGCTGAGATCGTGCCACTGCACTCCAGCCTGGGTGACAGAGTGAGACTCCATCTCAAAAAAAAAAAAAAAAAAAAAAAGAAAAAGAAAAAGAAAATCTTCATTCCTTCCCAAGACAAAGCACGAATATTCCTCCCTTTGCTCTTAATGTCCAGCCACTTCATGAATGATATATATATATCTGTAACTTCCCAGTTCTCAGGAGCTGAGAAGTTGATTTGTAAGCCCAGCTCCCACTTCCCCAATCCTGTAGCTGTTGAATGAAGCCTGCACTGCTTGATACTCACTGTCGGTTTCACATATTAGCTTCATGACTTGGTACAGGAAACAGTCCCCTTTCTAGAGTGACCAGGACCCCCAATAACAAGATGGGCCTAGGAAGGAAAAGCCCTGAGCACTCCCAGGCCCCAGCACCTGGGCTCCTGATTTGGGTAAGAACTGACTTCCTTAAATTTGTCAAATGTTCTGATCAGGCAGGGTGGCTCACGCCTGTAATCCCAACATTTTGGGAGGCCAAGGTGGGCGGGTCACTTGAGGTCAAGAGTTCGAGACCAGCCTGGCCAACATGGTGAAACCCTGTCTTTACTAAAAATACAAAAATTAGCTGAGCATGGTGGCACGTGACTGTAGTCCCAGCTACTCGGGAGGCTGAAGCAGGAGGATTGCTTAAACCTGGAAGGCGGAGGTAGCAGTCAGCCAAGATCATGCCACTGCACTACAGCCTGGCGATGGAGCAAGGCTCTGTCTCAAAAAATAAAAAATTAAATAAAAATTAAAAACATTATCAAATGTTCTAACTCATCAGCATGGTATAGCTCGCCATTATTCAGGACATTAATTCCTCTCAACAACATGCTCTAGCTTTCAGAGGTCTTGGAACTATTTTGTTAGTTTCACTTTTAAGAATACTGTGATTTGAGGTGCTATTTTAAAAGATACTGTATCTTAAGTTTAATTTTCTGATAGTTGCTACCAGAGATATAGAAATGATTTCTGTATATTGACTTTGGATGCATATATATATATTGTCTATATATATAGACCCTCCCGCTCCCCGCCCTCCGTCTCAAGAAAAAAAACAATTCCTCTAGCCAAGGGTTTACTCTCTAACTTCATTTCTCATCGCGGATCCCGCTCAAGCAGAGTCCGGGAGCCAATCGACGTCCAGTTGTCCAATTGTGCCCCCTGCTGGACAAGGTTCACTTGTTCAGCAGTAACTTGAGGAGAAACGGAGAGCTCCAGTTGAGAGGCTCCAGTTTCCTCTGCCAACAGTTTAGTAACAGTCCAAAGGTTTTAAAAACTATCAAACATTGGTAAGTCCCAAATATACATCTTCATTCTAGTCCTCAGTTTAGAGCTCTAGATCCACACATTTAATTGCCTGTTTGGATATGTACTCCGCGTCTCAAATTCATCGTGTCCAAACCTTACTCTGGACGCCTACTCCAAGCCTGCTCTTCCTACATTCTTCCTCATCTCAGTAAATATTAACTCCATTTTCCAGCTGCTCAGGCCAAGGATCTTGGAGTCTTCCTTATCACTCTTCCTTCTCTTACACCCTGCATCCAGTCAGAAATCCTCTCAGTTCTACATTCAAAATATACCCAGAGGCTGGGCACAGTGGCTCACGCCTGTAAACCCAGCATTTTGGGGAGTCAAAGTGGGTGGATCACTTGAGGCTAGAAGTTCGAGACCAGCCTGGACAACATGGTGAAACATCATCTCAAAAAAAAAATTATATACATCTATATCTATAATCCAAATACATATATATATATATCTTCAAAACTACTTCTCTTCCTCCTCCTGCTCGTTCTTCTTCTTCCTCTTCTTCTCCTCCTCCTCATTCTTCTTCCTTTTTTTTTTTTTTTTTGGAGATAGAATTTCACTCTGTTGCCCAAGCTGGAGTGCAGTGGCATGATCTCGGCTCACTGCAACCTCCGCCTCTCAGGTTCAAGCAATTCTCCTGCCTCAGCCTCCCAAGTAGCTGGGATTACAGGCATGTGCCACCACGCCCAGCTAATTTTGTAATTTTAGTAGAGACAGGGTTTCACCATGTTGGCCAGGCTAGTCTTGAACTCTTGACCTTGTGATCCACCTGCCTTGGCCTCCCAAAGTGCTGGGATTACAGGTGTGAGCCACCACGCCCGGCCTCATTCTTCTTTCCTTCTCCTCCTCCTCCCTCCTCCTCCTCCTTCTTGTCCTTCTTCTTCTCCTCTTTCGTCGTCTTCATCCTCTTCTTCTTCTTTCCTCACCTCTTCCTTTCTTTTTCCTCCTCACCACTTCTTTTCCTTTTCTGATCAATAGAACCCTGAAGCCAACAGGTGGGGAAGAGCAAGGCAGATAGCTGTGCAGAGGTCATCTGGAATGGGGAACTATTCCAGATGAGTGAGGAGGGTATCTACCCAGGGATGTCAGAGGGGAGTGTCCGAACCTGCGGAGGGAGGGCACTTACCTGTGTGTGCACACAGGGATGGCCCCTCATGTACGTCAGAGCTTGAACAGGGTGAGTGGAGTCCTTTGCCAGAGGGCATCCCAGTAGTGGGAAGCGGGACCAAGCAGGATGAGGAGCCAGTCATGCTGGAGAGGAGCAGTGGCTGAGATAAGGGACTAGTTATACTCAGGGGATTGACTGAACAAATTAGTAAATATATCATGATTAATGGGAAACGAGTTTCTCATTCTCAGAGAAGGTATTTACACATATGGGATGGCAGAAAACTACAATGACCCATGTGGTACTTGATTGCAACTAGAGGTACAGGAGTGAATTCATGGATTTCAATCTGTTTCATGAATGAAATAACACATGAATGCAAATGAGAGACCAATTCCAACAAAGTCAGGATCAAGACAATGGCACCCAACTATCACAATGATTATTTAACATTCTAACAGTGGGGTTCTTGGTTGCAAAGGAAACCAATCTGGGTTAACTTAAGCAACAAAAAAGAATTCATTCATAAGACCTTGGGCAGCTGACAGATTCCATGAAAAGGCTAAAGTACCAAGTTTAGAAAATGGGTCAGAACCCAAGGAAACAATGAAAGAAGAACCTTCTCCAAGTTTCCCTAGGGACAACCTAGTTCAGTGCCATCAAAATGGGTACTGAACCCTTCTTTATGTCTTTATAAAGTCTCAGTGTAAGTTTAGTCGATACCTGCATGCTAGCCACTAGGTTTCCAGGAAAACATGTATCTAGCTTTTAGGTCCTTAGAGGTGGGAAGGAGGACTTCCTATCATGACTCACACAGTGATAGAACCTCCTAATAGAGAAATGTAGTTCAGCTGTGCGCTGCAAACAATGCTCCGAGAGTGCTAGCCAAATGCAATTACAAAACAGAACCATATAAATGGTATCAACCCTGGAAAGGATATATCTTTATTATTTGCAATTAGCATGATTACATATCTGGGAAATTCAAAATTAACTGGGAAAAGGATTAGAGGCAACCCAGAAACGCATTAAAGTATCAGGTTATAAAAGGGTTTTACAATTTGTCACTACTGACATTCTGAACTGGATAAGCCTTGGTTGTTGGGGGAGAGAAGAGATATTCAGTGCATTGTAGGATGTTTAGCAGCATCTTTGGCCTCCAATCACTAGATACCAGTAGCACTCCCTCCCCTACCAAGTTGTGACAAACAAAAATGTCTTCAGACCTTGCCAAATGTCCCCTGGGGGGAAGGCAAAATCACCCCCATTTAAATTGGGTTGTGCAATTAATTTATAAGAATCAATAACTTTCTTACATTAAAAAACTAACTAATTAAAAGCTATAATGAGGTCAGGCAAGGTGACTGATGTCTGTAGTCCCAGCACGTTGGGAGACAGAAGTGTTTGAGCCTGGGAGGCAGAGGTTGCAGTAAGCCAAGATTATGCCACTGCACTCTGGCAGGGGTGACAGAGCGAGACTCTGTCTCAAAAAAAAATTATAATGAAAAATCATTTTTGTTCATATTTAAATCACCTCAAAATCAGATTAAATCCATCTGAAATGACTTTGTGTATGGTATGAGGTAGGGATCTAACTTTACTTGTTGATTCTTTACAAGATCCTGATTAGTGTATTTATCTTATATCTTGCCAAATCAAATAAATTTCATTTTATTTTAAGTTCCAGGATACATGAGAAGGATATGCAGGTTTGTTACATAGCTAAACATGTGCCATGGTGGTTTGCTGCACCTATCAACCCATCACCTAGGTATTAAGCCCTGCATACATTAGCTATTTATCCTGATGCTCTCCCTCCCCTGGCGCCCCTGACAGGCCCCAGTGTGTGTTGTTCCCCTGCCTCTGTCCATATGTTCTCATTGTTCAGTTTCCACTTATAAGTGAGAACATGTGGTGTTTGGTTTTCTGTTCCTGTGTTAATTTGCTGAAGATAATAGCTTCCAGCATCATCCATGTTCCTGCAAAGGACATGATCTCATTCCTTTTTATGGCTGCATAGTATTCCACAGTGTATATTTACCACGTTTTCTTTATCCAGTCTATCATTGATAGGCATTTTGGTTGACTCCAGGTCTTTGCTATTGTGATTAGTGCTGCAATGAACATACACATGCATGTATCTTTATAATGGAATGATTTATATTTTTGGTATATACCTGGAAATGGGATTACTGGGTCAAATGGTATTTCTGAGAACTTGATTATTAGTTCTAAGGTTTTTCTGTAAATTCTCTTGTGTTTTTTTAGGTAGATGATATGTTGTCTACCAAAATGACAATCTTGTCTTTTCATTTCTCATATTTATACCTTATTTCAACTTTCTCTCTGGCTATTTTTCCTAACACCACAAATGCAATGATAATTGTGGTAATAGTGGGACTCTGCCTCATCCTTGGCTTTAGAGCTTCATTATTATGACCAATGAGCACTTGAATATGGCTAGTGTGACCAAGTAACTTAATTTTCAGTGTTGTTACACTCTAATTAATTTAAACTTTAATGGGCTTGGCGAACCTGGCCCATCTCAAAATAAATAAAATCAAACTCCTATCTCATCTCAGACTATACACAAAAATACATGCCAGGCTTAAACATACAAACAGAAAAGTCATGAAAGAATTTGAAGAAAATGTAGGAAAGAGGTCAGGTGTGGTGGCTTATGTCTGTAATCCTAGCAATTTGGGAGCCTGAGGTGGGAGGACTACCTGATCCCAGGATTCAAAAGCAGTCTGGGCAATATAAGGAGACCCTGTCTCTACACAGAAAAGAAGAAAGAAAGACAGAAAGACAGGAAAGAAAGAAAGAAGGAAGGAAGGAAGAAAGGAAGGAAGGAAGGAAGGAAGGAAGGAAGGAAGGAAGGAAGGAAGGAAGGA